>NC_059158.1:8746364-9062915 GCF_019923935.1 Bubalus bubalis
CTGAATTTAAAAAACTCCACACACTTATTATCTCACAGTTTCTGAGGTCAGGAGTCCAGGCCTGGCTTAGCTGGGTCCTCTGCTGCAGGGTTTCAGAAAGCTGCAATCAAACACAGCAAAAGCTGTGTTGGCCAAGGCCACAGTCTCATCTGAAGGCTTGACCATGGAAGGATCCACTTCCAAGCTCATGTGGTTGTTAGCAGAGCTCAGTTCCTTGTAGTCGTACAACTGAAAGGCTCAGATCTTTACTAGCTATTGACGGACAGATCCTCAGTTCCTAGTTCCCAGAGGGCACCCCCAGTTCTTTGCCATGTGGGCCACCCCAACAAAGTTTATATACTTTATCGAACAAGCAAGGGTGAGAATCTCCCTGTTTCCCAATCACAGAAATGACATCCCGTCACCTCAGCTATGTTCTATTGAGGAAAACAAGTCACAGTTCCTGCCCACACTCCAGGGGAAGGGATCACACAGGGTGTGAAAACAAGAAGGCATGAATCAGGGTTTGCCTACCACAGTGTGCAATACCCAATTCCTCCTTGCCTATCATAGCATTTCTTCCTTTTTTTGATTCTTAGGTGAGGAGACCATGACTTCTGGCAGCTCATCAAAACCTTCTTTGTCTAAGTAACTAGACAGTACTTTAGGATTTCATAGAAATGAGATAGAAAAAGACAACCTGCAATGGAAAATATTAAAATCAGTGTTTTCTAACAAGTGAAATTGTATTCAGTAAAATGAATAGTTAAGTAAAATTTCATAAAACAAAAGGCCTTTTGTTTTCTCCTGTTTGTTTATGCTTTTGATGCCATTTTGCTGGAGTGTGTTCAGAAAATAATTGCAAGTCTAAATCAATGAGTACAAAAGCGCTCATGAAACATGGGCACTAGAAAAATAATTCTACTCAATAGCCTAGAAACGGCTGTGGATTTAATTCTCCTAAATGTGGTTAAAAGTAACCACAAACTCCAGCGTAAGGCAGAATGGCATCAGTGCAGGGATTAGCAGTCCTGGGTGGCTTGGCCATGTTTGGTGAGGCCTACCTTCATCTCCGGTCTTTGCAGTCTCTGGGCACTGGAGTCATCCAAAGATGGTAGGGATTTTAATGATTATGAGGCTGCTGCTGCTGACAGTGATGGCTAGCATTTCCTGTGTATTTATCACATGCCAGTTAATCTGCATTGCTTGTATATGCAACTTAATACAACCCTGTGAGAAAGGACTCTCATGAACCCTATTTCACAAATGCAGAAAAGGAACCTTAGAGAGATTAAGATCATGTGTCGAGGAAATGCCAGGGCCTGGATTCTAACCATAGAAAAGTCCAATCTCAGAACCTCTGAACTGGCTGTGAAAAACCAAGAGCTTTAAGATACAATCAAGAAGATTGAAGGTGGACCCAAATATTCTCTTCAAAATGTTATAGGACTGTCTTGTTGAAAGTGGATAAGAGTTGTGCCTGTGACTGAGGAATGATGTCAACCCTTGCTCTGACTCTCACCCCATCCTGGCTGCTGAGAATGTGACCCCTGGCATCTGCAAGCAAGCTGGTACCCCTTCTGTCAGAGTCAGCCAGTAGGGAATGGGCCAGGACTGCATCTGAAGTCCTTAGTAGGATTCAGTAAGAGTCAGCAAGCAGAGTAACCAGGGCCCTTTTTGGCCCCTCTCAATACTTCATGAATAAAGCAAGCTGAGAGCCAAAGAATTGATGCTTTTGAACTGTGGTGTTGGAGAAGATTCTTGAGAGTCTCTTGGACTGCAAGGAGATCCAACCAGTCCATCCTAAAGGAAGTCAGTCCTGAATATTCATTGGAAGGACTGATGCTGAAGCTGAAACTCCAATACTTTGGCCACCTGATGTGAAGAACTGACTCATTGGAAAAGACCCTGATGCTGGGAAAGATTGAAGGTGGGAGGAGAAGGGGATGACAGAGGATGAGATGATTGGATGGCATCACTGATTCCATGGACATGAGTTTGAGTAAGCTCCGGGAGGTGGTAATAGATAGGGAAGCCTGGCATGCTGCAGTCCATGGGGTCACAAAGAGTCAAACACAACTGAGCGACTGAACTGAACTGACTGATACTTCATGGGTCCTATGGGCTCTTCTACCTTGTCCCAGTGGCCCAAAGGGTGTGTACTCAGGTTACACTTAGACCTGGCCTCAGCCTCCCCACCTGAAACCAAAGTCGGGTACAGTTGACAAAAGCCTGCCAGGCCCCTCTGTCCACAGGACTTCCCAGGCAAGAATACTGGAGTGGGTTACCATTTCCTTCTCCAGGGGATCTTCCCGACCCAGGGATTACATCCTCGCCTCTTGTGTCTCCTGCATTGGTAGGTGGGTTCCTTACTACTGAGCAACCCCTGTCACATGATGCTCATCTCATGAAACGGAAATGAAAGAAGTAAGACCAGCTGGCAGTATCCCGGGCGGTTCACCTCAGTCAGGTGTGGTGAGGGCAGGCTGTGCAAAAGGAAACATTAAAGGGCTTTGGCAAAAATGTAGGTGCAGTTCAACTACCAAGCAAGAACAAGGGATCATTACCTGAGACTTTTGTTACCAGAGTTTACTCCCAGCCCCAAAGTAGAGGAGTTATGTATATATATTGATGAGAAATCACACACACAGTTTCTGTGTGGGTGTCCTGTAGGAGACTTCACGGAGATCCGGTTCTGTCTCACTAACTTAAAACATTATTTTTAAACGCTTGTGTTCTGTTCTTTTTGTTGTTAATTCCTTCATGAATGCATGGTATAGACCTTTATAGAAATTGATCTAAAAATGCAGAAGAACTGATTTTAGTCAAGCGATTATTTTGGCATGTCTAATCTGTTTTCTTTAAATACTGGCTGTTCATTCCATGAACTTGCTCCATCATGCTCACAATCTAAGCCTAACAGAGAAGAAGCTTTTGTGCATGAGAAAGGGGCCAGGAAAGCTTATGTCCAGGGACTGCCTTGCAGAAGCAGACTTTCAGACAGCTGAACATGCAAAGAGGTCTCCGCACTGCTGCTTGGACCTGCTTCCTCAGCCACAGAGAGAAACAATAGTGTATCAGCAGCAAGGGAACTTTCTGTACTCCCTTAGAATGCAGAGTTGAGAGAAATCCTCTATATTAATGAGTCATATGGGCTTCCCAGGTGGCGCTAGTGGTAAAGAATCTGCCTGCCAATGCAGGAGACATAAGAGATGTGAGTTCAGTTCCTGCATTGAGAAGATCCCCTGGAGAAAGGCATGGCTTCCCACTTCAGTATTCTTTCCTGGAGAACCACATGGAAAGAGGAGCCTGGCTGGCTATGGCCCCAAGGGTCACAAGGAGTTGGGCACGACTAATGCAACTTAGCACACACACACACAATGAGTAATATAGGCATGGGTTTTCTATACCCTTGCTTATATTTTCTATATCACTATTTCTGCCAAAAAATAAAATACAGAAGTCTGTACCCTCCACTCACAAGTTTATGTATCTTCAAAGGCAGTGACCATTTTTTTTTGGCCTTAAAAAAAATTTTCCAGAGGTGTTCTCTATGCTATGAAAAGAGCACTGTGCATGCAGAAAGCATTTAATAAATGCTGTTGCATTGAGTTGCTAAGGAAATAATGCTGCAGGCTCTGCAGCTGAACTTACTGAGTGGATGGCATGGTCCTTCGCTCAGCCATGCTCAGACAGGACCTTCAACAGGTGACACTTAGGTGAGGGTACCCTGGCTTCGCTAGAGTGAATTATACTGAGAAATATGATGAGAACTAACTTTGTTGTTTTACTGTCTTGCATAGTTGGCTCTGTGTTAAGCTCTTAAATGTAGTTGCGTCATTTAATTCTTACAAGTCTTTGGGGTGTGAGAGAAGGAAACTGAGATTTGGAGAAGTTACGTGACACAGTCAAGGTCAGACATCTCATATGTTGTCAGATGAGGCACTGACCCCACTTTGTGTGAGGCCAGTGTGTTACCTCCTTGATGTTCTCCTTCGCTGCACGCTGTCATCCTACTGAAGATCAAGAACGCACCCCTGCAATATTTTCCTAGAATGATAGGAGAGGCTACTTACTTTGAACTTGCCAACTTCTAGGAGACTATCATTAAAATTAAAACAGGCTCAACTTCACAGTTTCACATCTCTGCACGCTTTCCTTACAAGCAGAGCATGATATATATGAGAGCATCAGATATCAAAATTTTGTTATAGGACTAGGCTAATAAGATTAATTTTGATCTGCTGATGACGAGATTAAAATCGAATTTCCATCATGCTTGGGAAGACGTGTTAACCAAGAGGGATGATTTAGCATTTCATTGTTTACTGTAGCCATCCAACTCCCAAAAAGGGAAACTCAAAATGATGGTTTTAAAAATAAGTACTCTATTTAAAGAATTAAATAGAAATGGCCAAGAAGGAGTCCTGTAAACAGCTCAATTTTATACCAAAATTCATTTTGGGAATTATCTGGCTGTACCTGGTGAATCTCTTGTGGGAGTCATTAGACTCTGACCCTGTTATTTTCCCTGATATTATCACTTAATTAAGCAGCTTATTTCAGTTGCCTGAGGGCTTCTTAAACCTTTATTTTAAAAATAAAAAAGTTCTCTTAAGAATCTCTTATTATTTCCTGGTGGCTCAGTAGGTAAAGAATCTGCCTGCAATGCAGGAGATACAGACTCAATCCCTGGGTCCGGAAGATCCCCTGGAGAAGGAAAGGGCAACCCACTCCAGTATTCTTGCCCGAGAAATCCCACAGACAGAGGAGCCCAGCAGGCTACAGTCCATGAGGTCACAAGACTCAGACACAAGTTAGCGACTAAACCACCACCACCATTATTGACCGTCTACTTCATATATCTGGCATCTAAGCAATCATGAGTGGTTATTTTTATGCTACTAGAAATAAGTTTTATTCTGTGATAAGCATGTGTGTAGGCTGTGTGCTCCATCAATGGTGTCTGACAACTCTTTTTCTACCCTTTAACAAGAAAGATATACAAATAAAAAATAAAAGCACGTATGTAAAATAACAGCAAGAAAAACTATATTTGACTAGGAAAAATGCTGTTTGTTCAGTGTTCTACCCTTAAATGTAATTGTGTAATTGAAAAATTTCTGAAAATAAGCCGATAATCAATTTTCTTTATTCAGGTTTAGTTGATTATTTAAAGCATAATGTCATGACATATGAACATCACGTTTCTTAGTATTATATACTACACAAATAGGCTTCAGCCTTGCCCATGTTATTGAGGGAAGTAGATCATAAGAACTGTGTCCCATTTTCTTGTAAGGACACTGTTGCCAGGAGGGGGCTATTTGAGGCTGACAGTGGTTCATTGTCATTAATTAACGATGGTCTGTTAAATGGAAGGGATCTACTTTTAAATCTTTGAGATAATTTTAAATAGTAAAACACATTTTAATAAGTGCATTTAAACAGTAAAGGTATTTCTCTGAATTTTTCAAAAGTCAACATTAATGTACTGTACTTACTGATAATTTAAGGAACTTCAGTGTACCATAGGGCTTTCCTGGTGGCTCAGACCGTAAAGAATCTGCCTGCAGTGTAGACCTGGGTTCAATCCCTGGGTTAAGAAGATCCCCTGGATGGCTACCCACTCCAGTATTCTGGCCTGGAGAATTCCGTGGACAGAGGAGCCTGGCCGGCGACAGTTCATGGGTTTGCAAAGAGTCAGACAGGACTGAGCAACTTTCACAGTGTACCATAAGGTGTACAACTAGCACATAGTTGTATATGTTTTCTGGGTTACAATTTGATGTATCTTCTCCTCTTTATATTGGAGAAGGTGGTGGCAACCCGCTCCAGTACTCTTGCCTGGAAAATCCCCTGGACGGAGGAGCCTGGTAGGCTGCAGTCCATGGGGTCGTGAAGAGTCGGACACGACTGAGCAACTTCGCTTTCACTTTTCACTTCCATGCATTGGAGAAGGAAATGGCAACCCACTCCAGTGTTCTTGCCTGGAGAATCCCAGGGACGGGGGAGCCTGGTGGGCTGCCGTCTATGGGGTCGCACTGAGTCAGACATGACCGAAGCGACTTAGCAGCAGCAGCAGCTCCTCTTTATATGCGATCGCAAATAAACGTTTTCAGGGGCTTTTGGTCACTGAAATGTAGAAAGAGTTTAAGGTGATGTTTTGATGGTCCACATATCTTGAAGTTGGAGCTGGTGGCACCCTTTCTTTTGTTAAAAATCCCCTATAGCAAAAAGAATATTCAAAACTTCCCTGTTACTCGCCAAGAGCAAAATTAGTTTGAGTCTTTGAAGACATTACAATAAAAGTCTGTTCTGTAGCTCTTAGGAATTTTAGCTCTGGGAATTTGGACAGCAAAGTTTGATTTTGCTAGTCTTTTGGTTCATCTTATTTTCACTGCTTCTGTTCCAATGGCAATTTTAGGGATGCCTAGAAGAAAAGAGGGAGCACAAATGCAAAGCCATAGAATTTGGTGAAGATGCTGTAAGGTGGGTAGGTAGCAGGTGGGGAGAGCAGGGCAAGGAGAATGGAGGACAGCAGTTACTTACACACACACACACACACACACGTATAGACTCACATTCAGCGGGATTTATTTAGAAACACCTACATCTTTTGAAGCCTGAGGAGTTGCTGGGAAACCATTGATTCCTTATAGGTGATGTCTTAAACCATGCATCATAAATTCACAACTACTTTCCAATGCCAATGAGAATAAAATTAAGGATTTCAGTCCTACCAGAGCATCTGAGATTTGCAGACATTCAGAAGATGGTTAACAAAGACCTGACACTGAGTGGAGGAGGTAATATAGGTGACAGGTTCCATACTGGCTATGATAGCTGTAAGACAACCAATAGGCAAAGTTCCCTTTGTCCTTCATTAAGAGGGCAACTCGATATTTATATTTGTATAAAATATTCTATGGTCATAAAAGCCCCTTCTTCCTTTGAATAAGTATATTGTAGTAGAAATTAAACATATTTCAAAGTCAAAGAGATGTATGTCTGAAAATCAGTTCTATCCTCAATAGCTGTGTGACCCTGTGCAAAGTTGTTGGTGTCTCTGAATTCCAGATTCCTTGTATGTAAAATGAGATTAAAAATCTGACTATAAAAATCAACTCTGCATCTATGAGGATTAGTGATCATACAATCATATAGGCAAATGCATAGGTCTTGGTTCACGTACTGCTAAAGCCTATCTTGAAGGATTTTGAACATAACCTTTCTAGCATGTGAAATGAGCGCAATTGTATGGTAGTACGAACATTCTTTGGCATTGCCCTTCTTTGAGACTGAATGAAAACTGATCTTTTCCAGTCCTGTGGCCACTTCGAGTTTTCCAAATCTGCTGACATTTTGAGTGCAGCACTTTAACAGCATCATCTTTTAGGATTTTAAATAGCTCAGCTGGAATTCTATCACCTCCACTAGCTTTGTTTGTAGTAACACTTCCTAAGACCCGCTTGACTTCACACTCCAGGACATCTAGCTCTAGGTGAATGACCACACCATCATGGTTATCCGGGTCATTGAGAACTCTTTCTTCTGTGTATTCTTGCCACCTCTTCTTAATCTCTTTTGCTTCTGTTAGGTCCTTAACATTTCTGTCCTTTATAGTGCCCGTCCTTGCATTAAATGTTCCTTTGGTATCTCCAATTTTCTTAGAGATTTCTAGTCTTTCCCATTCTATTGTTTTCCTTTATTTCTTTGCATTGTTCATTTAAGAAGACCTTCTTATCTCTCCATGCTATACTCTAGAACTCTGTATTCACTTGGGTGTATCTTTTCCTTTCTTCCTTAACTTCTCTTCTTTCCTCAGCTATTTGTAAAGCCTCTTCAATCACTTTTCCTTCTTCCATTTGCTTTTCTTGTGGATGGTTTTGGTCACTGCCTCCTGTACAGTGTTATGAATCTCCATCCATAGTTCTTCAGGCACTCTGTCTACCAGATCTAATCTCTTGAACCTATTCGTCACCTCCACTGTATAATCATCAGGGATCTGACTTAGATCATACCAAAATGGCCTATTGGTTTTCCCTGCTTTCTTCAATTTAAGCCTGAATTTTGCAATAAGGAGCTTATGACTGAGCCACAGTCAGCTCCAGGTCTTGTTTTTACTGACTGTATAGAGTTTCTCCTTCTTTGGCTGCAAAGAACATAACCAATCTGATTTTGCTCTTTACCATCTGGTGATGTGCATGTGTAGAGTTGTCTCTTGGGTTGTTGGTAAAGGGTATTTGCTATGACCAGTGTGTTCTCTTGACAAAACTCTACTAGCCTTTGCCCTGCTTCATTCTGTGCTCCAGGGCAAAATCTGCCTGTTATTCCAGGTATCTCTTGACATTCTACTTTTGCATTCCAATCACCTGTGATGAAAAGGACTTTTTTTTTTTTTTTTTTTTTTTTTTGGTGTTAGTTCTAAAAGATGTCGTAGGTCTTCATAGAACTGATCAACTTTAGCCTCTTTGGTGTCAGTGGTTGGGGCACAGGCTTGCATTACTGTGATGTTGAATGGTTTGCTTTGGGTACAAACCGAGATCATTTTGTTGTTTTTGAAGTTGCACTCAAGTACTGCATTTCCAATTCTTTCGTTGACTGTGAGGGCTACTCCATTTCTTCTAAGGGATTCTTGTCCACAGTAGTAGATATAACGGTCACCTGAATTAAATTTGCCCATTCCAGTCCCGTTCACTGCTTCCTAAAATGTTGATGTTCAATCTTACCATCTGCTGCTTGACCACATCCAGTTTGCCTCGATTCACAGACCTAACATTCCAGGTTAGGAATGTTGTTCTTTATAGCATTGGACTTACTTTCACCACCAGACACAGCCACAGCTGAATGTTGTTTCTGCTTTGGCCCAGCTGCTTCATCATTTCTGGAGCAGATAATGAAGGACAGGGAACGCTGGTGGGCTCCAGTCCATGAGGTTGCCAAGAGACTGATACAACAACAAAAGCAACAGGTCTTAGTGCCCTTTACGTCGTTCCAGACGTTGTTCTAAACACTGAGGGCAGAGGTGAAGCGTATAGACCAGTCCCTTCCCCTTAGTTTATACATTGATAAGCAGGTTCAACAAATGATAGAATTTATTAATATATGCAAAACCCCAATGTAGAGCGATGTACAATACTATATATCAGCCTTCTGGAGCCTGAGATGGTTCAATAAATACTTGAGGAAAGAAGCAATGTGAAAGAGAGGAAAAAAACGCAGCAGAAGGTACTCCTGGAAAAACCAGGGGGGAAGTGGCTTGATGAGGGCATTGGGACCACAGTTAAGGCACCAGAGGGGAAATGGTTAGCCCTCTATTGGTGGAAAAAAGTAACTACACTCAAGACTTGAGCCCCTTCCCCTGCCAGGCAACCACAAACGGTTACAGAAAAGGGGACACCTGTTTTGTCTCAATTCTCTCCTAGGATAAGATTTTTAAGAAAAAAACATTAAATAAAACCATAATATTGTATGTGTGACGTGTGTGTGTGTGTTTGCATATTTACATACAGCTGCATCTGGGAGTCTTTCTCAAAACTGTGGTTTTTTATTTACAGTTTGTGCTTGATGTGTTTATACATCTTTGCATGATCTCTATGAGGGAAAGCGCAGAAATACCCCAAGTTATTTTAGTCTCCTTTCTTCTTGACCAGCTCCCATGCTGCATAGCTCTTCCCATCACATATGCCCTCAGATCTTTTCTAGGTTGTTCCCCACTCTCTCCTTTGCAGTTGAGTCTCTGCTGCCAGGTGCTTGCTCATCCTTTTGCAGGGAAAATGGAGTGGAGTGCAAAGCTATCAGTGTGACAAATCCCCCTTAATGCTGAGCATCACTTCTGCGGCTTTGTAGCATCAGATGGCCGTATTGTCATCCACAGCCCAGCAGCTATTTCACCTCGGGAATTAGTATTTCTATTCAGCATGGAGAAGGTCTAGTGTGCTGAGATTATTATCATATATATGGCTTTTTTGTACTGTTTACCAAAAAAAAAAAATGCTTCTGAAAGGAAGATAATTGCTGAGGTTAATGCATCTGTTTAGCATGCTCTCCTCATGCCTGAATACTAGATCTTTGCAACTTACTGAGTTCTTTCTCTTGGCTCTGATATGGAATTGTTCACATGCATCCTTGGAATAAACGTTATCTTATTCCTTTTAATAGGCCATTTGCTTCACCAGAAGGCAGAGTTCTCTTAGTCTGTAAGAGTCACTTTGACTTCTTTAAGAGAGCACTTGTATTGTCCTTAAAATTTCATCCAACAAAGTAAGCAATTAATTGTGAGCAGACCTCATCTGTCTGTGGAAAGTCTGTCTCTCTCTCTTCTACTGTGTTCCAAAATCAAGTCCACAGGTGAAGAGTTTAAATGTAACTTGCTACTGCTGCTGCTGCTGCTGCTAAGTTGCTTCAGTCGTATCTGACTCTGTGTGACCCCAGAGACGGCAGCCCACCAGGCTCCCCCGTCCCTGGGATTCTCCAGGCAAGAACACTGGAGTGGGTTGCCATTTCTTTCTCCAATGCATGAAAGTGAAAAGTCAAAGCGGAATCGCTCAGTTGTGTCTGACTCTAGCGACCCCATGGACTGCAGCCCACCAGGCTCCTCCATCCATGGGATTTTCCAGGCAAGAGTACTGGAGTGGGGTGCCATCGCCTTCTCCAAAATGTAACTTGTTAGCAGATAGCAAAAGGGAGAACTATGGAAAGGAGAGGACCGAAGCCCACATTGAAGCTATTTTTTACAAAACAAAACTGAGGCCTAAACTGTGGAATGAAGACTTTTATACAGAAGGATGAATTTAGCCCCATGTTGC
Organism: Bubalus bubalis; assembly: GCF_019923935.1. NCBI lineage: Eukaryota > Metazoa > Chordata > Mammalia > Artiodactyla > Bovidae > Bubalus > Bubalus bubalis. The sequence goes on from NC_059158.1 coordinate 8,757,155, forward strand.
TATTTGAGTATTGTTCAGTGTGTGTGCTGTACTGCCTGGCACACAGTAAGACCTTAATTAATGCATGCTAAGGGAATGGACTAAGGAGTTCATCAAGGCTGTATATTGTCACCCTGTTTATTTAACTTATATGCAGAGTACATCATGAGAAACGCTGGACTGGAAGAAACACAAGCTGGAATCAAGATTGCTGGGAGAAATATCAATAACCTCAGATATGCAGATGACACCACCCTTATGGCAGAAAGTGAAGAGGAACTCAAAAACCTCTTGATGAAAGTGGAGGTGGAGAGTGAAAAAGTTGGCTTAAAGCTCAACATTCAGAAAACGAAGATCATGGCATCCGGTCCCACCACTTCATGGGAAATAGATGGGGAAACAGTGGAAACAGTGTCAGACTTTATTTTTCTGGGCTCCAAAATCACTACAGATGGTGACTGCAGCCATGAAATTAAAAGACGCTTACTCCTTGGAAGGAAAGTTATGACCAACCTAGATAGCATATTCAAAAGCAGAGACATTACTTTGCCAACAAAGGACTGTCTAGTCAAGGCTATGGTTTTTCCTGTGGTCATGTATGGATATGAGAGTTGGACTGTGAAGAAAGCTGAGTGCCGAAGAATTGATGCTTTTGAACTGTGGTGTTGGAGAAGACTCTTGAGAGTCCCTTGGACTGCAAGAAGATCCAACCAGTCCATTCCGAAGGAGATCAGCCCTGGGATTTCTTTGGAAGGAATGATGCTAAAGCTGAAACTCCAATACTTTGGCCACCTCATGCAAAGAGTTGACTCATTGGAAAAGACTCTGATGCTGTGAGGGATTGGGGGCAGGAGGAGAAGGGGACGACGGAGGATGAGATGGCTGGATGGCATCACTGACTCGATGGACATGAGTCTGAGTGAACTCTGGGAGTTGGTGAGGGACAGAGAGGCCTGGCGTGCTGAGATTCATGGGGTCGCAAAGAGTCGGACATGACTGAGCAACTGATCTGATCTGTTGGAATGGACTGATAAATGTTCAAAACTGAGATGGGGATCTTAAATGGTTAAGATATTAAATGCAAAATGTATTCTTAAATGTTATGGAAATGCAAAGTTTTAATTTGGTGCCAGGAAATACTCCACTTGGGATTATATTGCAAATATTCTTCAAAAATAGTGATAGTTGGGAATTCCCTGACAATCTAGTGGTTAGGACTTGGTGTTTACACAGCTGTGGCCTGGGTTCCATCGCTGGTGGGAGAACTAAGATCCCTCAGTTCAGTTCAGTTCAGTTCAGTCACTCAGTCAAGTCCTACTCTTTGCAACCCCATGAATTGTAGCACGCCAGGCCTCCCTGTCCATCACCAAGTCCCAGAGTTCACTCAGACTCACGTCCATCGAGTTGGTGATGCCATCCAGCCATCTCATCCTCTGTCGTCCCCTTCTCCTCCTGCCCTCAATCCCTCTCAGCATCAGGGTCTTTTCCAATGAGTCAACTCTTTGCATGAGGTGGCCAAAGTATTGGAGTTTCAGCTTTAGCATCATGCCTTCCAATGAACACCCAGGACTGATCTCCTTTAGGATGGACTGGTTGGACTTCCTTGCAGTCCAAGAGTCTTCTCTAACGCCACAGTTCAAAAGCATCAATTCTTCAGTGCTCAGCTTTCTTCACAGTCCAACTCTCATATCCATACATGACCACAGGAAAAACCATAGCCTTGACTAGACAGACCTTTGTTGGCAAAGTAATGTCTTTGCTTTTGAATATGCTATCTAGCTTGGTCATAACTTTCCTTCCAAGGAGTAAGCGTCTTTTAATTTCATGGCTACAGTCACCATCTGCAGTGATTTTTGAGCCCAAAAAAATAAAGTCTGACACTGTTTCCCCATCTATTTCCCATGAAGTGATGGGACTGGATGCCATGATGTTAGTTTTCTGAATGTTGAGCTTTAAGCCAACTTTTTCACTCTCCTCTTTCACTTTCATCAAGAGGCTTTTTAGTTCCTCTTCACTTTCTGCCATAAGGGTGGTGTCATCTGCATATCTGAGGCTATTGATATTTCTCCCGGCAATCTTGATTCCAGCTTGTGCTTCCTCCAGCCCAGCGTTTCTCATGATGTACTCTGCATAGAAGTTAAATAAGCAGGGTGACGATATACAGCCTTGACGTACTCCTTATCCTATTTGGAATCAGTCTGTTGTTCCATGTCCAATTCTAACTGTTGCTTCCTGACCTGCATATAGGTTTCTCCCTAAAGAGATCCCTCAGTAACTGCCAAAATTTAAAATTAAAAAAAAGAGTGCTAAGGACTCTGTTCTCTAATAAGTCCAATTTCCTTTCACATTGTAGGGATCCCTGTTGCTAGGTAAATGAACCTAATGGGAGGATGCTTTCTCTAACAAAGCCTTGCGTAGACCTCGGGTCCAAGATTCAGAGCTGCGAGGCATGAACTGCTGCTTCCTGATGAAAACCAAATGTCCCGTGAGGGGGGTGTGGCAGAACTGTGGGCCCCTTGCTGGGCTTTTCTGTTATACCATTGCTTGTTAACTTTTGAAATGATATTCTTGAAAGATAAACTGAAGCCTCTGAAAAATTTTAAGAGTTTTTTTTTTTTTTTTTTTTTTGAGCATCCCAGTGATGCACTTTGGGCTTAGGTTTAATTTGTTTAGTTAGACTGCTAAGGTATGAGAACCACCTCACGCTGATGACCTCCTTCTTTAATTAATTTAGCAATGCTAATGCCAGTCTTCTTGTCTGGAGAATCTCATGGACAGAGGAGCCTGGCAGGCTATAGTCCATGGGGTCACAAGATGCAAACATGACTGAGTGACTGAACATACAACCCTGCAGAAATTTTGGAAATATAGAAAAGTATAATGCCATCACCCTAACCTAATAATGGATGCCTCTTTTCACTTATTTCTCTTTGGCCTTTTTTACACAGCCTTAGAGAATTTTTGATAATTCCTGTTATAGTTTATATACCACTCAGCATCTGGCTTTCTTTTTTTAAGATAATGTTCCATCATAAGCATTTTATGTTGCTGCATAATCTGCACAGTTGTAGAGAATTCTGGTATAATCACGTTAAGTGATGTCATTTTTAACTTCAGCTATATACATGTATAGGATTTCCAGGTGGCTCAAACAGTAAAGCATCTTGCTTACAATGCAGGAGACCTGGGTTCAATCCCTGGGTCGGGAAGATCCTCTGGCAAAGGAAATGGCAACCCACTCCAGTACTCTTGCCTGGAAAATCCCATGGACAGAGGAGCATGGTGGGCTACAGTCCACTGGGTCACAAAGATATATGTGTGTATATTAACAAATATAGGTAAAGAGCTATGAAAAAATAATATCCCCTCAACTGTTTGGAAATCAAACATACAGCAACCTTATCTATGACAAATTGATGAGTCAAAAACCAAGAAAAGAATAAAGAGCTTTTAATAGCCAAACTCGGTGACACAAAGCTCATGTATCTTAGTCATATTAAGTACTTCTCAGTACTCCATCATGATATATTACTTTTATTTTATGTACGGTTCTAACAGACTTGGTTATTGGTATCAGTGTTAGTATTGATATTGATAATGGCCAGGGTTTACTAGCCTGGCAAGAAAGAAACAGTAAAATGATGAAAACAAGCATAAAACCTCAATGAGAACATCAATCTGAGAGCATGTAGTGTAAGAGGAAAAATTACGAAGTCTGTCCCAAGATGTTTCAGTGGCAGATTATCACGGTAAGAAACTGTTTTTAAGGCACTATTTTATATTCAGGATGTGTATTCTGTTTTCAAAGGCATGGAAATAGCTAATATATTTGGAGATATTTCCTTCTAAAATTGATTTTAAATAACTGAAGTGAGGTTTTAAAGGAACAAAGTTGCATTCTTCAATATTCCTCTATAACAACATTTATCTGAGGTTTTGAAAATAGTATTCACTATTTTCTATATATTACCTTTTATTTGAACTTTGATATATCTCCTCATCCTAATGGGGATAGGAGAACACTTCCCGGGAATAACAGCTAATCATTGGGTGATGCTATTATACATACATTATATACAAAAGGAAGAAAAGTACAATAAATTATCCTTAATAATTATTACAGCACACCTGTATTTTCATTAATCCACTCATAACTTTAAGCTGGGCTTTCCTTGTGGCTCAGCTGGTACAGAATCCACCTGCAATGCAGGAGACCTGGGTTTGGTCCCTGGGTTGGGAAGATACCCTGGAGAAGGGAAAGGTTACCCATTCAAGTATTCTGGCCTGGAGAATTCCATGAACTGTATAGTCCATGGAGTCACAAAGAGCCAGACACGACTGGGTGACTTTCACTTTCACTTTCAACTTTAAGCTAAACCAATAGCACATATTGGTTATAAACAGTGTAGAGCTACCCACTCACACAGATATCAGGCTTGTGTGTTCACATGTTTATCTATAACTGTAATCTCTCACTGATGAAGATAATGCTGTGTCCATTTTCTCTGTGTGGTCTTATACATAGATGTACATACATGTGTTTTAAATACATAAGATTTTGTTGTTGTTCAGTCACTAAGTCGTGTCCAACTCGTTGTGACCCCATGGGCTGCAGCACACCAGGCTTCTCTGTCCTTCACCACCTCCCACAGTTTGCTCAGATTCATGTCCATTGAGTCAGTGATGCTATCTAACTGTCTCATATAAAATTTTGAAAGTGAAAGTCGCTCAGTCATGTTCGACTCTTTGCGACCCCATGGACTACATAGTCCATGGAATTCTTCAGGCCAGAAAACTGGAGTGGGTAGCTATTCCCTACTCCAGGGGATCTTCCCGACCCAGAAATTGAACCAAGGTCTCCTGCATTGCCAGCGGATTCTTTACCAGCTGAGCCACTACACAAACACACATAAGAGCAGTCTCGTTTTTCTTTTCTTCTACCATCTCCTTTCCCCAAGCTAGTTCAGGCTCCATTGGACTGAATCAAGGTGTCAATTCATTTCCATTAAAAATGTAATGCAACTGGTAGAGACATTGATTTGGAAATTTAATAGCAGTTCATTTCGAAAGGAGAGTGATGGTGGAGTTTAATAAAAGGTCTCTTAAGACAATTGGTTTGCCACACGCCTGAGGATTATCTCACTTTAAATGATGTTTAATAGCTTTCTTTTCTACATCCTTATAAACATTCCGTGTAACAGATCACTCTGAAAACCAAACCTGTGAAGTTCAGCAGAAATGAGGAAAATAGCTAGATTTCTGCTTCCAAACTTATTTTCAAATGGCTTTCTGCTTTCTATCAGAAAACACTTTTATGAACTCTCATGAGAAAGAAATCCACCCAATTTAAAGGAAGCAAAAAAAAAATGTTTTGTAAAAAAAGTGCAATAAGATTCTGGATTAATAGCTAAAGGATAAGTCAAAACACATTCACTAAAACCACTAAAATGCCAAGGAAATGGAGATTTTTTTTTTTTATGTCTCAAAGCACATTTAATCTAACTGCCCCCCAATTATCAGTGACTGTTCTGGCTAGGATTTCCAAGACAGGGAATATGCTTCTTTACTACAACTCACATCACTTTGTAGATGGTGCCTACAATGTTCAGTTAAGTTGAGTCACTCAGTCGTGTTCAACTCTTTGTGACCCCATGGACTGCAGCACGCCACGCCTCCCTGTCCATCACCAATTCTCAGAGTTTACGCAAACTCTGTCCATTGAGTTGATGATGCCATCCAACCATCTCATCCTCTGTCATCCCCTTCTCCTCCTGCCTTCAATCTTTCCCAGCATCAGAGTCTTTTCAAATGAGTCAGCTCTTCGCATCAAGTGGCCAAAATATTGGAGTTTCAGCTTTAGCATCAGTCCTTCCAATGAACACTCAGGACTGATCTCCTGTAGGAGGGTCTGGTTGGATCTCCTTGCAGTCCAAGGGACTCTCAAGAGTCTTCTCCAACACCACAGTTCAAAAGCATCAATTCTTCAATGCTCAGCTTTCTTTACAGTCCAACTCTCACATCCATACATGACTACTGGAAAAAACATAGCCTTGACTAGACAGACATTTGATGGCAAAGTAATGTCTCTGCTTTTTAATACACTGTTTAGGTTGATCATAACTTTTCTTCCAAGGAGCAAGCATCTTTTAATTTCATGGCTGCAGTCACCACCTGCAGTGATTCTGGAGCCCAGAAAAATAAAGTCAGCCACTGATTCCACTGTTTCCCCATCTATTTGCCATGAAGTGGTGGGACCAGATGCCATGATCTTAGTTTTCTGAATGTTGAGCTTTAAGCCAACTTTTTCACCCTCCTCTTTCACTTTCAACAAGAGGCTTTTTAGTTCGTCTTCACTTTCTGCCACAAGGATGGTGTCATCTGCATACCTGAGGTTATTGATATTGCTCCCGGCAATCTTGATTCCAGCTTGTTCTTCATCCAGTCCAGCATTTCTCATGATGTACTCTGCATGTAAGTTAAATAAGCAGGGAGACAATATACAGCCTCGATGTACTCCTTTCTTGATTTGGAACCAGTCTGTTGTTCCATGTCCAGTTCTAACTGTTGCTTCTTGACCTGCATACAGATTTCTCAGGAGGCAGGTCAGGTGGTCTGGTATTCCCAACTCTTGAAGAATTTTCCACAGTTTATTGTGATCCACACAGTCAAAGGCTTTGGCATAGTCAATACAGCAGAAATAGATGTTTCTCTGGAACTCTTGCTTTTTCCATGATCCAGCGGATGTTGGCAATTTGATCTCTGGTTCCTCTGCCTTTTCTAAAACCAGCTTGAACATCTGCAAGTTCACGGTTAATGTATTGCTGAAGTCTGACTTGGAGAATTTTGAGCATTACTTTACTAGCATGTGAGATGAGTGCAATTGTGCGGTAGTTTGAGCATTCTTTGGCATTGCCTTTCTTTGGGATTGGAATGAAAACTGACCTTTTCCAGTCCTGTGGCCACTGCTGAGTTTTCCAAATTTGCTGGCATATTGAGTGCAGCCCTTTCACAGCATCATCTTTCAGGATTTGTCTTTTGCAGAAATGGCAAGACTATGGCTGCCCTGCGCCAGTGTCCCTTGCAGACATTATTAATTAACCACTAACTTTGTTTTTTTTCCCACTGGTGGGCAGTTTCAGAATCCCCAACACAACATCTAGGCAGGCAAAAGACGTTGATAGATTTGCCGTAGGAGATAAGATCTACTTGTTAACTGCTATTGGGTATCACCAGTAATGACTCATGATGACTTCTTTTTTTATATTTACCTAGTTTTCTCGGGTCTTCGTTGCAGCACGCAGGATCTTTGATCTTTGTTGCTGCATGTGGGAGCTTTAGATGAGGCATGTGAACTCCTAGTTGTGGCATGTGGGATCTAATTCCCCGACCAGGAATCAAACCCTGGGCCCCTTGTATTGGTAGGATGGAGTCTTAGCCACTGAACCATCAGAGAAGTCTCCAAGATGACTTTTTTTTAATGCTAAGTTGAGATTAATTTCAAATAAGAGAAAGTGTTTAAGACTTTCCAGAATGAGTATGATGTCCGTGGACAGATGTTTGGTACATGAACATTCGAGCTTGGGATGACATCAGGAACCAAAGCTTATAGGGCATGTGTATGGAACTAGGTACATTGACTTCTCCATAAGACTGGGTGCATATAAACATATATTGTTGTTGTTTAGTCATTAAGCCATGTCCGACTTGTTGTGAACCCAGAGACAGTAGCCTGCCTAGCTCCTCTCTCCATGGAATTTCCCAGGCAAGAATACTGGAGAGGGTCCTTCTCCAATATAAAGATATAGTAGAAACCCAAAAGTAACTTAGAGTCATGCCATGGAAGACCTTTAGTGTCTTAGGAGTTTTAACTTTTTTTTTTTTCTGAAATAATGGCAGTGTTTTGAGGGAATATAACAACATATTACTTTAATCAATTCATTTAAAATAGGACCATAAATATCAGAATAACCCATTTCTCCAAAGAGCAATCAAATGCAAGGATCCTCCAAAATCTACCTAAAGTTTTGCCATGGAAGAGTGTATGCTTCTTTTTTTTTTTTTTTTTAATTTCATTTCCGCAGATGTAGGGTTGTAGGTCAGGCTAGTAGGATGTATTTTGGGTTGACCTGTTTGTCTCAAAGGCTATTTGTGCCCTGTTATCATTTTCCTTCTTTCTATCGAATCGTGATAGAGGGCTTTGTTGTGAACCTGTGCAAGCGTCGCTGTGTGATGGATGGCATCTGTCCAAGGGCTTCCTGAATACCTAATTTTTTAAAGTTTGGCTCAGAATCTGAAAGTGACACGAGAACAAAGGTGACATGATAATGAAGATACAAGTTACACATTTATCACTTTGGTTGCTTCCTGGCAGAGTGGTTTACGGTAGATTCTTGATTTCTCCGAATTCCAGAGCCTTACAGACCAGCACTTAGTAAAGCGTGGAATGAATAGTCACAATCAAAAGCTGCTAAACTGGATTAAGAGTGTGACTAAAGGTAATATATATCCCTAATGATGAGGGTTTGATGCGAAGCTATTAGTGGAAAAGCTCAGCTAATCTGAGTTCAACTACTGCCCTATCTTCTTGGATCCCCAGGGGAGTATAACTGCTCAGTATTTTCAACTCATTAAGTCGCCATTTACTTAGGTTTAATTCAAAAGTTCACTCATTCTTGAATTATCTTAAAAAGAAACCCGCACAACCAAATGCAAGTCTTCCTTTCCGATTGCCCAGATGTGCAAGAGATGTTCCTGTGACTACCAAGATCCCGTCTCCTGCTGGGTTTTTATTCTATCGACCCCACCTTCCACCTGCTTTGGCTGTTTGCCTCGACCAGTTCATGGGAGCATCTAGGAAAGAGCAGGGCACACGGTTGGACAAGCTCTCAACAGAATGCTGTGTTTATATGAGAAATAAGCCCCAAGGGCCGTGAGCAGTCTCATCTTCACTAGTAACCAGAGAACTTGCTCTCCTAAGCAGTGGGACCTCAGGAAAGGGCCCGGTGGGAGTAATGAAACCTCACAGTCCTTCTCAGCCTATGAAAACTGAGCCGTTTTTATTCTCTGTTGAAACTGAGAATGCGCCTGTTTGAGGAATATTGTTTTTCAGACAGACCTAGGAGCCAACTGAGCAAAGTATGTTTCTGAAACACAGAACCTGGAAACAGTCTCCTATTCTCAATGAGTAGTTCTGTGTATGAGGAAGATGACAGGCTGATTTTATTCAAAAAATGTATTTCTTTGCTCTGTTAGCTATTTCCTGCCTATAGGGCCACTGTTAGTTCGCAATTTATTGCTTAGACAAAAATTAGGTCAAATGTTATCATAAGAGAAAGAATTATAAATTACACTTAAAGCGCTTGGAGCCAGATTAGTGTAGTTGCGCATGTGCATGCGTGCAAGCATGTACACACGCACGCACATGCACACACACATGCACACACATACATGCACACACATGCGCACACACACATGCGCGCACACACACACACACTCTTACACACTGGCATTTTCCTAGGCAAGAATAGTACTCAGCTGGTGATATAAAAAAAAATCATACTGAATCTGCTAACAATATGAGTTTGTACTTTGGGGGTTTTAATATTGTCAAGCCTAGGCTGTATCTTTCTGTCCTTTACTGGGATTAATTTCTATGAGGAGTAGGTAGAATCTCCCACTCTTAAGACATGAGACTCAATCACCCTGCTTTAGCTAAAGTCCACGGAAACAATATAAGGGATTTGTAGTCACAAGATACGGGTTTAAGTCCTGAATTTGTCATTTATTCTCTGTAATCTTGGTCAGGTCGTTTCAGTCATTCAACAGACAAGTACTGAGTGCTTCTTCCCTGCAGCTGCTGTTCTAGGCATTTGAGAGGCAAAGATGAAAAGATATAGGCTTTTCTCAATGCATATACAGTAGAGCGAAGATGCAGATATGCAATTACCCTGCAATATGAGAGTTAAAATAACAGAGGTTATAGAAGTTGGCATGGGAGACACATAGTGAGCTTAGGAAGTCTGGGAGGAGTTTCTAAAGGGCCTTAGAAGGCAACAACAATACTGGTAAATTCGCCAACAGTCTGCATGTCACTGTTACCATTACAGGCTTAGAAATTCTCTCTGGTCACAGTCCTTATTCCCATCAGAGTCCGGGAAACTGATACCTGCTGTTTGTACTCTGAGAAGGCTGAAGTATATGAATCACAAAAATTATGTGTTATTTTACACATAAACCAGTAACTGCCTAAAGAACTGGATAATCGCACCTGACACCTTAATTTCTTATCCATCAGCATAGCAATAATAATGATAACAATACAGCCCCTCTATGCCTCTTAAGTATGCGGCTAGGTTTGGAAATCCAAGTCTAGCTATCAAGATATGAACTAAGTGCTTGTCATGCATCCTTTTTTAAAAAAGTGTTTGGCCACAGCGCAAGGTATGTGGGATCATAGTTCCCTGAGCAGGGATCGAACACATACCCCTTGCACTGGAAGCGCACCATCCTAACCACGGGACTGACAGGGAAGTCCTAGATGTGCACCCTTTTACTCAGTGTCTTTATGTAGTTCGTTCGTTTCTTCTGGGTTAAAATGCAGATAGTATTTTCCCAATTTTATAAAAGAGGGAACCGAGGCATAGAAAATTTTAATAATTTATTCAAGATCACACAACAAATCAGCTTCGCAGACAATTTTATGGGGTGGCTACTCTAAAACCCATGGTGTTACAGACAAAGTGTACAGTGTCCCACGAAATAATTAAAACATGCTGCGAGAACTTTATTAACTGCAAACACCTTTACAAGAATGACTTAATAGGATGTGGCAAGAGACAGGAACACTGAGGAAAATAATTGCTGGTTTTAGACACTACTCTCACAGTTCAGTTCAGTTTAGTTGCTCAGTCGTGTCCGACTCTTTGCGGCCCCATGAACCGCAGCACTCTAAGCCTCCCTGTCCATCACCAACTCCTGGAGTTTACCCAAACTCATGTCCATTGAGTCTGTGATGCCATCCAACCATCTCATCCTCTGTCTTCCCCTTCTCCTCCTGCACTCAATCTTTCCCAGCATCAGGGTCTTTTAATATGAGTCAGCTCTTTGCATGAGGTGGCCAAAGTATTGGAGTCTCAGCTTCAGCATCAGTCCTTCCAATGAACACCCAGGACTGGTCTCCTTTAGGATATACTGGTTGGATCTCCTTGCAGTCCAAGAGACTCTAAGGAGTCTTCTCCAATACCACAGTTCAAAAGCATCAATTCTTCAACACTCAGCTTTCTTTATAGTCCAATTCTCACATCCCTACAGGACCACTAGAAAAACCATAGCCTTGACTAGACGGACCTTTGTTGGCAAAGTAATGTCTCTGCTTTTTAATATACTGTCTAGGTTGGTCATAACTTTCCTTCCAAGGAGTAAGCATCTTTTAATTTCATGGCTGCAGTCACCATAGGCAGTGATTTTGGAGCCCAGAAAAATAAAGTCTGACACTGTTTCCACTGTTTCCCCATCGATCTGCCATGCAGTGTTGGGACTGGATGACATGATCTTCATTTTCTGAATGTTGAGCTTTAAGCCAACTTTTTCACTCTCCTCTTTCACTTTCATCAAGAGGCTCTTTAGTTCTTCACTTTCTTCCATAAGGGTGGTGTCATCTGTATATGTGAGGTTATTGATATTTCTCCCGGCAATCTTGATTCCAGCTTGTGCTTTCTCCAGCCCAGTGTTTCTCATGATGTACTCTGCATATAAGTTAAATAAACAGGGTGACAATATACAGCCTTGACGTATTCCTTTTCCTATTTGGATCCAGTCTGTTGTTCTATGTCCAGTTCTAACTGTTGCTCCCTGACCTGCATATAGGTTTCTCAAGAGGCAGGTCAGGTGGTCTGGTATTCCCATCTCTTTCAGAATTTTCCACAGTTTATTGGGATCCACACAGTCAAAGGCTTTGGCATAGTCAATAAAGTAGAAATAGATGTTTTTCTGGAACTCTCTTTCTTTTTTGATGATCCAGCGGATGTTGGCAATTTGATCTCTGGTTCCTCTGCCTTTTCTAAAACCAGCTTGAACATCTGCAAGTTCACGTATTGCTGAAGCCTGGCTTGGAGAATTTTAAGCATTGCTTTACTAGCGTGTGAGATGAGTGCAATTGTGCCGTAGTTTGAGCATTCTTTGCATTGCCTTTCTTTGGGATTGAAATGAAAACTGACCTTTTCCAATCCTGTGGCCACTGCTGTGTTTTCCAAATTTGCTAACATATTGAGTGCCGCACTTTCATAACATCGTGTTTCAGGATTTGAAATAGCTCAACTGAAATTCCATCACCTCCACTAGCTTTGTTCATAGTGATGCTTTCTAAGGCCCACTTGATTTCACATTCCAGGATGTCTGGCTCTAAGTGAGTGATCACACCATCATGATTATCTGGGTCGTGAAGATCTTTTTTGTACAGTTCTTCTGTGTATTCTTGCTACCTCTTCTTATTCTTATTTGGATTATCAACTCCTTATTGCCAAATTCAGACTGAAATTGAAGACAGTGGAGAAAACCACTACACCATTCAGGTATGACCTAAATCAAATCCCTTATGACTATACGTAGAAGTGAGAAATAGAGTTAAGGGACTAGATCTGATAGACAGAGTGCCTGATAAACTATGGATGGAGGTTTGTGACATTGTACAGGAGACAGGAATCAAGACCATCCCCAAGAAAAAGAAATGCAAAAAAGCAAAATGACTGTCTGAGTAGGACTTACAAATAGCTGTGAAAAGAAAGGAAGTGAAAAGCAAAGGAGAAAAGGAAAGATATACCCATTTGAATGCAGAGTTCCAAAAATAGCAAGGAGAGATAAGAAAGCCTTCCTCAGCAATCAATGCAAAGAAATAGAGGAAAACAATAGAATGGGAAAGACTAGAGATCTCTTCAAGAAAATTAGAGATACCAAGGGAACATTTCATGCAAAAATGGGCTCAATAAAGGACAGAAATGGTATGAACCTAACAGAAGCAGAAGATATTAAGAAGAGGTGGCAAGAATACTGTCATAATTATTGGCTATTATTTTTTTGGCTCTTGCACCTACTTTTTTGCCTACAGAAATATATAGCACTTGAGATATAACCATTAAAAAGCTGTCCCATGCCTGCTTTACATCAGTGAATAGTATCTACAGCCAATATATGTATTGTATATGGTGAATCTACACTGTTTATATTGGAGAAAGAAATGGCAACCCACTCCAGTATTCTTGCCTGGAGAATCCCATGGACAGAGGAGCCTGGCAGGCTACAGTCCATGGGGTCCCAAAGAGTTGGACACAACCGAATACACACACACACATACAGTTTATATTGTGATTTGGAGCTTTTCCTTCCTGCTTGATATATATTGGTGAGGCATTGCCATGGCTTGTATATTTCAAGCATACTTTAGGAATTCAGTAGCAGTGTTATACTAAATGGTATCTGAATCCAATGCTATGGTGGGTTTTATGTAGGCATGAAGTCCAGGGGCAGTGAGACAATAGCAATCTAGGGTTTACAGCAGCAACCAACATACTTTAAGAACCATGGGTGCAGTGTTCATTCTTAGGGAGCAGGGCTTTGAATTAGAGCATCACCCAAGTAGCCTGCTTGCCCCACAAATGCTGATTGAGCTCTCCTCTTGTTTATGGATGGTTTCCCATCAACCATTTCTCTGTACCCTTGCCCAGAACCAATGTGTTCACCATTATTAGCTAACACAGAGTCTAATACATGAGGACAACAGATAGTAATTCTCGACGGACCCTTTTAAAAGTTACTGGTATTATTAGATCCAGCTTTGAGAGCTAGGAGATATCAACAATCACTAAGGCACCATTGAGTTTGCTATAAAAATTCTTGACTGTGGGCTAGGAATCGTATCTTAAGTGCACCATTCTCCCAAGGTTATGATATAAGGATTGCTTGACAATTACAAGATCAGATGTTGATGCATTACATAAAGGATACCAGCTTTGTTGGACAAGGAAGGTAGCATTATAAAGTACATTTATAGTTCCAGGTCACTCACAAAGAGTTGCCCTGCACATGTGGTCCACAGAAGCCCATCACAGGGGGCCATGCCTCTCTTCCCCAAACATGACGCATACTTTTGACATTCTGGTGACTGAAAGCTACCTCCCCAACTTATTAGAAATGAATTTTCAAAACATCAACATTTTTGATCGTGTAAAGTCAAAGCCATGGTTTTTCCAGGAGTCATGCACAGATGTGAGAGTTGGACCATAAAGAAGACTGAGTGCCAAAGAATCGATGCTTTCAAATGGTGGTGCTGAAGAAGACTCTTGAGAGTCCCTTGGACAGCAAGGAGATCAAACTCATCAAAACAAAAGGAAATTAACCCTGAATATTCATTGGAAGGACTGATGTTGAAGCTGAAGCTCCAGTACTTTGGCCAACTGATGCGAAGAGCTGACTCGTTGGAAAAGACCCTGATGCTGGGAAAGATTGAAGGCAGGAGAAGGGGACAACAGAGGATAAGATGGTTGGATGGCATCACCGAATCAATGAACATGAGTTTGAACAAATTCCGAGAGATGGTGAAGGACAGGGAAGTCTAGTGTGCTATAGTCCATGGGGTCACAGAACCAGACATGACTGAGTGACTAAATAGCAACAAGGAGTTTAAAAATAAAGTTGGTGGGCACAGTCTGTCTCACATTGAACTTCTTGAGCTTCAGGAACCTGCCCATTGAGTAAATGTTGTGGCTCTGACTTCTTTAGAGATGAGTCCCTCATGTAGAGGCTGAAAAATGGTCACCGAGCTCTTGTGTGCAGGAGAGGAAATGCAGCGTGCTTTGTGACCTGCTGATGGGGATCTCATTTGGACTGCTCACGGCTCCTGTTAAACCAACACAGGAAAACAATGATAATAAGGCCAACTTCCAGTCTTCCTGAGCCTAGAACGGCTGATGCACAAACCTCAAGTTGAAAGAAGCATTTTAGCCACTTGTAGTAAAATATACATGGAGATGAAATGAAAAAGCAGAGAAGCTGAGCAAGCATTTTACCCAGTGAGTTCCCCTCGCTGCACTGTTCTAGACAAATGAGCTATTTTGCTGTGAATGGAATAAGAGCATTGAAAGAAAATAGGGGATCTGTGCTGTATGCAAAGAACATACATACAGTTGCCCTTTTTGATAATTAAAAGTGAAAGTGAAGTCACTCAGTCGTGTACGACTCTGCGACTCCATAGACGGTAGCCCACTAGGCTCCTCAGTCCATGGAATTCTCCAGGCAAGAGTACTGGACTGGGTTGCCATTTCCTTCTCCAGGGGATCTTCCCGACCCAGGGATCGAACCCGGGTCTCCTGCATTGCAGGCAGACTTTTTACCATCTGAGCCACAGGGAAGCCCTTGTTTTATTAAGTCAGTTATAAAAGTGCAGTTTATAAAAGCTTTCCTTCCCAGTTGTTTTCTTTACCTTGTCTTTAAACCCACAATTAACCATCCTCTTCGATGTACACATAATAAGTATGAGAACTAACATCATCTTTCATGGCAAGCCAGAATTCAAATGCACATTTTGACCAGAGCCAAAAACTGGCCCTATACCATAATAGCTAACTTTGATTAAATCAATTTGAAATAAATATGTAATGCTAAGTCGCTTCAGTCATGTCCGACTCTATGTGACCCCATAGACAGCAGCCCAACAGGTTCCCCCATCCCTGGGATTCTCCAGGCAAGAACACTGGACTGGGTTGCCATTTCCTTCTCCAATGCATGAAAGTGAAAAGTGACAGTGAAGTTGCTCAGTCGTGTCCATCTCTTAGCGACCCCATGGACTGCAGCCCACCAGGCTCCTCCATCCATGGGATTTTCCAGGCAAGAGTACTAGAGTGGGGTGCCATTGCCTTCTCCAAAATATGTAATATGTGCATACAAATACACATTTGTAAATATATATGAATGTATATATAATTATACTTTACATAAATGCTACACACATATATATACATATCAATCATATCAATACTAGTATATAATAGACACTAATATATATTTTTTACCATATGCAACTGAAACAGCTCTTGTGGTGGATGAAACAGTGACCTTTGCTTCTAAAGTCATGGGTTCCACCCTAGAGCTACCCCTTATCATCTGTGTCCTTGATC
Organism: Bubalus bubalis; assembly: GCF_019923935.1. Taxonomy (NCBI): domain Eukaryota; kingdom Metazoa; phylum Chordata; class Mammalia; order Artiodactyla; family Bovidae; genus Bubalus; species Bubalus bubalis. The sequence goes on from NC_059158.1 coordinate 8,773,300, forward strand.
AAGTCATTCAGCTCTAAGAACCCCATTTTTTTAACCATTAAATGGAGACTCTTAATAATCCATGAAAGGGCTTCATGAAGTCTAAAGTTTTAACACTGTCAGCGTCATTTACTAACATCCAGTGTAGGTAGAGAAGTTATGAATGTGGAACCTATACCGTATGGGTTACCCAGCAAGGGCTTGCATTCAAATCACTTAGATGCCAACCCTATTGCATTGGCTTTTAGGAAAAGAAGAAGTTTTATGGCAAGGTTGCCTGGCAAGGAAACAGGAGGCAGGGCTCAAATCTGTCTTTTGGATCTGGTATTCAGTCATGTATTTATGAGTTAGGGAGGACAGGCTGGAATGCAGATACACGGGGCAAGTTTTGAATGGAGGGCTTTAAATCTGGCCAGTGAGGTATGGGATGGTGGATTTCAGCCCTGGATCTTCTGGATAATAGAGCCTAGTTTCTGAAAGCGTTCAGGGTCTTGCTCCAGTTTTCCTGGTTCCGTGGGCACGAACTGTGGATTCTGAGTGTTACTTGAAGCTTCCCTCCTCCGGCCATACCCCGCTTACCACTTGCAGTTTTGGCTCTGCCATATCTGCAAGACAACTGGACATCCTGTTCTCCACAGAAGAGAACAGACGAACCTGAGCTGGTCTGGAGGCTGCGTGTGTGTCCGTCATCTCAGGGCTGGCACACAGATCAGTGCATCAAACAACAGACATTTGCTGCTTACAGTTCTGGAGGCTTTTCAGACTGCACCCATCCCAGGAAACCCCTCAGCCCAGGCAGACTAGGACGGTTGGTCATACTAACAGAAGCTTGCCAGTGACCTTGGGGAGGGTGGGGAAAAGGGAAGATAATGATGACTGATCCCACCATTATACCAGTATTGCTGCTGTGGACTGGTGAAACCCTTTGACGATGGTGTCATGGCAGCAGGACAATATCCTTCAGCACCGATGAACTGATTTGACAAATACCAGCAAGGTCATGCCTGCTGCCTTCCGACTGGACTCCAGGGTGATGCTATTGTTGCAATACCATGCAGTTGCTTAATGGGTCCACGTGTGAATCGACAGCCCCTCGTCTCCGGGTCTTTCTCACTTTCAGCCCCCTGGGTTTTTGCTGTCTCTAATGGGCACCTCCGCATGCTGTTCTGCAGGCAGTTGTTGCTTGGTAGTCTTAGCTGTTGTGAAGCGCATTGTGAAAGCAGAGTCCTCGTTCTCTGATTATCAGTACAATTAAAATATCATAGTTTGCAAAGATATAAAATTCAAGTTTTTGACTCCTTGATTTCCCAGGATGGTTCCACTTTCATAGACCTTGTTAAGTTGTCCCCACAAATAGCCTTGCAGGGTTACATTGTGGGGGAGCAATTTTGGGCATGGGAAGTTTGCTATTTTGTTTTCCTGCAGCTATAAAACCTTATGATCCTATTGCCTAAGGAATGCAAATGACCCAGTAATGAAGTTCAGTGGGAGAACTTGAACTCCGGGTCCTTCCTTCGGTCCTTTAGTTTTTGCCCCTTCTCTCCTCTAGCGTCACCCTAAGAAAGGCACTCTCGGGAAAATTGAGGCAGGGCGGGGTTGGGGGCTCTGAGTTACTCTCTTTCCGATTGAATGAAGGAGATACACAGCTCTTTCAATTCTGCTTTATGTCATCTGTGAATAGGCACTGTACCCAGCAAGTTTCAGCCTAAGCAACTGTTTGGGGGAAGAAACCTTGTGATAAATACACCAGGAGTGTATACTCTTGCTATGTCTGAGTAATTCAAGCTGAGGGTGGGGCTCGTGACCGCAGACTTCAAAGCTTCCACTTCTTCTCATCTAGAACAAATGGTGTATCAGGCCAGCAGATTTCATGTGTTGTGAAACCTGAGCTTTTCCTAGGAAGGAAAGAAATTAGAAAAATATTTTGCTTGCGTTTCAGTGTTCACTCTTGGGCTATTTTAACCTCTTCCACTCTCTCTCACCCTCATCCTCCGTGAAGGATTGGTTCCCTGCAACTCTGAAGTTCTCTCATCAGTTCCTTTCTCCCCAAGAGAGAGTGGAAAAGTTTCAAGAATTCTCCCCCTACAGCCCAGGACTGCTATTCTTTCTTGCTGAAAGAATTGCTGCCTGAAAGGCTCAGCCTGTTCAGCTTCTCGCCTCCCACACACCTGCCACTTTTCTGCAGGTTGAGCTGGGGCAATTGAAGAGGCACATTCGGAATGTTCCATTTGTGTTCACGGAGGCTAAGGAGCCCCCGCAGGGCACCTAACTTCCCTCTGCAAATAAAACATTCTGCAAGTTGCCTTGCTGAGAAGAGATTCTGAGCTTTGGTGACAGACACGAGCCACCAACAATAGATGGAGGTGTTTTCTGCAGCCTTGTATGCTTGGGAGTCAAGTGGTCGTGGGTACCGAACTAGTCTTTCTGCTTTTCATTGCTGTTGAGCTAAAATAGAGCTTTCAAAGGAAACATATGGTCCCTCACGGGTTCCTGGGCTTCAGTCCCACTTTGCAGAAGGCTATTGTTTCTCCTCTCCCCACCACCCCCACCACTGTCTGTGGTGTTTAATGAATCTTGAGTGTAGCTAATGGTTAGGGACTGGTAGCGGAGAGAGAGAACATAGGATACAGATATAGAGATATCAGGAAAAAGAGAGAGGGACACAGGAGGAGATACAGAGAGAGAGAAGAGAAACATGGAGATACAGAGAGGGAAAACAGCAAAAGAGAAAGATACACAGAGAGAGAACAAAAAAGGGGTAGAGACAGGGAAAATAAAGATACAGAGAGTGATAGAGAGAAAGAAAGAGATGTAGAGATAAAAAGAGAAAAATATAAGAGAGAGAAGAAAGGAGAGCGAACGAGACCTGGACACAAATGTCCTCTCTTCTGGGGATGACGGATGACCTCTGTGGGGACAGCCCTTCTGGGCAGGGTAGACAGGATGTAAACCGGAAGGAAGTACTAACCTTGACTTACGTAAGTAACAGGCTGGAGGAAGGTAATCTAGTTCGCTCCCTGGGCCAGGAAGATCCCTGGGAGAGAATTCTATAGGGGGAGAGTTCTTGAAATGGCAACCTACTTGAATATTCTTGCCCGCAGAATCTCATGGACAGAGGAGCCTGGTGGGCTACAGTCCATGGGGTCTGTAAAGACAGAGAGATGGACACATCTCAAACAACAGTAATCTAGTTTAACCACCAGCTTTTATACGTGAAATGAGAGGAGAATCTAGGGATGATTTCACGGCTTGTCTGGACTCACATATTACCAACAGAGCAACTGCAAGGCTACTAAGCTACTAACTGGTGGAAAAACAAAATCAAAACCAGACCTCCAGGAGGGGGCAGTTTGCAGCATGTTTGGTCCAGGGCTCCCTCTGGCCATCAGTCTGGGCATTTGTACTGGTGGCCCTCTGGTCTTCAGTCTGGAGGACAAGATCCAAATGTAGTTCACATATCCTGTGTGCAGCTCTCCACTCATATGGGCATGCTCTACCCCATATGTCTGCTGGGGTCTGTGGTGCTGGCTTCTTCCAGGGGCCAGAGGAAAGCCAAATCTCCCCAGGCTCATTGCAAACCGGAAGTAACAATACCTAACAGGTCAGGCTCTTTCGAGGATTAGATGAAAAGTCATTTAGCAGATACTTACTGAGCCTTCCATTTTGCCATGCTCTCTTCGAAGTGCTTGTTGTTGTTCAGTCACTAAGTTGTGTCAGAATCTTTGCAATCCCATGGACTGCAGCACGCCAGGCTCCACTGTCCTTCACTATCTCCTGGAGTTTGCTCAAACTCACGTCCATTGAGTTAGTGATGCCATCCAACCATCCTATCCTCTGCCACCCCCTTCTCCTTTTTTGCCTTCAATCTTTCCCAGCATCAGGGTCTTTTCCAATGAGTCAGTTCTTCACATCAGGTGGCCAAAGTATTGAAGCTTCAACTTCAGCATCCGTCCTCCCAAAGAGTATTCGGGGTTGATTTCCTTTAGGATTGGCTAATTTGATCTCCTTGCAGTCCAAGGGACTCTCAAGAGTCTTCTCCAGCACCACAATTCGAAAGCATCAATTCTAAGTGCTTAACATGCATTAAGTCACTTATCCTCATGGGAACAGTAATGATTCCAGCTCGGTCATTGTCCCCACTTCATAGATGAGGACACTGAGGTACAAAGAGGGCAACTGACCAGTACCAGAGGTTAATTACTGTGTTGTTGAACAAGCTACTAGGAAATGGAGGAGTTAGAATTTTAACCTCAGCAAGATCCGTCAAGACACCCAGTTATCTCAGCCCTTTTCCAATGCCTGGCACAGAGGAGCTCCTCACAAAACTTGAATTCACAGTCATTATCCACAGTAAGAGCTTTGGAGTCATAGTTACCTGCATTGCAAAAAGGGAAAAACAGAGATACAGGGTTTGGTTTTGTTTTTTCCACTCCTTTTGTTTCTTGCTTGATTTAGCTAGATTATTAGAGGAATTAAAGAAGAAGGAGGAGGACGAAGAACTGGCCCATGATTCACGTGGAATTGAAGGCAGGGCAGAGTCTGTATGCCAGGCCCTCTTGTTTTCAGACTAACATTTTCACACAGCCCACAGCAGCAAATGCTCCCATCTCAGATGACAGATTTGGTGGGAATAAGTTTATATGCTGCCCATGTGCAAGAGAGGACCCCTGGAACATTTCCTCATCTCTATAATTCTTCAAAGAATGATAACCATCTTTTTTTTTTTTCTTTTTTTTTCATGCTGCTAACAGAATCTACATTCTGAAGTTGTATTCTGTATGAAAAGACATTTCTGGATATGGCAAACTCAGTAGAGAGGTGGAGAAGAGGAGCCATGAAACCCTGAGGGAGTGGGGGCAGTCTGTAGTCAACAAGACATGTGGGTGAGGACGTTCTCACCAGTTTTCACCAACATAGCACCAGGGCAGATAATGGATGCACGGAATAGAAATAAAGCTTGAAAGGGAGAGAAAGAAGCAGGGGAGGAAAAAGAGAAGAAAGCTATCACGTTCTTTCTTACCATCCTAAAAATAGCAAGAAGCACATGTCCTGCTCTGTCCCCGGAGGACCACGCAGAGAGTTAGAAACGGTGGATGGAAACACAAGGACAGTGTAAGACGTGCCCAGGATCCAGACCCCAGGCAGGCATCCCGTCCATTTAGAGCAGTGAGAAATAAGCATCTCTCAGTGGCCCCTCACTGAAGGCCAGGCACCTCAATCCTGCCCACAGACTATCTAGAACCTCTCTAAAGTAAAAGTAGCCTAGAATGTGCCTCCTATTAAGATCCAGGTCTCGAGTAACAGGTGCCATGAATTCATGATATAGTCATAGAAGGGTCCAGCCTACTCCCTTCTTCATGCAAGCCCCTTCCCAGCGCCACCCACATCTCCTTCAGATCCACATCCACCTCCTTTAGATCTGAAGCCGTGACTGGGGTTCAGCTGTCATCACTCTGAGCCAGGAGAGAGACTCACAGGGTATGATCTAGTCCCGATCTGCAGCTGACAGCACTTTCCCAGGGCGTCCAGAATGAGGAGCAAATTTACTGTGACCTTCAGGTCCTTCTCTTATCTCTCTCCACCTAATTTCCCAGCGGGCTTCCCTTGTGGCTCAGTTGGTAATGAATCTGCCTGCAATGTGGGAGACCTGGGTTTGATCCCTGGTTTGGGAAGATCCCACAGAGAAGGAAAAGGCTACCCACTCCAGTATTCTGGCCTAGAGAATTCCATGGACTATATAGTCCATGGGATTGCAAAGAGTCAGACACAACTGAGCGACTTTCACTACTACTACTACTAATTTCCCAGCCCTATTTCCCAGCCCTGAGCCATATGCCTAATAGTCCAGGCCAGTCTCATATTCTCAGGACCTCTACCTAATCACCTAGTCCTGTTTCCCACCCCCTACACCTTATCTCCTCCCCCTAATGTCCCAGCCCCATCTCAAGCCCTTGTACCTCTCCCTGGTGGTCCAGCGCTATTTCCATCCTTTGCACATTTCTCCGATAATCCAGCCCTGTCTGCAGCCCCCTGCACCTCTGCCCCAGAGCCCAGCCCACCTCCCACTCCTGTTGCTCTCTCTTCTTGCTTAGCCCCACCTCCTCCTCTTATACCACAGTGATGGTCCTACCTCAATTCCACCTGTTGGTCCTAACTCCCATCCCCTGAAACTCTACCTGAGTTTCAGCCCTATGCCTTCAGGACAACTAAACTGGACTCTTCGCTGTATAGCAAACCTGTCCTCCTCCTTCCTGCCAGCTATGGTGCCTTTGTTAATAATGTTTACTCCGTTAAAATGCCCTTCACACCTTCTGTTCTCGAAATTTTACCATGTGCATGAGTTCTTTAGGATCAAAATTTCCCCTTTCACCTTCTCTATCTGTGGCTCTTCTTACTTATTTGCTTGGAGGATTTAGTATATTCTATTTTTCTCATTTTATGCATTCTTGTATCTCTTCCGCACATACACAAGTAGTAGGAGTAGTGAAAGTCGCTCAGTCGTGTCTGACTCTTTGCGATCCCATGGACTATACAGTCCATGGAATTTTCTAGGCCAGAATACTGGAGTGGGTAAGTGGGAAAGGGGAACATGGCCGCAATGCCTCAGATTCATCTAACAAAAAGTCCCTGAGCTCCTCCTCTGTGCTAAGGATTGTCCTAGGGGCTGGGACTATAAGATGACTAAGACATGGCCATGTATGACCTTATTTTATAGTCTGATAATTTATACGCCCCTGGAGCATCTGGCCAGTGCCAGTAACAGATCCTCAGGACATTTTGTTGGATAGAATGAAAGGGGGAAAGCAAATTAGCTGGCTGAATGATCGCTGTAGCTGAAGAGAGGCATAGCAAAAACTCTAACACGTCCCATGCATCAACAGCATCCCTAATTGGCTCAAAGAAAACATACACATTTTCTTCAATAAGATGTCAGAGACTGTGGCAGCGTGTGTAGGTGTAATAACACATTGCTCTATCAATTCAAAGAGATTCGTTGACACACTGCTTTCAGAGAAATATGTATCTTGTTTGGAATGCTTTGCACTTTCTTTTTCCCCCTTTTTATTCAGCGTGTTGCCGTTCAGCCTGATTCAATTCATCTAAATGGAAGATTCGTTATTGTATGATTACATGTTTCATCAATAGGGTTTTATCAATCCCCTTTTTGGAGAGGGAATTGGTAGAATGATTTTTATTAGAAAATGTCAGCCTCTGGAAAGTTTAAAGTGATGATCATCCAGAAAACACGCTGGAGCCTGATTCCTTGGGAATTTTACTTGGAGGGTCTACAGCAGGTACCTCTGTAATTCACACACACACACACATGCATCCTTCTCTTTCTCCTTCTTTGCATGGGGAAGCACAAGGCCTCCCCTTCTGAGTACATCAAGGCTTCAGAACCCCATCCTCATAACACCTACAACCTCCTCACACACACATTCCTTTCTGTCTGAAAGTAAAGAGCAACGTGTGTTCATTTCATGATGGGAGAGTTGGAAGGTGGCTTTTATCAGCTTCTAAAGATCTTTATTGAAGTGATTTTCTTTACCAATTCATTATCAAACCCACTGCTAATATCTGAACCTGAGGAAAAGGAGTTCTTAGACTCAGGAAATAAAATTGCCATCTTAGGAACAGAACTGTAATTATCATCCATAAGAAATGAACTTAGGTTTGTGAAGAGGTCCCAAAAGTCACCCGAGACTGTCAGTAAATATGTGGTTGAAATGCAGAGACCCACATTGACTCATTCCAGAGAGGAGTCAAAGACACATGACAGCCACCGCCAAAGCTGAAGCCTGACAAAGAAGAACAGCGTCCTGACAGAGGGTGGGAAGCCAGATTCAAGCGAAAGGGGACAGATGAAGAATTGGTCAGCGTTCACTCAGCTCCAGTGCACGTCTGCCCGTGAGTCGATAGATCTGACACCACCGGACTCCAGCATTTTCATGCCTCGGGCCTCCCCCAGCAAAATGCCTCAAACTCTTCACTGTGTTTAAATGTCCTAACTGCCTTACAAATTTTGTTTTTGCTGTTGATTTATTCTTAAAAAAAAAAAAACACCCAAAACAAACAAAGAAAAAGATAAAAAAAAAAAAATCTCTCATTGCCTTTGGTGTATAAGTCCCATTGCACCCATAAGATCCCCTCTTTATCATTGCATTCATTGTGGAACTAATCAGGTCATTTCATCTGTAGAATTCCCCACATGCTAGATTTAGTTCATTTCAGCCCCATAGTATCAGTTAACATGTTGCTTTGTTCCCCACATCTCCTGTAAACAGGCTCGATTAGATTTAGGCTCAGTCCTTTGCCAAAGAGGACTTCATGGGTAGTCATAGAATACTTGCTTGTCCCACTTCTACTGATGTTAAGATTGATTAATCGGCTCAGGTACTGTCAGCCTGATGTTGTCAGGTATTATTAGGTATTGTCATCCATTCTGAAGTTATTCATCAAACTTACATCTAAATATTTTAACAGCCATTAATGATTCTTGTTCCCTCATCAAACATTTGGTTACTCCAAAATATAATTTCAGGATGTATGAAAGGCAGGTGATATGATTCATTATTTTTCATTTATGAAAGTGAAAGTTGCTCAGTCATGTCTGACTCTTTGCAACCCCATGGAATAGTCCATGGAATTCTCCAGGCCAGAACACTGGAGTGGGTAGCCATTCCCTTCTTCAGGGGGATCTTCCCAACCCAGGGATCAAACCCAGATCTCCCTCATTGCAGGCAGATTCTTTACCAACTAAGCCACCAGGCAAGCCCAAGAATACTGAAGTGGGTAGCCTATCCCTTCTCCAGCAGATCTTCCTGACCCAGGAATCAAACCACGGTCCCCTGCATTGCAGGTGGATTCTTCACCAGCTGAGCTACTAGGGAAGTAGTCAGAATAATGAGCTGGTGACCAGTGGGTTTTGTACCATTATGATCGCATGAGTTTTAACATACCAAGCGTGTTTTAATTCACTGCCGTCATCATTCCTTTTGAGGCTCAAACTGTGTCATGTTTGGCCGGTAGGAAGCCCTTCAGGTTAGCTCGTGTGCTTTTTGAATTGGCTCCGGTAGTCTGATAGCATCCTTGCTTTCTGGCACGATAAGATGTTCATAGCTCGTTTGTACATTTCCCATCTTGGGCCCAGTGTCATCCATCTCTCCAAGGAGCCCTCACCCCGTTTTAAGTGGGAAGTGATTTTAAAAACCACAATCTGGATGCTAGGGGTGCTTGTTACCACTGGATCTTCATTGTTTCTAAGCTTTATCATTGGACAGAGCTAGGAGATACATAAGGGTGTTGTGGGTACATTATTAATAAGAGAAAACTTATCTGTTAAAGGTTCTCACTGTAGTATTAATATTAGTGATATGTGACATGGTAGCTAGGATTTAAGGATCCTAAATCTTTTTATTTTTTTTATTTTTTTATTTTTTTTAAAATTTTTAAAATTTTATTTTATTTTTAAACTTTACATAACTGTATTAGTTTTGCCAAATATCAAAATGAATCCGCCACAGGTAAGTAGAGGGATGAAAAAAAGTTTGGAAAGCATTGTTGTAAGTGAATGATGGGCATGCTTTTTATACTATTTATTCCACTTTTACTGGATGTTTGAACACCTCCATGATAAAAAGTTTTGTAAAGAGGTTATATTACACACACCCACACCCCTGCCTTTTCACTTTTCTTTCTCATTTCATGTCCATGGAGCATCTTAGTTACTCAGTTCTCCCAGGATCTTGATACAAGGAAGAGAGTAGGGGGACACAAGATGTATTTTAATCCTTACGAAGGAGAAGCCGCTATTATACACTAATGAATTGTGAGCCTGATTTGTTTCAATCCTATGACTCTATTAGTTCAACTTCTTTCCCTGATGCTATGAAGATGCCTCTGAAGTCCTTTATCATTCTTGTTCTTCACTGTGGTTCTTTAGATGTGCTGGATCCAAGTATTGGGTTGGCCAAAAAGTTCGTTTGGATTTTCCCATAATGGCTGATGGAAAAATCGCAATCCATCAGCCTCGAGGTGGGCAGGACCACAGCTTTCTCGAGGTGGGCTGTGAAGATACACGGCTTTGCATCTTCAGGGCTCGGCACTCCCATGATTGTGCAGTTCTTCTAGGTCAGTTTTTCTCTTTAATTCTAAATACATTTCTTAAAGTAAGACCAGTGTAGGTCAGAGATAAGAAAGTAGTTCATATTTATTTGGTACACATTATATCACTGTGGGCTTCCCAGGTGCTGCTAGTGGTAAAGAGTCTGCCGGCCAAGAAGGAAACACAGGAGACTCAGGTTTGATCCCTGGGTGGGTAAGATCCCCTGGGAGAAGGCATGGCAGCCCAGTCCAGTATTCTTGCCTGGAGAGTTCCCTGGACAGAGGAGCCTGGCATGTTACAGTCCATGGGCCACAAAGAGTCAGACACGACTTAACGACCGAGCACACGTATCACTGTGGTAGGCACCAGATGTGCAAACAGAAACACAACACAGTGCCTGTTCAAAGAGAGTACATTTCGGGGGAAGGAAAGGCAAGTAAACCAATAGATGCACACAGTATTTAAGTAGCTTGGAAGCTAGTGGAAGGGGAAAAAAAGTTTCTATGTTAAGTACAAGTACAGCATTGGAAGCTCCTGTAAAGAGTTTTTGAAACATAAAGGAGGACCAGTTAATTCTGAGGAAGCACAGAATAGAAGCCTAGAGAACAGGTAGTGTGTGGCATGAGCCTTGAACATGGGTGGGAATTCCCCAGTCAGTGAAAGGGAATGGAATCAAGGGAAGAGGAGGGGGTTATTTAGGGAGAGGGAAGTGGGGCCGCATAGGCAGAGAGAAAGAACAGACAAAGAGGGGAAGAGACGTGCTTTTCTGTTTTGCTTGTAACAGCATATGCCTGTGACTCTCAGTCCCCCAGGCCAAATCCAGCCCCACCTGGTGTTGTAAATAACGTGGATGGGACAAAGCCACTGCAGTTTGTTTGTACTGTGATGACAGAGTTGAGCATTTGCATCAGAGACCTTCTGGGGTGCAAAGCCTGAAATGTTTACTATCTGGGCCTTTACAGAAATAGTTTCCCCACCTCTTTTCCGGATAGTATTTCTCCAACTTTAATGTGCATATAAATCACTTGGGTTGTTTTTTTGTTGTTCAGTTGCTAAATTGTGTCCAACTCTACAATGCCATGGACTGCGGCATGCCAGGATTCCCTGTCTGTCCTTCACTATCTCCTGGAGTTTGTGCAAATTCATGTCCATTGAGTCAGTGATGCTATCTAACCATCTCTTCCTCTGCCACCCTCTTCTCCTTTTGCCTTCTGTCCTTCCCAGCATCAGAGTCTTTTCCAATGAGAGAAGCCCAAATCACTTGGCAATCTTGTCTAAATGCAGATTCTGATTCAATAGCGCTCAGTTCAGTTCAGTTCAGTCGCTCAGTCGTGTCCAACTCTTTGCCACCCCATGAATTGCAGCACGCCAGGCCTCCCTGTCCATCACCAACTCCCGGAGTTCACTCAGACTCACGTCCATCGAGTCAGTGATGCCATCCAGCCATCTCATCCTCTGTCATCCCCTTTTCCTCCTGCCCTCAATCCCTCCCAGCATTAGAGTCTTTTCCAATGAGTCAACTCTTCGCATGAGGTGGCCAAAGTACTGGAGTTTCAGCTTTAGCATCATTCCTTCCAAAGAAATCCCAGGGCTGATCTCCTTCAGAATGGACTGGTTGGATCTCCTTGCAGTCCCAGGGACTCTCAAGAGTCTTCTCCAACACCACAGTTCAAAAGCATCAATTCTTAGGTGCTCAGCCTTCTTCGCAGTCCAACTCTCACATCCATACATGACCACAGGAAAAACCATAGCCTTGACTAGATGGACATTTAGTGGACCTAAAACTCTGAATTTCTAAGAAGCTTCCAGGTGATGCCAACATTGCTAGACAATTGGAGACACTCTGAGTAGCAAAGGTCTAGAGAGGCTCAGGATTCTCAGGGCTTATTCTTCTGGAAGGACAGTCCATCAGAAAGCATCTGAGAGTTGAGGCTATGGACAGAGCTGGCCTCAGTTCTGGATACAACTGACTCACTGCAGTTCACTGAGATGCAAAGCTCTGTTTCAGTAACTACAGTTTAAACTATTAGAAGAAGAGTTTTAGAAAGCAGTGGTCATTAATCATGTCTTTCTTCATGCTGAAAACAAAGCTACGCTGGAGTACCCTGTGCCTGCATCCATTCTTTCCACTTCTGTTCCTTTTTGGCTAAAGATCTCATTTGTGGGTCACATAAGCCCCCACCCCACAGATGCACTTCATCCCCACTGGACCACCCATCTACATCCCTCTCTTGGCTGCAATAATATGGTGCCCAAACGTTTCCCCAAATGTAGTATCAAAGTAAAAGGACCTCTTGTAAACCAGTAGAAAAGCAAATCCAGTGGGTCTCTACTTTGAACCATAACAAGCAGAATTACAATGCTTATATCTACCTGTGTTGTGCTTAGTCACTCAGTCGTGTCCGACTCTCTGCGACCCTATTGTCTGTAGCCCACCAGGCTCCTCTGTCCTTGGGGATTCTCCAGGCATGCCCCTTTCCAAAATCCTTATAAACATTACACTAAAATAAGAACATTTACTCGAATGACTTGAGTTATGCTTTACTAATTTCAGCTTGATGTTCTGATGGTTGAAGTTGGGAACAACCCCTACCCTCCTCGTGTTTTAAAATAGAGCATTAGAACTAACTCAGATTTGGCAGATATTAATTCTGAAAGAAAAATTTAAATCATCTGGCATTCAAATGTGTTTATTCCTGGCAGAGAGCTTCCTATTTTCTCATCAAAAAAGAAAGAAAAAAAAAGACTTAAGTAAAGAACCAAGCTTAAAGGGCACTTTGGACATCAATAGCTCTCAGAAGAATAGCATGTAGATGATTTAACACCAAATGACTCAGAAGCATAAGGACTGAATTCCCACAAACGTTTACACATGGACTTTAGTGTGCTCAGTGCATGTTACAATTTATCTGGAAAAATTATTTATCCCTTGTCAAGACTCCAAATGGTTCTTGGTTTTCCAAGAGCCCTGAGCCAAGAGCCAAGAGTGAGAGTCCCCACTCTGTCACTAAGTCAGTTATGTCTGGCAAGTCACCTCAACTCACCACCTCAATACCCGCACCATGACTGCTGAGGCCCCTTCTAGCTCTAAGAGCAGAATCTGGTGGATTTAGCCAAGATCACCCAGAGCCACACAGAGCCAAGGGTCAAACTCAGCCTTCTGATCCCAAGTCAAGGGCTTTTTTCAATGTTCTGTGCTGCCCCAACGAATAGAAACCATCTATTTATTATCTTGTGCTTGACTGGTCAGTAACAGGAGCAGCCTGGTCCAACTTGACCTTTAAATACATCCCCTAGTGTTGTTCAGTTGCTCTTCTGTTTTCTGGGCTGAGATTGGAAATCACCATTATAGAGATTTATGAAAGACCTCTGCTATTTACCATGGGCTTCCCAGGTGGTGCTAGTGGTAAGGAACCCACCTGCCAATGCAGGTTAGATAAGAGACTCAGGTTCAGTCCCTAGATTGGGAAGATCCCCTGGAGGAGGGCATGGCAACCCACTCCAGTATTCTTGCCTGGAGAATCCCATGGACAGAGGAGCCTAGTAGGCTGTAGTCCATAGAGTCGCACAGAGTCAGATATGACTGAAGTGACTTAGCATGCACTGCTATTTACCAGGGGCTTATAGAGATAATTCAACCCCTGTATCTAAGAAATATAAGGGAAATTGAAATTATTTCCAGGGTCATAGGGCACTGGACAGGAGAGGCAGAACAAGAAAGTAAGTCTCCCGTCCTTGGGGAACTTACCATCTTGCAGGGACAGGACTCGAGCTGACTTACACGTGGAATACTGTGTGTAACCAGGGGCTGAGTGGGGAGCCAACACGTACGAGTGCAGTTGGAATTCAGCCTGGTAACGTGGTTGCCCTGGGGATGTTAGAGGGAACCCCTGAGAACTGAATCACTTCAGAAATATTTAAACCACACGGGTACTGCTCAGCTTCATTTCACAGTCTTCTCTCCCTTTTAACTTCCCTGGGTCCTGAAAGTATTATATATTATCCTTTAGAACCACTGTCTAAAACAGGAGGTGGTGGTTAAAGAGGTTTGAGACAGATTCAGATGCGCGGTTTTCCATGGACTCATTTGGAATTTATGGCTCCGTGCAATCAGTCTTTCATCCACTTGAAATTTCACCTCTGCCTCTTCTTGTGTCGACAGCATTGAGATGACATGAGTCATCATCAACAGCTGGGGGTTGTTATTAATAACAGTCTGGAGACGCCATGCGGTGGTTCACGGTTTCAGTATTTTAATACAGTTCTTGCTTGCAGTCATGGTTTTCGTGCAGGTTAACTTTACTCAAGTGCAGAGAGGATTACAGAGGCGTGGCTGGAGGCCATAGAGAGTCGGGATCTGGAGTGATCGTCTGAACAAGAAACTTGAACTATGGATCAGAAACAAGGCCGTGGCGGTGGGCAGGTGGTAGAGGAGAGACCTGGAGAGGGTTAAGTTCTCTGGGGAGAGAGCCCAAGTCTCTTTCATCCAGTTGAATGTGGAAATTGAGCAGGAGGGCGGGGTTGAGAGGAGCGTCCTTGTCCAAGGCTTCCCAGCACACTTGAATGTAAGACATGCAAGGAAGCCTCTGAGTCAAGTGACGGGGAGGCTCCTTCCTGCATCCTCCCCTCACTTTTCCCAGGTTCCCAGAACCCCCTGGGTTCCTCCAGAAGCTTCTAATTCTTTCCTTCCTCCTGACTTCCTTCAAGTCTGACCTGTGACCCTGACCTCAGAACCTCCGTGTCAGAGACGTGTGCAGGGCTGGCTCAACCACAGTGATACCGAGAACCAGCGATCAGTGAGCACGAAGTATTTTACACTTATCATTGTCACAAGGTCCTCACAGGAACTCTCTGAAGCAGATACTATTATTGTCCCCAATTTTCAGATGGGAAAACCAAGCGACACAGAGGTAAAGCATCAGGATTAGAACCCACAATCCCCACATTACTCTCCCACTTCATCCATGAATAGTGGGTGATGACTCTGGTCCCCTGCGTCAATTCTTCTGTTCTTATACTTCTCTCCATTTTCATAGTACTAATAGTTAGAAGACTGCCCCAGGGGGCACTAGGGGTAAAGAACCCATCTGCCAATGCAGGAGACATAAGAGATGCTGGGAC
Source organism: Bubalus bubalis (assembly GCF_019923935.1). Taxonomy (NCBI): domain Eukaryota; kingdom Metazoa; phylum Chordata; class Mammalia; order Artiodactyla; family Bovidae; genus Bubalus; species Bubalus bubalis. Next base: position 8,788,505 of record NC_059158.1, read on the forward strand.
AACCCCTGGGTTGGAAAGATCCCTTGGAGGACGGCATGGCAACCCACTTCTTGCCTGGGAAATCCCATGGACAGAGGAGCCTGGAGAGCTACAGTCTATGGGGCTGCAAAGAGGCGAACACGACTAAGCAACAAAACACACACACAAGCATATATTTATTGATTTGAATGAATCAATATTGAAAAGATATTCATTGAGGCCACATTATCCCCCAAATACCACGCTAGTCTGGGATGCAAACACTGAGCACGCGCTCTATGCCAGACTAACCACACGGTTCTGTGCATTCGCCGATTTAACCTGATCGCACCCTTTGAGGCGGGACTGCCAGCATCAGCTCTAGGTTATAGATGAGGAAGTGGAGCCCAGAGATCGTGCGGCTCCTCAGGGACAGATCTGGGATTCAAACCCCGAGACTGTCTGCAGAGTTCACATTTCCACGCATCATGCTCTGTCTTGACCTGTCTGCTCACAGGTACTGTGAGGAAATTTATGTGCAATCAACAACTGATAAAACTGGTTCCCCTTTTTGTGGCCTAAGTGAGTGGAGAAAGTATCACTGAGGAGAGGAGGGAAGAGGAGGAAAGATGTGAACAAGCAAAGTGAGAAGGGCAAAGCGTGTCAGACACGGAAGGCACAGCAAGAAAACATGACAGAAGAAAAAGAAATAGATTTATTGATTAGGAGGGTCAGAGATTTCATGTTGAGAAGAGTGGGAGAGCTGTGGTTCAATAGGGAATTGGGGGCCTTTATTTGTCAGCTAGGAAATGTGGTCTTTTCCACGAGGATTATTTTTTAAAAAAAAGAAAAGACAAGACGTAGAGAAGGCCGTGATCTAGGGGCTATTAAGCCTCAGTTTCTCCATCTGTAAAAGAGAGCTGTTCAGACTACCTTGTGGGTGGTATGAGCCAGTGTGTGCAAAGTGCCCACCCATGCCTGGAATACTGTTGAGTTCACGGTAGACGGTGCTTACTCGTCTGCCTGTGGTCGCGGGCCGAGCTGTGTAGGAAGGAACCTGACGTCAGGGGACTGCATGGACGGGTGGAGGGTGAGGAAGCAGAGGGCACTGGGGACGCTTACTGACACTGAATACTAGAGAGAGGGCGGTGGTCTCTGCTGGGTGACTCCTCAGCGACCAGCCGGACTGGCTCTAGAAGAAGAGACACAGGAATCAGGAGAGAGAGCGCCCGTTCTTGTGCAGAGTTGACTTGGTCCCAGACAAGCGGCACGTGCAGTGACAGCAGGGACAGCCGAGAGGCAGCGGGAGGCGCGGAGGGAGGGAATGAACCGTGGCCCTGGTTCGGGCTCATCTGTACAGATGTCGTCTGTCCTTGCTCTACCTCCTTCCCCTGGAGATGCCCACAGCTCCTTTATCACTCGTGGCTCAGCTCAGATGTGAGGAGCCCTCCCTGGCCTGAAGGTGGGAGAGCAGTCCCTTCTCTCTCTACCCCGTAACCTGCTTTACGTAGCTCAGGACTCTTGCCGGCTGCCATGTGTTTGTTTACTTGTTCACAGTCTGCGGCCCCAGGAGGGTGTGAGCTCCATGCAGCAGGCTCAGTCCCATCCCCACTGCATCCAGGGCCTAGAGAGGAGTCTGGGAGGCAACGAGACTCAGGATTCTTAGTAAATAGTATTCAGTTCAGTTCAGTCATTCAGTCGTGTCCGACTCTTTGTGACCCTATGGACTGCAGCACGCCAGGCCTCCCTGTCCATCACCAACTCCCGGAGTTCACTCAAACTCATGTCCATTGAGTTGGTGATGCCATCCAACCATCTCATCCTCTGTCGTTCTCTTCTCCTCCCAACTTCAATCTTTCCCAGCATCAGGGTCTTTTCAAATGAGTCAGTTCTTCGTATCAGGTGGCCACAGTATTGGAGTTTCAGCTTCAGTATCAGTTCTTCCAATGAATATTCAGGACTGATCTCCTTTAGAATGGACTGGTTGGATCTCCTTGCAGTCCAAGGGACTCTCAAAAGTCTTCTCCAACACCACAGTTCAAAAGCATCAATTCTTTGGCACACAGCTTTCTTTATAGTCCAACTCTCACATCTATACATGACTACTGGAAAAACCATAGCTTTGACTGGACAGACATTTGTTTTCAAAGTAATGTCTCTGCTTTTTAATATGCTGTCTAGGTTGGTCATAGCTTTTCTTCCAAGGAGCAAGCGTCTTTTAATTTCATGGATGCAGTCACCATCTGCAGTGATTTTGGAGCCCCCAAAAATAAAGTCTGACACTGTTTCTACTGTTTCCCCATCTATTTACCATGAAGTGACGGGACCAGATGCCACAATCTTTGTTTTCTGAATGTTGAGCTTTAAGCCAACTTTTTCACTCTCCTCTTTCACTTTCATCAAGAGGCTCTTTAGTTCTTCTTCACTTTCTGCCATAAGGGTGGTGTCATCTGCATACCTGAGGTTATTGATATTTCTCCCAGCAATCTTGATTCCAGCTTGTGCTTCCTCCAGCCCAGCATTTCTCATGATGTACTCTACATATAAGTTAAATAAGCAGGGAGACAATATACAGCCTTAATGTACTCCTTTCTCGATTTGGAACCAGTCAGTTGTTCCATGTCCAGTTCTAACTGTTGCTTCTTGACCTGCATACAGATTTCTCAGGAAGCAGGTCAAGTGGTCTGGTGCTCCCAACTCTTGAAGAATTTTCCACAGTTTGTTGTGATCCACACAGTCAAAGGCTTAGCATAGTCAATAAAACAGAAGTAGAGGTTTTTTTGGAACTCTCTTGCTTTTTTGATGATCCAATGAATGTTGGCAATTTGATCTCTGGTTTCTCTGCCTTTTCTAAATCCAGCTTGAACGTCTGGAAGTTCATGGTTCACGTACTGTTGAAGCCTGGCTTGGAGAATTTTGAGCATTTCTTTGCTAGCATGTGAGATGAGTGCAATTGTGTAAATGTGAGTGTAATTGTGTAATTGTGAGTGTAAACAATATTAAACACTGTTAAACCTAGACAGCAGATTAAAAAGGAGAGACTTCACTTTGCTGACAAATTCCATATAGTCAAAGCTCTGGTTTTTCCAGTAGTCGTATATGGATATGACAGCTGGACCATAAAGAAGACTAAGTGCCGAAGAATTGATGCTTTTGAACTGTGGTGTTGGAGAAGACTCTTGAGAGTCCTTTGGACAGCAAGGATATCAAACCAGTCAATCCTAAAGGAAATCAATCCTGAGTATTCATTGGAAGGACAGATGCTGAAGCTGAAGCTCCAATATTTTGGCCACTTGATGTGAAGAACCGACTCATTGGAAAAGACCCTGATGCTGGGAAAGATTGAAAGCAGGAGGAGAAGGGGACGACAAAAGATGAAATGGTTGGATGGCATCACTGACTCAATGGACATGAGTTTGAACAAGCTCCGGGAGATGTGAAGGACAGGGAAGCCTGGCTTGCTGCAGTCCATGGGGTCACAAAAACTTGGACACAACTGAGTGACTGAACAGCAACAACAAACATGTGAGTAAATGAGTATATGTAACTACAGTGTTGGGTGAAGGCAGAGGGGGAAGAGAGGGAATAGCAGATGGTTACAACCCAATCCCTTGGAAATATCCATGATGCGATGCGGGAGGCAGAGATGAGGTCCGAACAGAGTCGAACATCAGAGAGAGAGGAAAAGAAGCAAGATACAGAAGTGTCCTGCAGACCAAGGACCCAGTATGTTCCCCCTCTCCACCAACTAGATACAAAATTCAACATGGTCAAATGCTGCAGAGGTGTCACAGAAAATGAATTGTAAGAACAAGGCATTTCCTGGGGGCTGGGGCCCCACTGACTGGTGCACACACCTGAGTTGGGGGGAGACAAGTGTGATGAAGGGAGGCAGGTCCTGCTACTTGCCAATCCCTGGGAATCCTTGAATGGGAAACAGGGTTGAAAAGATAGATAGTAGCTTTGTGGGAGAAAACTGTAAGAGAAAGCAGAAGTTCCTAGACAGGAGAGAATCAGGCATCAAAGGGGACAGACTGAAGATGCTTAAGAGAAAGGGACAGCGATAAGAAGAGGATGTCTCCCCACAGACTGAAGATGCTTAAGAGGAAGGGACAGCGATAAGAAGAGGATGTCTCCCCACGGGGGAGGCAGACAGACTGAGCAGGTCCATGAAACTGACTACCAAAACCCACGTCGTGACCTGTTTATGACTTGTGGAGATTGGTCCCGTTACCATAGAGTCAGACCTCTGAAAAGAAATATGAAGATACATAAAAGCAAATGCTAACCACAGCCTTTGCTGTGTGGAAAGCAACATTTTCACCTGCTTAAAATTAGGGAACAAAATCAGGCTTCAGGAACAGAGAAAACAATTCAAGACAAAAGAAAATAATCAAAATAAAGAAAGGAAAGAAAAATACCAGGACTCTTGCCAGCATTTCCTGGTGGATGCAAGCTCCTCAGGCTCCCGGAGCTGTGGCCATCCGTTCTGGAAAACAGGATGGTTTCCGGTCTCTTACCTTCCTTGAAAGGTTTTTACATAGGTTCAGTGGAAAAATAATACGCCGTAAGGCACTGTCAGGCCCTTAGCGTTATGTTCTAAGTGGATGCGAGCTGGTGCAGAAAAGCCTAGAAGCGATTTCTTATCCCAGGAGTACCAGGACAGCTTTGTGAGCGCCCTCTGAGAGGTGATTGATGGCTCCCCAGCAGCCTCCTGCAAAGAACTCTGAAAGCACCTGCTTGGAGAGGCGCTGGACCAGCGGGAGCATTAATGACTCCTGCGGGAGGCTGCTGCCCCGGGGGCAGGGATCCAGCTCCGCAGGCCGCCGGGTCCTCCCAGGTTACCCAGATCAGTTACGGAGACGGAGCCTGACCGAGGACACCCACTCCAGCACTTGCCCGAGGGAGAGCCAGCTCAGGAGCTTGCATTCTCAGATAAACCAAAACAAGAATGTCAGGCTTTTTTTTTTTTTTTTTAAGTACAGAATCTTTTTTAAAAAATGTGCGCAACAGAGAAAAAAAGTGCCCCAAACTCCAGACCGCAAGGGATTTGAGTTCTCAGAGTTCCCCGCTCTGGAGGGTGGTCCATTTCCTGCTGCCCCTCCCCCACCACAAGGATAGCCCTGGCTCAGGTTGATGAAGCTGGGGCATTAGGCCTGGTGGATTGTGGCATCTTGATGGCGAGCCTGTCCCACTCTTCCTCTCTGCTTCCATATCTTCTCCTCCTCCCTTCGCTTTCCCCCTAAATCTCATCTTTATTTCTTCATTTGTACCCGTCCTTTGGCCCCATCATGCCCTGTCTTGTAAGGTCACTGTCTCTGTTTTCAGCTGCACATATTCTCATGGCTGATCGTGAGCATTTCCAGGCAGGGACCTATGCCAGACATCTTTACCTTCCGGGACCTGGCACAGTGCTATGCCCAGACAGATAGAAATCGTTATGGATCTTATTTCCATTTCTTTTTATACATTTGTGAATTAGCACAACACTCATTAAAGGGATCATATGCACACAGAGATGAGCCTCATGACTCATTCCAGAAAGTTACAGAATTAGATTGTTAAATTCTTGGAAATTCGTATACCTCAAAATGGCACCAATGTATCATTCATTCATTCAACGTCACTGAGTACCTCTTATCTCCAGGCGCTGTGCACACTACACATTAGACTGCACATTACACGAGTACAGACAGACACACACCCACCAACACACACACACACACACACACACACACACACACACATCCCTGTTCTCTAGTAACTCGGTTTCATTTTTTTTAAAAAAGACTCTGCTGTGCTGTGCTTAGTTACTTCAGTCATGTCCAACTCTCAGCGACCCCATGGACTGTAGCCCGCCAGGCTCCTCTGTCCATGGGCTTCTCCAGGCAAGAATACTGGAGTGGGTTGCCATGCCCTCCTCCGGGGGATCTTCCTGACCCAGGGATCCAACCCAGGTCTCCCACATTGTAGGTGGATTCTTCCCAGCTGAACTAGCAGGGAAGCCCAAGAAAAGACTAATCATACATAATTAATTACAGGATGATTTGACATATTCTAACAAAAGTGGTGGATAAAGGAGCCACTGGGTTTCCCTTGATACCTAAGCATTGGTCCTGAGGGATGAACAGGAGCATCCTTCAACTCACCTGGGGACAATGCAAATCTGCAGTGACCGCTAGTGCCACAGACGGCACGAGAGAACCACACGTCCCTGTGGAGTTCAGGGAGGTTCCTTGGAATCTCCTCGTGTCAGGACCACACAGCCCTGTGCTAAAGAAATGCTTTCATCCTGCTCTCAAGTAGCCTATTTCATCTGGTGCTGTTTGGGGGAGTATTTAGGGGACGATTGCCTTCAAGCTGTCCAAATCCCTTCCTGACTCTCAGAATGCTGAAGAATTATGAATCTGGGTGTTTCATGTAAGCAGTTTGACCCATTTGATGGGAAATGCCTGTTTGCCTTTGATCACAGGATTCCTATTATCTGGGAAATTGGTTTCCTAGTAAGCTGGGATGGGAGTGTTTGGGGCTTTGCCTTTTTGTTTCACTTGAAGGCTTAAAATTGTAGTCTGGCTTTATAAATGGCCGGGATGCATTTTCCTTGTCTCTTTGCCTCTCCTCCTATGGGGTTTGTCTCGTGAATCATTTCCCCAGGGTTTTCCTGTGGTTTAATCGTTCCTTCCTTCCAAGTTTGGGAAATCAAGCCATCTTCTGGGCTCCCTAAGCTCATGTCCACCTGTCCCTCTCCTCTTGGACTTCTGGGCTCTTTGACCATGCACCAACAGGAAGAAGGAAGAGACTGCCATGCCAGAATGCCCAGTGCCTGCAGACAGTGGAGCCGCTCAGTCCTTAGAACTGCGCACTGCAGTTACATGCTGTGTTCTTCCTCGCCCCAAGTCTTTCTGTTAATCCAAAACCCACCAGCAAAGCTCAGCACCCCCGCCCTCTCTCCTCCACTACGTCACCGACTCTCGACTCTCATCGTCCTGTATGGCTAGTTGAAAGGATTCTCACCGTCCTTTCTAGTTGAAAGTGAAGCAGTTCTCCAGCACTGAAAGCGTGACGTCAGCTCTTTATTATTATTCTTTCATCCATTTGCTCGTGCTTTTAACTAACATGTATGGGGTCCAGTATGTGCCAGGCATTAAATTAGATGCCAGAGAGACACAGATGGCTCTTACCCTACTCCTAATCTCAAGAAATCTCTCATTTAATAGAAAGTTTTGAACAGAAATCAAAATTTTAATCAACTATATCTAGGTTAGCACATTATAATTAATCATAAAGTTAGTTTAAAAACCCAAAGCTTTCACAAAAGGAGTTTTCTTTAACTCAGCCCTTTGACACCTTTTGAAGGCTGTGAATAAAACGTGTGTTTTTAATTAGGTTTTCACTCTAAGAAATAAACCCTTTAGCTATCTAGAAAATGAACTCCTCCAGAATGACTTTGTATTAGTCAGTCTGGCTGCAGTAACAAGTAATGCCAAGATCTCAGTGGCTTGAAACAGTTATTTCTCACTCATGCTACGTGTGGGCTCTCTTATAAGCTGTAGCTCTGTTCCCCGTGTCTTCTGATTGCAGAACCCATGGTGAAAGTGTCTGGGCTTTGCTGATCTTTTGAGAGAGAGAAAGAGGACTAGTAGAAACACGCAATGCCTCTTGAAGTGCCTCCACGAGGTGCGTGCCATAGGCACATTTCATTGTCCCAGGCAGGTTGCAACATCAAGGTTAAAATCCGTGGGGTGGGAATGTCCTCTTCCCACCGGTAAGGGGACAAGGAGGAGGAAAGGAAGGTTTTCTGAACTCCCAGGCTGTCAGTAAGCCCATTTGGCTAGATGGATGAGGCTACACCTGTATTTCTATCTATGTCTATCTCAGGGATATACAGTGACTTTGCTGTTATCTTTCAACAAACTTGGATTCATCAGCTGTAGAAAACGGCTGCTTTTAGGTTCTCCCTACCTTTCCAGATTCTCCATAGGAATGGCTACCAGGATGATATGAACAACAGAATGGCTCCAAAGTTAAGAGATATGTAAGATATATAAGTAGAGAGATATGTCATAAACTGGTCTGCTGATCCCTGGACAGGTTGTAGTTATGTCAAGATGGCCCTTGGAACCCTTCATTGTTATGTACATGATTTTTAACTGTTTTGGGGTCTCCCTCATCCCTCCTGCTTGTGACCTGCCGTGCCCAGGGCCTCTGCAGCCTGTGTGATGAGAACACCGGTAGCTTTCAACCCAGTGTCAGCCTCTTTTTTCCAGCCTCAGGCTGATCAGAGAAATCTTTCCACCTTCTCCAGCCTTGGGGACAAAATAGCTGAGGTCCTCTCTACACAGCCAGCTCACTCGAGGCTAAAACCCCTTTCCAAATCAGGTCACAAGACCCTCCAGATTCCTCAAAGCAACTCCCTTGCTCCAGGCAGAGAAGATTCAAGAACCCACCTTCCTAGTTACTTGAGGCCAGCTGTGCCCTCTGCCCAGCTTGGAGCAAGGGAGGGAAGACCCCAGACAGAAAGGTAGTACATGGGACAATTAGCTCATGTTGATGGCAATTTGCCTGGGAACACATCTCCCACTCCTGACTTGCAGAATTTCCACTGAAAAACCCTTGAGTTTTTACTTTTTAAATGTTATCGCCATCTCGTGGCTCCTTTTAATATTGCAGATTACAGGTACTTTAAGCCTCTAGTATCTCAGACATTTGCACAGAAAAGCAAGCTGATAAAGGTAAAGAGTCAGAAAGCCTATGATTATTATTGAAATTATTGTTTAATATGCTTTAAACCTCAGCAGTCAGGTTTGCATGATCAGGTTTAAAGAGATATCAAAATTCTGTAAACTCCAACTGACCTCAGCCCAGCCACGTTGTCAACTTGACAGAACAAGTCTTGCTGTGTGACAAGTCATTAACGTGCTCCCATTAGATTTGTGGGCTGAGAAACAGAATGGAATATACCTGATATACATAAATTACATAAGAGATAAATCCCCAACATAGAAAAAAATCCAAAACCTGAAAGAAAATTAAAATCATCTTTAATCCCATGACATGGAGATAGCTATCTCAATTAGCATTTTAATGTAGATCTCCAGTATTTTTATGCCTGTATGCCACAATAGAATCACAACATGAATGCTGTTTTTATACTCCTTTTTAAAAATTATTAATGCCTCTTTCTTGCTCACTATAATAGCTAGAGCCTAGAACAATATCTGACACAAAATAGGGTCTCAAAAGTAGTTGTTAAATAAGTGAAAATCAATAAGCAATTTGTATAATTACTTTTAACACCTGTATAACCTTCCACTTTGGGGCTACCCTCTATTTATTTACTCTCATCTAATAATGTGTCTTTTTATTATGAGCACAACCATAATAAGCAGGAGCAGTGGAGTTTTGAGTTTTACTTGATGGTGATAAAAGGTTCCTTCAGCCAACCAGCCTCCATCATGGTGGTGACTGTTTCCTTGTTAAAATACAAGTTCAGGAGAGTCTGTGTTCATGCAGCTCTCCCCATCAACATGAGAGCATCCTTTTCTCAACTTTAATCCTTGATTTTCAAGTCTCAGAATGCCCAGGTCCCAGTCCCCAGAGATGGTGATTTAATTGGTCTCAGGTGGATCTTATTCATATATGTTCCAAAACTCCAAGGTAATTCTAATGTGCAGCCAGGGTGGAGAAAAACTCTACTTTAAATGGAGTTACCCGCAGAGTTCATGTCAGGGAGACTTCATGAGAGGGGAGACGGCCTAATAAAAAGAAGCCCTCCGTAAGTGTGTGTCTGAAGATGAACCCAGACCACCTGGCGTGACGTTTATCATTCCTCAGAGACAAGGCAGCAAGTTCTACATCCTCATGTTAATTGGAGCCATTCAGAGCTATTTAAGGGAATTAACAGAATATTAATGATGCAAGATGAGTACATATGTCTTAGATAACCTCCAATACCACAATGATTTCACGTGCCGCAGTCATGACCCTTGTGTAGGTAAAGATGTAGACTGCATCTCTCCACTGTGATGTAGTAAACCCATCCACAGACGTCATCCATGTAACTCAACATGAGTATTAACGCAGGCTGCAGTCTCAAGGCAGAGGAAATTACCCTGAAACTGCACGCGGCACATAGGTTGTAATTGGTTTAGAACCGTTTGGTAGATTTATGAGGAAATTTCTCCTCTCTGATTCCTTAGAAATAGGGACCACATATTCCTTGCACAATTCTCTTGGCCTGATTACTATTTGTTCTTATTTTACATGTACCAGACTTCTGAGCATCCCTTTCTGAACTGAGCAGGCCCAGGTCACCTACCCCACCCCCAGCTCCACCCAAGGTCCAATGAACACTTCACAGGGCAACAGAATGCCAGAGAGTCCCCTGGGACAAAACGAGATAAAGGCATTGGAGGTAGTCTGTACTCCCTGGGAGACTGTAGTTAAAAATAAAAGCAAACAGTGGAGAAACATTCTTCAGTGCTGAAAACAGTTCTAACCGTATTTCTTTAGGGAATAAAAGTCTCGATTTTTAAAACTCCAGCAAACCGATAGCTCTGTATATGTTTTTGTGGCTACACAGTTGGTTTTGATCTCTGCAGTTCTTTCTTGTCTTTTAACCGCTCCTGTGTTTTGGGGGAGTGATGGGAAGATCACTCTAGAGAATTGGAAAGGTCAGTTTTGAGCCTGTCTGGGGGCTAAGGGTAGAATTCAAAGGGAAGTAGCGGAAAGTTCTATTGATGCCTTCTTGACGTTGAACGGTAAGGCCCCACCATGCCTTCCTGAGCACTGGGCTGTCACGGTGAATTTCACCTAAATCCAGTCACTTGGATGAGCAGCAGATGTGGAAAAGCTGGATTCAGATACAAGTCCTCAAATCAAGATGATCACGTATATTCTTCTTAAAGGAGCCATTTCTGAGAACAGCCTCTAACTGAACTGAATGATAAATGAAAGTCATGCCAGCCATGTCCCTTTGCTACACAGTGGACTCGGAAAATATTTCACAACCTCTCCTTTGACTCCTTTCTTCTAGAAGATTTGCATTAAACTTGCCCGGTCCCTCCTATGCTAAATATAAAGCCCCCTTCAACCCCCCATCCTCTTATTACTAATGCCATGGGCTATCAGCCTAACTACCCCTACCCAAGACAGACACACACCCACACACACGCACTGCAGCTGCTGCTAAGTCACTTCAGTCGTGTCTGACTCTGTGCGACCCCATAGACAGCAGCCAACCAGGCTCCCCCGTCCCTGGGATTCTCCAGGCAAGAACACTGGAGTGGGTTGCCATTTCCTTCTCCACACACACTTCACCTAATTTTTTGTGCCCACCTCCCCCCCTTACATCCTTCATCACTTACACCCTTCATCAGCTACACCCTCAATCTGGCTTCGGGCTTTATCATTCCTCTAAGTCGTCTCCACCCAAACCACCCCTTCTGTCCCTGTTCCAAAATGTAGCAGGCGCTGTGGGGTCTTTACTGCTTGACTTTCCAGTGCATCGAGCGCTGTGGACCGCTCTCCCCTTGAAACAGCACTTTCCTGAACTTCAGGCCATTCTCTGAGGACCTTCCTTCCCACTTTCCTCTGTTGCCCCCTGTGCCTCCTTATGCCCCCTGCATCGTGTGGTTCCTCAATGACTGGTCCTCCATGCTTCTGTCTTCTCTCTGCAGGGTCTCTGCCTGGGGGCTCCATTCCCCACTACACCCCACACCTCCAAATACCAGCTGGGAGCTGATGTCTTTCAAACTCTCCTTCAGCCCTCATCATCTTCCTGTGCCCCACAGCCGTGTATCCGCTGGACCCCACGATCTCAGCAGGTCCCAAACTCGACTTGCCTGCTCACTTCCACATCCCATGTCTCTGTGAGTGGACGACCCCAAGATCCCACTTGCCACACTAGAAACCTGGCAATCATTCTTGAGGACAAAACCACCCTTCCTGTCAAGCCTACTTCCTAAATGTCTCAGACACAACTCCTCTCTTCATTTTAGCTCCTATCTTAGTCCATTCATCCCTCTATAACAGAATACTAAGGTTGGATGGCTTATAAGACAACAGAAATTTATTTCTCACAGCTTTGGAGGGTGGGAAGTTCAAGATCAAGTCTGATGGCAGATTCCATATCTAGTGGAAGCCTGCTCCCAGGTCTCAGCATGGCCATCTTTTCAGAACAACTTCACATGATGGAAGGGATGAAGGAGCTCTCTGGGATCTCATGTGCGTGCACGGGCTAAGTCACATCAGTCATGTGTGACTGTAACCCCGTGGACTGTAGCCCGCCAGGGTCCAGTGTCCATGGGATTCTCCAGCAAGGATACTGGAGTGGGTTGCTGTTTCCTCCTCCAGGGGATCTTCCCGACCCAGGGATCGTACCTGCGTCTCTTCTGCCTCCTGCTGGGGACTCAGGCGCTTGCCTGCTGTGTTTCGTCTCAAGCCCTTTGCATTTGCTATTCCTGGACCTGAAACACCTCCTCCAGCAGAGCTCCCCATCCATCCTAGGCTTTGCCTACTTGCAGGCTACATATCCTCACCTGTAGCCTCCCCAGTGAAGCCTCCCCTCCTCCCCAAGGCTGTGATCTTCACCTGCTGTGTTCACCCCGCGTGCGCATGCGCCATTCTACCACATCATCTATTACACTGAGCTGAAATGGGCTCTTTTTCTGCGTCTTCTTACTTCAACAAGACTGTAAATTCCATAGAGTCTTTTTTTTTAATTTCCTTCACTTGACTTTTGAATATTTATTGTTATTTATTTATTTCTTTGGCTGTGCTGGGTCTTAGTCACAGCCCTTGGGATCTAGTTCCCTGACCAGGGATCAAACCCGGCCCCCCCACCTCCTGCGTTGGGAGTGCAGAGTCTTAACCACTGGACTGCCAGGGAAGTCCCAAGGTAGAATCTTAATCTCATTCACGCACAAAGTCTGTCCTCTGACTGATGTACAGTAAATGCTGGATAAATATCATACGAATAAATGCAGCATTATTTTACTTTCCTAGTGCTGGGATAGTGTGAGGAATCCTGATGGAAACGATCATTTTAAAGACAAAAATGAAAGAGATGACAAATCAGTCCTTCTCCTGTTACCCTAATGTAGTTTTTCATCTTGTCTGTATGCCATTAACTGCTAAAATAGCCAAACGAATATGTTTCATTTAATTTGCCCAAGTGGGTGAGATTGTAATTAAAGGTGTTTCTCTATGTAGATACTTGCAACTCGTCATAAAATTCTGACACTACAGTTGATAACCAAGTGGGGGAAGGAGGCGGGCTAGTGTTTCTTAGGGATAAACGCGTGTACGACTGCGCCCTCTTCTGGATGGACTGAGAATAGCTTAAGTGTGGAAAAGACTCCAAAAGGAATGATTGATTGGTGGCTTCCCTGGGGCTTCCCAGGTGGCTCCGTGGTAAAGAATCCGCCTGCAAAGCAGGAGACGTGTGTTTACTCCCTGGGTCAGGAAGATCCCATGAAGAAGGAAATAGCAACCCACTCCAGTATTCTTGCCTGGAAAATCGCATGGACAGAGGAACCTGGAGGGCTACAATCCATGGAGTCACAAGAGTCAGACATGACTGCGCGACTGAAAACAACAAAGGAACGGCTAGGACCCACCGAAAAGCATGGTTCTAGGTTCACATCAACTCTGACTTTCTAGATGAGAAGGAGTGGCTGAAAACTGGGGGAGGAAAGTGTGCAATGTCACCCTTAGTCAGGAGACCTTGCTGCCCTGTGGCATCCAGCGAGCTCTTTGTGCAGGAAGCCCCCTCCCTGGTCTGCACCCCAGAGCTCACCTGTCCCTCCAGCTGAGAGGTGTGGGCTTCCAGGGGGCCCTACACAGCCCTTGTCCCTGGGCACACAGTCCTCACCCTCTCATCACAGTGGCCTCTGCCTTGGCAGCTGAAAAATCAAGTCGGGGGCCTCTCCTTGGCTGGCCCTCTTAGAGGACTGGTTGCTCGATCTAGCAACTCTCTGGGAAATATTTGATCTGGCCGCCGCATCTCTGACAGACTCAGCGGGACCACCTTCTGGTCACCTGATGCTGCCTGGCTTCAAGTTTTCAACCCACTTGATTTTTTTTCTCTTAAAGTTCACTGCTAGTCTCTTAAATTGCTTGGACCTTTGAAAATGTGTTGTTTTAATCCCTCCCCCTTTCTTTGCTCTTAGTTCATTTTTTTACTTTCATTTTTGAAATATGTATTTATTCGGCTGTGCCAGGTCTTCGTTGTCATGTGAAGTCTGAGTTGAGGCGTGTGGCATCTAGTTCCCTGCCTGGGAATTGAACCCAGGCCCCTGCATTGGAGTGCAGCCTTAGCCACTGGACCACCAAGGAAGTCCTCGTTCTACTTTCTATTAATTGTTTTGGGGCACTCCTTTCCCCTCATTCTTTATTTCTTCCGTTTTGTTTGTTTGTTTCTGATCACTTTATCTAGTGACTTATCATTTTAACCTTATTTTGACTTCTCATCTTTTCACCTACAAGGCTTTCATCCTTTAGATTTCCTGTTACTCACATTATTACTATTTTATCGATTTTTTTCAGTTGAAGGCCAGTTTTTCATGTTTGACTCCAAAAATGGCCTCTTCACCTTGTTCTTACTTTGTCTACTTCTCGTTAATCATTCCTAACTCTTGTCTGTGTTTTTCATTGTAATTCAACATTTTACTTGCCAACTTGACCCGTAAGTCTGCTTTCCTGTGTTTTTCTTATACTGTTCAGACAAGCATTATCTTCTATTTTTATTTACTTATATATTCATATCTTTCTGTTGTTGTTTTGGCCACACCACGGGGCATGCAGGGTCTTAGTTCCCTGAGCAGGGGTCAAACCTGCACTTCCCACGGTGAAAGCACGGAGTCTTAACCACTAGACTGCCAAGGAAGCCCCTGCTTTTATTTTTAAACTGTTATTTTTTTTCCTCTTATTTTACAAAGAGCAATACAAGAGACGTGGTGATTAAGTCGGCCATCGGAAGGCTGCCCTGCGCTTGGAAGCAGAGGAAGCGCAGTGCTTGCCCTCTCCCAGGCAGAGGGAAGGGCAGCAGGAGTCCAGGCCAGCGTCTCCCCTTCACTTCGTTTTTCACATGAATAAAGACAGAAAGGTTGTTGAGTCAGGAGTGAGGCAAAGAAGGGGCTCTCGGAGACCCCGACACTCCGAGCTGGGAAGCTAACTAATGGAGGTTCTGTTTTCTGTTTATAAGAGAAGTTTTGGGTTTCCCTTGTGGCTCAACTGGTTAAGAATCCGCCTGCACTGAGGGAGACCTGGGTTCAATCTCTGGTCGGGAAGATCCCCTGGAGAAGGGAAAGGCTACCCACTCCAGTGTTCTGGCCTGGAGAATTCCATGGACTGTATAGTCCATGGGGTCGTAAAGATTCAGACATGACTGAGCAACTTTCACTTTCACTTTGCAATAATATCTACACATCAGGACCAAGAACATGAATATAGGTAATTTCGGTTTAGAGCCCTGCACCTTGTCTTCATAGGAAGTGAAGAAAGTCGAGGAGACCTAAGGGCAAGTAAGCTCAGTCGCTCAATCATGTCTGACTCTTTGTGCCTCGTGGACTGTAGCCTGCAGGGCTGTTTGTGGGGTTTTTCAGGCAAGAGTCCTGGAGTGGGTTGCCCTTTCCCTCTCCAGGGCTAAGGACAAGAATCTACTCTTATAATCTTCCCCCAGAGATGATAATATGTTAAATGAGATGGGGGAGGTGGCCCAATGCAAAGGAAGGAAGAATGAAGGATTGAAGGGAGGGGAAAAAATAAAGATGAAGTTTCAAGAATTTTTATATCAAGCTTCTTATTGCGCAGCCTAAGAGAGAAAAAAGACTGTCAGGACCTCAGATGGACCTAGTCCCCGGAAACTACACTCCAGTGTCTAGGCTGGAAGGAAGTGGTTTTCAACAAGTGGGGAGGGGGACATGAATGGAACTCCCCCCAGGGGACATTTGGCAATATCCAGGGACATTTTTGGTGGTGGGAGAAGCCCAGGGTGCTGTTAAATCCCCTACACTTCACAGGACATTCCCCACACACAGAGAAAATCACCCCACCCCAAATGCCAGTAGATTCGAGGCTGGGAAACCTCACACAAAAGCCAGTTTAACTAACGATCTTCTTCCCATCTTGCAGGACTTGTCCTCACTCCCATTTGACGGCTTCCCACCGCCCCCACCCCTCTAAGTCCCCTCTAGTGAACACAGTGTCGGCTCCATCACCCAGCCATGTCTCGAATGCCCCAGGGCCCCTCTTATTTCTCTACAGATTATTTCTCCACATGCCTGCCCAGGCCAAGGAGCTTAGACCCCAACCTTCTCTGCCCAGCATCAGCTTCTTCCTCTCAAGACATACATAGTCCAATCAACCTATTCTCACTGTGTTCCTGGGGAACACAGAGTCTTCTCACCGCACAGAACGGACCCTCTGTGCTTTGACGAGAGCCCAATAAACCCACTGCCCATCCCAGTGGGTCTGTCCCCAGCAGCCCAGCCCTGGAGAACCCTGAGCTTCCTAAGGACCATGGCTCCGTTTTTCCAGACCGAGTAGGTCTTCTGTGACTACTTTCTTCCACCAGCTCTGAAGAGCCCCAGCTTCTATGCACTCAGTTCACAGGTTTGAGGCAAAGTTGGCTAAGGGACCATGCATGCGAGGAAGCAGAGATCCTAGTGGGAAGAGATGGAGGCTGGAGTGAAGTATGTGGGCTCTGAAGCTAGAACACCTGCCATCCTCGCCCAGCTCTTGGGCACATTCCTTTGCCCATCTGTGCCTCGGCGTCATTGTATGTAAAGTGGAGACTTCTTGCATGGTCCCCATGAGGCTCCAGTGAGTCAGGACCAGGCGGAGCTTAGAACAGGGCAGTCACGACCACTGCCTGGAGAGCTGGGTCAAGGCGGAGGCTGTGCCACGAGCCAGTAGCCAGGAAGTGAGCGTTCTTGTCGCCAGTACCTCCTTTGGGCAGCATCATTACGAATGGCTCAGCACGATGAAAGGTTACCCCTCTCCAAGGTCAAGTGCAAAGCTGAGAGTTTCACTTCCTCACAAGGGTAATGGGACTGGACTCTTCCCTACTTCCCGTCGATTCTGCTTCCTTTTTGCTATTTAAGGACAAGGACACTGTGTACACTAAGCTTCCCAATGCCTTTTTCTAAAGCACCGACTCCCTTGGCCCCAGGGGAGCACGTGGCTTCCCCCTTCTAACTCAGCACATCTGTTTTTCTGAACCACAAATGAAAATTCTAATTATTTTATTAATGGAAAGAAATTCGGCTATCCCCAAAGTTCATATAAAACAAAAGAGTTTTAAAATCTTTGGCCACTGTGATATTTTTCCCCCAGCTGGGTTTTAGAATGCGTGAAAAGCCTGGAGTGAATGAAGAGAGATTTCAGCCTATTAGCATTCCTTAACAGTTCTAAATAGGTCAAGAATTCAGTTGTCATATCTATGGACTTTTGTTTTCTTCTCATTTCCTGATGATACCACATGTTTTCATAATTTAACATCTTTTGAAGGAGGTAACTGCCTTCAGACTTTTAAGAATAAAATCTTGCTTTCAACCTTCAGATAGGTATTTTTAAAAAAGGAAAGTTTGTTAAGTAATAGAATACCTACATTTATTTTAAGACTGAGGAGATAATCAAGCTATTCTTTTTTTATATTCTCAGCACGTATTACGGCATCTGCAACAAAGAACACATTTCATTTATGTTTGTTGAATGAATAAAACATACACAGGAATTAGCAAGTCAAGAAGAAAAGCCATAGCTTGGGTTTTATTTTGCTGGTGCTGTGCTTTTTCAGCTAGCCTCTTTTAAAGAACCTGCCCATCAGCGTAGTTTTGCTGGCATGAGAATCACATTGAACATCAAACTTTCTATCTTCATTTTTCTGACACCTCTTTGACCCAGGGAAGAATAAATAGCTCATTACCTATAGGGTGAACCAATTATATACCTGAGGTCAGCGACCAGTTCTGTCGAGCATAATCAGAATACCATCCAAGCTGCATGATGTACTATTATATAAAGGACATAGTCTGGCTTCTGAGAAAAGGGTATCCCAATTCAGGCTCTGTTCCTCCGTAACCCCCTGAGCCTCATTTACTTAATATAAATGGAAGCAGTTGGGATTTGGTGAAGATAATGTATGGAAAGTGCCTGGCACATGGTGAGCCCTCAGTCCATGCCCTTTGTTAGGCCCTGATCCCAGTAACCTCCAGAGAAACAGCAGGAATGTCACAGGAAAGCAGATTGGATAGTAGGGAGCCTTCCCACCTACTAGCTAATTCAGCATGTCTCAACCCTTGGCTAAAGGTTAACATCACTTAGCCACCTGTTGAAAAATTCTGATGCCTGGCATTCACCCCCAGGGAGCCTGGTGTAAATGAGTACAATGGATCTATACGTTTCTAACGTTTCTAAAGTTTCCCCAGGGGATTCTAATGACCATTCAGGGCTAATAACTACAGAATTAACAGGTGATCAAGACCTAATGTCCTCACACTCTGTTAAGTCAGAGATTTGGTGGTAAACAGCCATTTAAGCACAGTTTCATGGTGAGATCCATTTGCACGTAGCGTGTTGAATATCTTTTAAGTAAGAACTTCAGTGATGATTTTAGAGCCAGAGTCATCGTTCATGTGTTCATTCAAACACATAATTCATTGAATGTATGTACCAGGAACTGTGCTGTTCTTCTGGGATCCAGAACTCAGTCTGACACAATCTTTGGCTCGTGTGGCTTCCAGCCTAGCAGAGAAAG
This sequence comes from Bubalus bubalis, assembly GCF_019923935.1. Taxonomy (NCBI): domain Eukaryota; kingdom Metazoa; phylum Chordata; class Mammalia; order Artiodactyla; family Bovidae; genus Bubalus; species Bubalus bubalis. The sequence goes on from NC_059158.1 coordinate 8,807,223, forward strand.
CCAAGGACAGTGAGAGTTGTGTGTGATAATGTCCCCACATCAGTGAGCTCTGGGGAAGGACCACCGACCCAGAACTAGGGAAGGGGAGGCTCTGAGAGCATATCCAGAGGAGACGATAGGGATGAATGGAAGTCATCTGAACGGGTAGGAGAGGTCCAAAGACAGGATGTTGGTGGCACAGGTGGGAAGGAGAGTCGGTTGTTTTCATATCACAACCACAGATTAATATTGCTTTGTTTTAAAGTTTTTCATGTAATTCTGTGGACACCTGTTATACATTTGGGATAGCAGTAGAAAAATAAGGATTTAGAAAGTCCCTACCCAACAACATCCCATTAACTCAATTTCCTAGGAAATATGTGTGACAATATCCTGACATAGTTTTTAAAAGTTGAACAAATGATTCCTAATATTGTTTCTGGGGCTTCCCAGGTGGCTCAGATGGTAAAGAATCTGCCTGCAATGCAGGAGACCCAGGTTCAATCTGTTGGCTGGGAAGATCCCCTGGAGAAGGGAATGGCAACCCACTCCAGTATTCTTGCCTGGGCGATCCCATGGACAGAGGAACCTGGCGGGTTACAGTCCATGGGGTCGTAAGGAGTCGGACACGACTGAGTGACTAACACTCTTATGCAGTCTTATTATACTCTATTGTTTCTAACTTTCAAAGTCCTAGAACACAGGTAGAGTGACTTTGCAAACTGTTTTTTCTTACTCTATTCCCATACTTTTGTTTATCTGATAGACAAATGAAGACAGCGTTTATGTGCCAAGAATTCATTGATTGTATATGACACAGAAGAGGGGAAAGGTCAGTTGTGTCCTGAGCATAAAATCAATTCCCAGACAGTTGGCCTATTGACAGCTCTGGTTTTAACCATTTAGTCAGAATGATTTAAAAAATATTTATTACTTCCCATGCTCAGTGGTGTTTGACCATAAATCATTGAACTTAGGAATTGGGAAGGACATCAAAGCATTGCAGAATTAGTACTCAACTTAAAATCCACATAAATTCTGTTTCCACGTTCTCTTTTCCTTTTATCACATTGTTAGGTTACTCAGGGGTCCTTTTTACTCCCTCCCATGTTTGACGATGCTTTCAGATCTGTAAATTAGAAGTGCTATTGGTAATAAACTAAGACCTTTCCTTCCCTCGGATAATCTGTATGTTATAACTTCGAGAGCTGAAAAACACGATTCAGTGCAGGGTGCGCACGTATCCAGTATGCTTTGCTTTGAAATTCAAACTAAACTGTAAAAAATGGGAGAATTTGTTGGCCCAGGAGACAGTAATAGTTCAGGCAAAGATGAATGCAGGCCCTGAATTGATATCATTAAGGCTGTCTGGGTCACTTCATCTCTCAGTTTCTTTTATTCCCTAGCCATGTATGTCTACACAGAGGGAGAGTTGTTGGTGTGCTAGTCACTCAGTCGTGTCCGACTCTTTGCAACCCCATGGACTGTAGCCCTCCAGGCTCCTCTGTCCATGGGATTTCCCAGGCAAGAATACTGGAATGAGTTGTCATTTCCTTCTCTAGGGGATCTGCCAGACCCTGGGACTGAACCTGGGTCTCCCACATTGCAGGTACATTCTTCACTGCCTGAGCCACCAGGGAAGCCTGGTCCAAAGCCCTTAGATAAAAACAGTTCATAGTCTCTGAAAGAGAAACTCTCTCCAGAAAACTTCCAAGTCCCAAAAAGAACCCTGATTGGCCCTGGTTAGGTCATGTGCCTACTCTGAACCAATCACAGTGTCTAGGGAAATTAGGTTTTCAGACTTATCCTTGGCTCCACCACTGTGATGAAATAGGATCGTTGATGGACCCGCCTGCCAGAACCAGAATGAAGGGGAAAGGGTAATTCCCTTGAGAAATGACTTGGGGAAAGACAAGTTGACAGATGACCATTACTGGTGACCATGGTATTATAGTGTTTCTCTTGTTCTGCCTCCAAAATGTTAATATTTCCACTAAGTAAAAAACAAAGATCCAATAAAAAAATTTCCTACACTTAGTGGGACTTCTTCCCTTTTGAAAATCCTTTCAGCTACTGACACATTTGTTTTCAGTGAACAATAGGCTTTTTTCTATAACATGACAAACTCTTTGGTTATTTATTTAATGAGAACATTCTTAGTAGTTCATAGAACTGATATATCAGAAAAAAAGAATTATGGTTTTATAAATTAAAAATAAACCAAACCTAATTACCTGTGGGAAGGAAAGAGATAAAGTTGAAACTTATAAACAGTTTTATTTTTGTGCTCTTCATTATATAAAACTTCTATGAAAGGTTGTTAATATATTTGTATTTGTATTCCCTGGTGGCTCAGAAAGTGAAGAATCTGCCTGCAATACAGGAGACCCAGGTTCAATCCCTGGGTCAGGAAGATCCCCTGGAGTAGGAAATGGCAACCCACTCCAGTATTCTTGCCTGGAGAATTCCACGGACAGGGGCCTGTGGGCTACAGTCCATGGGGTCAAAAAGAGTTGGACATGACTGAGCAGCTAACACATAATTATTGCGGTTTAAAAATCATTCATGTCTAACGTGATAGAACTACCTTGGGAAAGTCAAATTTGGTCCAAGTATAGTCTTCAGCTTTGAGGATCCACAAATTTTGTTTTCCCCCAATACATTCAAGCATTATCAGTATCTCCAAATCTGGGTAATACCAAACTCACAGAAGAAACCTGAGAGTCTTCTTGAAACCCTGATTCATGTGTATATCCATGTTGATCAAGTCCTCCTAATTCTGTCTTCTTAATACTTGCCCCCACCCTTCTCCCCCCACCCTGCAGTTTCATCCTCTCTTTTTTGCCTCTACTGTATACAGACTCTCATGATCTCTAATCCAGACCATGGTTCTATTTTCTGATATCCTGACTCAGCCCTTCCTCCTTATTTAACCCGTTCTTCATACTGAAGTAGATAAGTCAATATCCACATTCAAAATGTCAATCTAAAATGAACTTCTAGCCTGGGAAACTGGTACAGAGTTAAGTGAGTCCTCAATTAATGTTTGAAACAGTACTGCTGTCTGCAGTGGTCCTTCAAAGAGAAAGGATAGTCAGTGATTTCTCTCGGAGGAAATTTCTAGGAGAAGCCGAATTTTAATTTCAGTGTCACTCGGAGGGCATGAAACATTAGCAAGACCTACTCCCAGGATAATCCTGATGGTCAGTAGTGTCAGTCTAGACCAGTTTGATACTTCTCTATCCTCTTTGTAGATCCATTGGATCATTAAGCCATCTAGTTAGGGAACCTTCTTTAACTCTCAATTTCTCCTTTTCTTAATTCTTTTTTTTTTTAAGGTTCACATCTACTATATCCCTTCTGCTGGTGTGTTCTTCTTTAGAAATGATAATGGAACCAATTGGACACTATTTTTCCAATTTTAGCCTTAAAAGATCATTTTTAAGGAGATTAGACTATAGATAGGTGATAGATGCTAGACAGAGAGTAACCTTTAAAATATATGTGGTGGTGGTGGTTTAGTCACTAAGTCGTGTCGGACTCTTGTGATCTCATGGACTATAGCCCGCCAGGCTCCTCTGTCCGTGAGATTCTCCAGGCAAGAATACTGGAGCGGGTTTCCATTTCCTTCTCCAGGGGATCTTCCCGACCAAGGAATCAAACCCAGGTCTCCTGCATTGCAAGCAGATTCTTTACCAACTGAGCTACATGCAAAATATATACATCTGATTCCGTTCTTCATGTATGGATTTCACCTAGTTAACTAGTTGACCCAGTGAAACCTTTCTGTTATACAACTTAAAATAGCATCTGGACTTTGTTGCATAAATATTTTTTAATGGTGGCATGATGGAGAAGCAAGTACAAAGAACTGCAAATCACTTCATGAGACAATAGATTTATGAGTGACACATAGAACCTTACAGAAACTGAGAAACAGGTGAAAAGGACTTAACACTTCACATACCTACCAAAATCACAAGCTATCCTGATACATCTTCATAGTAACCTTTCCTAAAATAAGCCTTGTTGTGCTTAGTCACTCAGGAGTGTCTGACTCTTTGTGACCCCATGAACTGTAGCCCACCAGGCTCCTCTGTCCATGGAATTCTCCAGGCAAGAATACTGGAGTGGGTTGCCATGCCCTCCTCCAGGGAATCTTCCCAACCCAGGGATCAAACCCAGGTCTCCTGCATTGCAGGCAGATTCTTTACCATGTGAGCCACCAGGGAAGCCCAAGAATACTGGAATGGATAGCCTATCCCTTCTCCAGGGGATCTTCCTGACCCAGGAATCAAACAAGGGTCTCCTGATTGCAGGTCAATTCTTTACCAGCTGAGCTACCAGGGAAGCCCTAAAATAAGCCTTAACATCCTGCCACTTTCATACATTTCTGTTGAGTACTTGCCCTGAACTTGAGATGGGCATCTCTCTTGCTGGTTGGACTGTGGTCAGACTCATCAGTGGTGGCACAAAGGAATCATGTGTTCCTAGAGGTCAGGAGGTGTGAAGTAAACATCAAATGCCACCATCTGGCTGGTGCCCAGTTGGTGATCTGGCAGATTCAGATTCTTGAGAGATGTTTCTCTAGTATGGTGGTATATTACTAGATTGACTAGAGAACGGGAAGACACAATTAGTGTTCTGTTCAATAATGCAACAAACTTCATTCAGAAAGCCAGTTTCTTTGTCCTGAGCTTAATTTGAAGGACTTTGCATAATTTGCAGGCAAAATGAATTTTCAGGCACATCAGGTTTCAAGCAGCCATAGGCATCTTTAAAAGGATACTTTCCAACTAGTGTGAGTCAAGTTTCCTCTGGGGCTTTATTTAGGTAATAGAAATTTGTTCTTATGTGGTTGTAATAATATAAAGAAGCTTAATTTGGGACTGGATAAGGTTTGGCTGCTGCAATAAAACTGGAGTTTATAAAAAGAGGAAAAATGATCAATTAGCTTCGTACTACCATTATGATCCAGCATCTCAGATTCACCATAATGATTTTATCCATTTCATACTGCTGCAGAAAAAAATAAAAGCAGCATAAAATGATGCAATACAAGAAATCTTGCATAGTAATGGATCTTTCACAACTGTAATGAAGTCTTTGGAAACTTCATGGTATAAATTAGTATTATTTCTCAAAATATACACGTGAACTCATAACATTTGAATGAATTCAGGCTATTAATTGAAAATAAAAACTGTAACCACAATCTTGATGCTATTTTGGAATCAAGTTAGGAGAGTTAAAACTTTCTTTTCACTTCCATCTTCAAGAATCAGTAGACCACCCCCCAGTAAACAAGAAATGTCCTTTGAAAAAGTCAAAATCTTAAATGTTAAAGTATGTTACAAACCTTTCTGGATTGGCATCATGTAGTCAGTGAATATCCTGGTAAAAACAAGTACTGATATCTTTAATATTCAGTAATTAGTATCAAGCATCTCAGGTGAATGGCATAGACAGATCTGGGTCCCAACAATTTCATTTATGGCTTTATTATCTTTGAGATAAAGACAACTTGGATAATGGAACGTCCATGCCGTGTTTTGATCGTTATATCAAAAAATAAAAACACAGCAAGTGTGCTCATCCACTTGGTGCTTGAGTACTTTTTACAAAATTTCCAGTTTAGCCTAAATGTCTTAGCTGTCAGGTATTCATTCCCCGTCGCAAGAGATAGCTGATTCTCTCTTTGAGCAGGTGACATTCAGGATATTCTTCTTTATATTGATCCACTGTCTGTCTCATGGTATCTTCCATGCATTGACCAAGCTTCACACACAGGACCAGGTAGAATGAGCCCAAATCCTTCTTTATAAGACAACCCTTCAGATACTGCAAGAGAGTTATCAGGTCCTCGACCATCTCTTCTTTAGGCAAGAGTTTTTATTTATCAAAAATAGAATTGAACATCCTATAGAGACTGCCTATAGATCAAGCAGTGAGCTGAGTTCTGGCATAAAGATTGGTGACTGTATTTAACAGTGTATAGTTTAGTGAAGGACATAATGCATAATTTAAATGAATTAAAAATATGATAAGTGCAACTGCAGAGATTAAAAACAGGATGCTTTGTGATAGTAAGACGGAGGAGATAACGCTTCCTGGAGGAGTCAAGCAAGACATCAGCAAGGAGATGAGTTTGAACTGAGTCTTGAAAGGCAGATAAGAATTGGGCAGGTGACTATGGGCTGGAGGTTGGCTGGGAAAAGAGTCTGGCTGCCTTTCCACGTGGCTTCCCAGGTGGTGCTCGTGGTAAAGAACCCAACTGCTAATGCAGGAGACATAAGAGACATGGGTTCAATCCCTGGGTTGGGAAGATGCCCTGGAGCAGGGCATGGCAACCCACTCCAGTATTCTTGCCTGGTAATCCCATGGACAGAGGAGCCTGGGGGGCTGCAGTCCATGGGGTCACAAAGAGTGGGACATGACTGAGTGACTCAGCACACACGCCTCTCCACAGAGAGGGTGCACAGGCAAATGCAGTCCCAGGTCGGGGCAGGTGGGGTTAAGGATAGTGCTTTCATGCAGCTGCAAGTCCGCACCTGAGTGGTAGGAAAGGGAGGAAAGACATGCTACACGATACAAAGGAAGCAGCGTCTCCAAGGTCCTGATAGGTTTGCTTGACGACCTGAGAATCTCTTATCTTTCAAGTCACAAAGAGCTGCTGAATGACTTTTAGCAGAGAAATGATGCTGTGAGATTTGCACTTTAGTAAAATGTGACAGATGGTTGTGTAGAGAGAAGGAATGGAGGGCTGGGAGAAAGGCAGGAGGATCTGTAGATGGCAGTACCCAGGCAATGGGGATGGAGAGGCAAGGCAGGGCCCAGCTTATCACACAGGTAAAATCCTGGGGACCCAGTACCAACTGGATGTCAGGAAAATGCATTTTCAGAAAGATTTTCATGTCTTAGACTGCAGCCGTTTCAACCGCTCCACACCATACTGTTTCCCATCTCCTCACCAACTTCCATTACTGTCTTGATATTGATGCAACCTCGTGACCCTTCCACCATAACTTGATTGCACCCTGTTCTTCCTCACAGAGTAATGATCCCGAAATGATAGCAGTGTCGCTACTCATATCACGGTGTCAACTTAAACGGCAATTAAGTCACATTTCCAGACTGTTAGGAACTATTGTCATAATAGCTATGGCTTCCAGTATCTGCAAATGCTGAGTTGTAAGTGATGGAATTATATGCAGGCATAATTAGTTTTAAATTTACTTTTGTAATCATGTTAATTGAACATGGAAGTGGATTGAAAAATATGAAGGGCATGGCATTGAGCCTGATGCAGTATCTTCAGAATCAGTAGATTGAAGAAATTAGTATTACCAGTAACTGAAATGAACCTTGCTCACCTGTAATAGTGCGATGTAGGTACAATAACCCATGCATTGCCTCCAGGTTCAGTGACTGTTCAGTGCATTGGCCATGTGGAGTCTTCATGAGAGTCACTTTGAAAATGGACCAATGCCCAAAGCAAGAGGGCATCTTGGTCGACCTGCTGAGACTTGGGGGCACTCCCTCAGACATCCCCAGAACATACGTGAAATTTCCCCAGGAGTTAGGCTCGGTAGCATCTAACCTCACCACTCACGCATGCCCATTGTCAGGACCCCCGTGAAGCCCCCCACTTCTAACAAAGCAAGCAACTGTTTGTGATCCTTCCCAGTCCTTCATCCTAAGATGCCAGTTTTCTTCAGCATCCATCCAGCCCTGCCCTGGCAAGCTGTGCTGCCCTTACACGGGTCATGGCAGTGAGTTCTGTAGAATGGAACTGCTTAATCTCACTTGGCCTGCATCCTTAGCATGTGCCCATCTGCTCTTCAGTTCTGCGTGGATTAGAGCCCAGTCCAGCCTTTGTACCGAGCACTTGGGAGCCCAGGCTAGCTAAAAGGGCAGATGCTCTTCTGCACTTCTTCCTAGACCAGCTCGAGGTCTACAATACAGATGTAATATGTATGCCAGAGAGCTGGTAAGGAAAAACATTCTGAGTAAAATGCTTGCAATACTGAATCATCTACTAGAGGGCAGTGTATGTTAAATAATAATGTGGTTATTTTTCTGGGAAATGACACAAATTTGCTTTTATATTGTTTTTTTGGTTGGTGGGTTGGTTTGATTTTAGTTCAAATGCAAGGGCCAGAGCCTCTGAGATGGTCAAATAGGTTGTTGTTTAAAAAACAGATCCATGAAGCCCATCAGGATCCCAGTTGAAAAACAGTAGCCTTTGGTGTTTTGCCATTTCTCAGTGGACACCTTTATTACTGTTTTTGTCCCTTTTGCAAACATGTTCACACAGTAACCTCAACAGGATTCAAGGCACCTCACCTTCTCCACCCCCAGCTGTGAAATGCTCACCTCAAAGCTCTATTAACTCAACGGCCTGAACACCAACAGATGAGAGAGGAAGGTCAAAGGAAAGCGTACGGTGAGGGCAAAGAGACATTTTATGAGTCTTGTGTTTCCCCAACAAGCATTTACTCTCAAGAGTTGACAAGGGTAGGCTTTTAGGGGACCTCATTTCTAAAACTAATCAGAGGTTCCCTGTGAGTGATTTTATTTCATTATTTGTGGTACATACATAGATTGTGTTATCCAAAGAGAGAATCTGTTGTTTGGTTTTGAAAAGGGTTTTGTCAGCTGTAATTTTTGTTGTTGTTGTTGTTCAGTCACTAAGTTGTGTCTGACTCTTTGCGACCCCATGGACTGTAGCACGCCAGGCTCCTCTGTCCTGCACTCTCTCAGAGTTTGCTCAAATTCATGTCCACTGAGTTGGTGATGCTGTCCTACCATCTTATCTTCTTTCCCCCTCTTCTCCTTCTTTCCTCAATCTTTCCCAGCATCAAGGTCTTTTCCAATGAGTCAGTTCTTTGCATCAAGTGGCCAAAGTATTGAAGTTTCGGCTTTAGCCTTAGCTCTTCAGATGAATATTCAGGGTTGATTTCCTTTAGGATTGAGTAGTTTGATTTCCTTGCCATCCAAGGGACTCTCAAGAGTCTTCTTCAACACCACAGTTGAAAAGCATCAGTTCTTTGGCACTCAGCCTTCTTTATGATCCAACTCTCACATCTATATGTGACTACCAGAAAAACCGTAGGTTTGACTATACAGACCTTTGTTAGTAAAATGACGTCTCTGCTTTTTAGTATGCTGTCTGGACTTGTCATAGCTTTCCTTCCAAGGAGCAAGCATCTTTTAATTTCATGGCTGCAGTGATTTTGGAGCACAAGCAAGAGCGGCTGTAATTTCTACGTGTGTTTCTACGTGTGTCTATAAAGTTAGGAAATGCCCATATAAGAAAGAAAACTCTAGGGAAGAAGACAGTGTCCATGCCCAGCTCATCTCGGCCACACCTTCAACCTCCCCCAGCCCAATAACTGGCTTTCTCTACTAGATAGTTTCTGTTTAGTCCTTGTGTGTCAAGAAATGACAGTTTTTTTTAAATGGCATTTAGAGTCATCTTAAATATGTTTCATAGGATGGATCCATCCTACTTCAAAAGGCTTCATATCTATCCACCCAGTCCCTGGGAAGCACAGTTTGTCATATCAGGTTAGGTACTGAACATCCTACAGAAAAACCCGATGCAGACATATGACCAAAACATAAAAATCAGATGGCCCCATCTCATAAGAGCACAGAAGATGATTTCCTAGCTGTCAATGGAAAGAGATCATATGAAATACAGACCAGCGCTAGATCCAGAGACTTGTCAGGTGATTTAGGTATGCCTCAAGCCTGCCAGGCGAATGGACCATGAATTCTTACTGTGTCCCACGGGCACATAAAATGTCAAAAACTGCATGCAAATTTTAGCATTCAAAGTGCCAAGACCCTCTTGTTACAAATCCAAGAGCCGTTTGCCACTTAGGCACCAGGCAGCTTAGAACTTGGTGCGATTGATCAAATGCCAACAGCTTCCATCTAAGGCTGCATCTCCCCAGGAAATGTCTGAACGATCAGACGGTTCTCAGATCATGCCAGGGGCCCCCAACTGGCTCCAGATCCAGCCTGCATGCCCTCAAGTCCAAGGAAACTCCTAAGGGGTGGAATTATCTTTCTGGTGTCCTTGTTAAACTCCACCTCTGCAGGAGCAAAATGCTTCGCCTTCCTCTGCCTTCTCAGTGTCAGAGGGGCTTTCAGGGTGTCGGGCCCTAAGGGATCTGAATGACGTTTAGAGTCCAGAGACACTGCGACCTGTGAGCCTGTGGGTGCGTTCCCAGTGAAGCAAAGGCAGCCACACACCAGCATTTCTTGATGCCATTTCACTCTTAGCAAGCGGGAGGTGTTCACGGAGGCGACAGGTTTACATGCTATACATTGTGACCCTCTCGGGGATGCTGTTCCTGAGAACATCCTGAACTTCCAAGCAAACTCTGAAAACGAGCTGGTTCTGTTAAGTGGTCTGAATTATCTTATCACAGCCTTCTTCCTTGGCTTCTGCTAGTTCTTCTCCCTCCTCTAGGACCGGTCCTCAGTCTTCTTTGGCTCTGCCTCTTCCTTGGATGTTGGGAAAATTAAGGATTCCACTCTTGGTCTTTCTGACCTTTGAGACTCTCCATGTCTTGGATGATTTCACTTCATCCACTGTATATGTGCTCAAGACATCTGCCTGAGTTCCAGATTCCTGTCCCAATCAGCCATTTGATTTTTCCACCTGGTAGTCCCACAAGCGCCTGAAATGCAGCAACTGCAAATATGACTTCACTGTCTTTACTACCAAAAGGTGTTCTTCTTCCTCGGTCTCCTTAGGGCCACCATCCGCTCAGTGGCTCCACTGGTGGATTCCAGTCACGAGACAAATCCTCAGAGTAACTGAAGGGAGGAAGCTTGATATAAGAATTATTAAACTCGGGTAGAGGTGGTGGTAGTTTAGTCACTAAGTCGTGTCTGACTCTTGTGACCCCATGGACTGTAGCCCACCAGGCTCCTCTGTCCATGGGATTCTCCAGGTAAGAATACTGGAGTGAGTTGCCATTTCCTTCTCCAGGGGATCTTCCCGACCCAGGGACCGAACCTGCATCCGCTGTATTGCAGGCGGTCTTCTGAGCAATTATAAAATGTAAAGAGGACTCTGAATTGCACTTAAGGCTGGGGCATGTGGGGAGGGGCGGGTGGAGTATGCACAGAAGGACACATTTGGAAGTAGGTCTTCCTCCCTAGGTTGGGTTTCAGATCTCACTGGAGAAGGTGTGGTTGCAGCCCACTGGGTGATGGAGAAGTTGACTAGGTGTCCATGGCAGAGCTTGTTGACAGTCACTGGGCAGCAGGAATCCACCCTCTGGGGTGTGGGGGTGCCCCATCTGATGGCAGATCACAGAGATTCAGGAGACCATGACTAGCATGAGACCCGGAGCATGGTCATGCGTGCATAGGGAGGACCACAGCAATATGATACCAGATCAAGCCAGGGACTGCATATCTCGGGCGTGTATCTCAGGCAGGGAGCCATTGCATGTCCCCATATCTCTGTACCATGGCTCAGCCATGTGACAAGAGGAAGAAAAAGCACAGCTCAGCGTATCACATCAGGAAGAGTAGCTTCCTTCTTCCTGCAGTGTCGATCCGGCACCCTCCACTCACATGCTAAAGGAGCAGTGCAGACAGAGGCCAGTTCCTTCTGCCGCGGCCAGTACTGGAGGTGAACCTGGAGCACAGAGGCGATGCATGGATGACTGGAATGCATGGATGGCTGGAATGGTTGCCTGAACTGGACTCCCCCCTCCCACTCACTCCTTCACATTCAGGTGGCACATCTTGCTAGCTGCTTAGCAGGTAAAAGTCTCCAGGATAAAATCCATCCTCCTTCTTACCCCTGACACTTCCACCTGGATTCATCCTCTCCTCACCCTACATGGACCTTGGTCATGGCCTTGTGACTGGTGTTCCTACCACTGGTACATCCTATCTCCAGTCCCATCAGCACACAGATACAAGGTGTCTTCCTAAAATCACAAAAGCATCCTTACGCTCTTGCTTCCAAACCTCTGGTGCCTAATTGGCTGATAGAGAGTGAAGTGAAAGTCGCTGAGTCATGTCCGAGTCTTTGCGACCCTATGGACTGTATAGCCCATGGAATTCTCTAGGCCAGAATACTGGAGTGGGTAGCCTTTCCTTTCTCTAGGGGATCTTCCCAACCCAGGGATTGAACCCAGATCTCCTACATGGCAGGCAGATTCTTTACCAGCTGAGCCACAAGGGAAGCCCAAGAATACTGGAGTGGGTAGCCTATCCCTTCTGCAGCTAATTGGCTGATGCCAGATATTAAAAACAGGAAAAAGTGCTGGGGTGGGGATATGAAGATTTGCTGTACTTTTTACTCAGTTTACTAAAACTGCAACAAATAACTTTAAAAAAAAAACTACCTCTGTGCCCTGTTTCTGAAAAGCATCTCAGGAACTTGTTTGAAATCAGTGATTTTCAGAAGATGGCTGCTCTCTACTGATCCTGGACTTCTGATTGCAACATTTCCCAGTCTCCAGCCAACCCTGGGCCCCCACAATCCGAATCGGCTTTGGCCAATCTATCCTGCTACTGTTGGTCCTGAATTCAGTGGGTTTTGTACACAGACAGACTTCCTGGGTTCATCTCAACTCTGAAGTCACCTCTGAAGTCAAGGGAAGATTCTGTCAACAGCCAGGAACTGACGGCAGGTTTTCCCTCCAGTTCCGTGTACGTGTGCTCCTAAACAGTTACTCCACCGCTTGGGTTGTCTAGCTGGCTAATATACATTGGTCCAATACATCGCACCCTTAAAGCTTTGTTTTAATCTTCGTTTAAAAAATCTGAACATAAAAAAAAAAAAATCTGAACATAAGGCTAACATATACTTGAACTCTTGAACTTTAAATGTTAATAAAATAGTAACCCCACCCCACCCCACCCCAAAAAAACTACCCCCGTGGCCCTCCTTTGCCAAACTCCTTCTCTTGTCATCAGGTCATCCCCAGCCTTCATGTCAGGCAGCCTCATGTTTCCGCTCTCATCAGACTGAGTTTTCCATACCAAGCCCTGAATCTCCCCAGCTCTCCTTCAAAACAGGGCACCACCTCTGTGTGGATTTCCTCTCCTGCTTCCTTCCCCTGGAAAATTTCTACTCATCCTTCTAAGTTTCAGCTCAGATGTCAACTCTCAGAAAAACCTTTCCAGACAACAGGGCCATCCAGTTGTTTATTTCCCTCTGCTCTCCTTTTATTTCTTCACAGGCAGTATTTTAAATTATCCATTTACATGTCAGCCTTTGTCGTCTGTTTCCAAACCAGAGGGCAGGGACTGTTTCTTATTCAGCTCTTTATCTCTGGCACCTATCACAGTGACTGGGGCAGAGTGACCACTCAATAAATGTTTGTAGAATGATGAATGGGGAATGAATAGATGATGAGAAGAGCATCAAGAGTCTGCATGACAAGTTCATTGCCCTGTCTGTGCAGTTGGGAGAGCGATATCATTTATGGAGTCAGGATATGTATCTTGGGGGGGATATAACAGGCCCAAATCAAAGTGCTAGGCATTCCTGTCTATGCACCCTTAATAAAAGTATAATGTTGATGGTCAGTCAGTCAGTTTACAATTATTAACTCAAAATGATTAATAACTCATAAATCTCTGGAGACTTGGATACGTCTGTTCCTGGGCTCTTGAGTAGAATAAATTGTCAAAGTGATAAAGCGACTCGTGGTTTTTACTTTCAACGTCTCAGCTTTAGAGGCTGCGGCAACACTTCCCCACGGTGTGGTTTTAGTTCTATTACCTTTTTCAGTTTAGGGGACAATGAGCAGCAGAATGTACGTACAATTGTAATTATAATTCTAACTTCCACTGATAATAAGGGTGCCAGAGGCTTACAATAGCCAAGGGATGGATGCAACCTAAGTGTCAATCAATAGATGAATGGATAAAGATGTGGTATATATGTATAAAGATGTGTGTGTGAGTATATATATATATGTGTGTGTGTGTGTGTGTGTGTGTATAATGAATATTACTCAGCCATAAAAAGAATAAAATAATGCCATTTGCAGCAACATATATGGACCTAGAGATTATCATACTAAGTGAAGTCAGACAGGAAAGATAAATATTATATAATATCACTCAGATGTGGAATCTAAAAAATATGTAGTACCAATGAACTTATTTACAGAACAGAAACAGATGCACCGACATAGAAAACAAACTTATGGTTTCCAAAGGGTAAGGGACAGGGGAGGGATAAATTGGGAGTATGGGATTAACAGATACGCCCTACCATATACAAACTGGATAAACAGCAAGGGTTTACTATACAGCATAGGAGCTATATTCACTATCTTGTAACAACCTATAAAGGAAAGTAACTTTTAAAAAGAATATAGATAAATACATATGTATATAAGTATGGGGCTTCCCAGGTGGTGCTAGTGGTAAAGAACCCGCCTGCCAGGGCAAGAGACGCAAGAGACGTGGGTTCCATCCCTGGGTCGGGCAGACCCCCTGGAGGAGGGCACGGCCACCTGCTCCAGGATTCTTGCCTGGAGAGTGTGACTGAATCCCTCTGCTGTAACCGGAAACTAGCGCAACACTGAAAATAAACTAGACTTCAGTTTATAAAAATGTGTGCCGAGAACGTGGTGCTGTACATGGATTCCCTCCTTAACCCTCACATTGGTTTAATCAGCCCCTTATCCATGACCAGGGATAGTTCTTCAGGTAGCATGCCAGTGTATTATTTTCAGATCAGCCTCCCTATGAATGAGAGTGCTCATAAGTCTCTTGAGTGAACTTGTCTCCTGGAGATGGGTGGTAGGGCTGGGTTTTTCTCGGTCAATGCCACCGCGCAGGATAGGTTGGAGCCCACCTTCAGACCTACAGCCCTTCAGATCGACCCTAAGGAGGGACTGAGCCACGGCAGACTCATCCATGCTCGTTGTGAACTTGCTGCCTTTGGTCAACTCCAAGGACAGAGCCACAAATGAAAGACAGTTGCCCCTCATTTCAACACCGACCCTCACCCACTGAGCCAGTGTTCAGGAACCCAGACCTCAGGGACGCGGAGGTGACCGGCAATCCAGGCGTCACTATTCTGATGGCAGCACTAAAAATAGAATTCAATTTTGTGCTTGATGGGGAAGCAAAAAAACTACAAAAACATGATCTCGCCTTGTGGGGCATGAAGCTTAGCATCACCCATTGTGATAGGATCAGGTGCAAGAGGAGAACAGCACATCTGCTCAGAGCTTTCCTTCCATGTTCTCGCTGTGTGCCCTGTTACCCCCAGCCAAATGGGTGCACTGCACAGTAGATCACTTTTATAAGTCAGTCCAGGAAAATCGCTTCTACCAGAAACCAGAGTGGCTTCCACCAGACAGCACTTGTTCAGGGTCTCAGTGGGAAGGCTGTCTTTTTGACCCAGCCAAGAATCCTCTCCTCTCCTCATCTAGGAACTGTCAGACGGCGCTAAGGAAACACAGGGTTGATGTTTGAAAATGCCCCATCATCCTGCTGAACAGCCCAGAAGGACTTTTCACGCCGTAGCCATTGTCCTCACGCGCACAAATCCATAACATTAAATTGCAAACACTATTTGTTTTATGCATAATTACACCTGCACTTAGTGAAAGGAGTTGAGTGAGATTTTGGCAGCGCTTTTATAATTGTTTGTTGACACTGCTCTGCTATTGTACGTAAAATTAGCCGTGTTTTATGAGAGCTCTCACAGCTTATCTATCATGACTCCATTGGCATGTAGAGGGTGTCTGACTGTACTTTAAGATTTTATTAATTTTATGTGATGTCATTCTGAGCATAAGACAGCATGCTCCAGTGTCATCAGCGAGCAGGCTCCCTAGATCCTGACTGGCCAGTGCCTAAAACATATGGGTTGTTCAATTGCTAAGTCACGCCCAGCTCTTTGTGACTCCACGGGCTACAGCATGCCAGGCTTCCCTGGCCTCCATTGTCTCCCGGAGTTTGCTCAAACTCACGTCCATTGAGGTGGTGATGCCAGCCAACCATCTCTTGTTTCCCCCTTTTTCTCTGCCCTCAGTCTTTCCCAGCATCAGGATCTTTTCCAATGAGTCGCATCAGGTGGCCAAGTATTGGAGCTTCAGCTTTAACATCGGTCCTTCCAGTGAATATTCAGGGTTGATTTCCTGTTGGACGTGTTATGAAATCTAAGGAGGGAAGAATTATGTTTTCAAGTCCAAGGAACCTGAAAATAGTATCCCTAATACTAACTGTTACCAATTTGGGGTAACAGTGTTTTTTCCTTAAAGCGGAGAAACTCCTTAATACTTGGTGTCTCCTTGAGTTTGACATCGAGTTTGGCATTTTGAGTTTGGCTAATTTTACAGAAGAGGCTTAGAGAAATGAAGGATTTGTCCAAGGTCCAAACCAGGACTAAGCAGGGGCAGATGAGGTGCCTCAGGTGCAAAATTTAAGGAGGCACCAGTTCTCAGGTTTGTGTCAGTTGCCATTGGAGAGTGAGTTCCTCCTGAAATTTTACACCCCAGATGTCTTAAATAAGGAGCACCTCTTTAATTTATTAATTCAATCTTGAAAGATATAATCACCAAATAAAAATTATGGTTTCTATTTTCTTGGAAGTATTTTAGAATATATAAAAGATTTATCCTTCAGGTTAAATTGACCAATAATGTAGATTATTGAAACTATATGTTCTAGATTATGTGTATGTATATAAACATATATATACACATATTTTTATGGATTTGGATAGATACAGATGTGTATATGAGTATACACACATATATACCAACCTGTGTACATTCATACTTAGGTTATTTAAGCCATATACAAATAAAAATATAAGTTTTCATTATTGGTTTTATTGTGTGTTTCTATAAACAACCACACTCAACTTGTTAAATTTCTCATTAACACTGATTTGCCAAGCTTTTGACAATGCACCAATTTCCATAAATTCTTAATGAGATACAAAGTGAAATGAAAATTCTTAAATTATAGTAAGTCATCATGTTTAGCAGTTGCTTACACTCATTTGGACCCATATTTAAAATGCAAAAGTGCTTTTTATTATGTATTTATATTACAAGTTGATGATCACAATGGAAATAGACATTTTCAAGCCATTTCTTTCTTGTATTACCCTTCAAAATGTACCATTTATGATGAAGTCATCTGTGAGAAGCTCATTATGCCAGCATGAGTTGTTTCTCTGGGTTTTATTCTCTTTAAGATCCATCATCTAAGTTGCTTATTTATCTTGGCATATGGTTTCTTAGTGGTAGCTACTAATACAGATGCATGGCAGATGTCATTTTTATTTTATATACAGTCAAATATCTCATAGGAAATTTGTGATGCAAATTTCAAACACAGATAGCTCCCAACAACTTTATTACCCTTCAATTGAGGCCTCAACTAACCCATTGATATACCACAGTTAAATTGTGATATCCGCTGTAGGTTAACAGTGAAATTTTTCTCTTTTTCCTACAGATTATAAATATATTTGAGTAAACATGAGAGTCTATTAATTAATCAGTAAGCAGTGAGAGTGTATTGATTGCTCATGACTGTGGAAGGCAGGGTACCGAAGGGAGTATAGGATATAGTAGCTACTCTAGAAGAATATCAATGTAAACAAGAAGAAATGATGTTCATTACTATGTTATACTCTGGGATAAGTCAACAGTTTCTAGTTTTCTGGACCCTGTTGGTCATCTCGTGAATGCTATGAGCATTCTTCTGAGTACCATATACATGTCCACAGAAAGTTTAATGAAATGTATCTGTAAGTTATGAACTCCTGTTCTAAGAGGAAAATTCCTACCCCATAGAAGATTTTGATTCTGAAGACTATATTAGATAATGTGCATAAAAATTCTAGCCCATGGAGTAGGATTTAGCATATATTCAATAAATATTGGTATATTTTCCCTAATCTCCTTAAAATTTAGAATTCATAGTTGATTTTGAAAGTCCTAGAGTTGGCTGACAACTGTTCCCACTCGAAAAACACATGAAAATAGCATCCTGTCTTGCAATTGCATGGGAATTACAGAAGCCTAGACTTGAAATCCAAAGGTAAACCAAAAAACGACCTGTTTCTCCACTTTCCAGTAAAAGGTCTCCCATTTCTCTGCCACCCAGAGCAGAAATATATAATCCATTTCTAGGAGACACTCTGTCTCTATCTTCAAAGACATCCTAAGAAACCTTACCTTCCTTCTAGCTATTGTCGCCTGTCTCTTTTTCCTTTCTTCACTAATATCTTTGAAAAGACCATCTGTATTGCTTCCTCCACTTTCTTCTCTTAAGTTCATGTCATCCCCTCTGCAGTGTGGCTTCTGACTTACTTCATTCCTGAAGCATCTTTGGTTGGGTCCCCATGAATTTCTAAATGCTATCTGACCCCATACTGCTAGGACTCTGCAGCTATTAACCCTATCAGCCTAATTTCTTCTAGAATTAAAGTTTCCCTGGGCTTCCCTGGTGGCTTAGATGATAAGGAATCCATCTGCAATGGAGAAGACCAGAGTTCAATCCCTGGGTTGGTAAGATCCCTTGGAGAAGGGTATGGCTATCCACTCCAGTATTCTTACATGGAGAATCCCATTGACAGAGGAGTCTAGTGGGCTACAGTCCATGGGGTTGCGAAGAGTTGGACATGACTGAGTGACTAACACTTTCATTTAAAAAAAAAAAATTCTAGTCTTTTTTATTATTATTTTAAGTGGAAACTAATTACTTTACAATATTGTGGTGGTTTTTGCCATTCATTGACATGAATCAGCCACGGGTGTACATGTGTCCCCTCGTCCTGAACCCACCTCCCACCTGCCTCCCCATCCCATCCCTCTGGGTTGTCCCAGTGAACCAGCTTCAAGTCCACTTTGATGTCTTTCATCCCTCTGATCTCTCTCCTGGATCTTCTCTACCATTTTGGATCCACTTCCTCCCCAACTTTGTCTCTTTTCTTCCCTTCTAGTCCTTTATTCCTGTTTCCAAGATATTGTCTTGGATCATCTTCTCTTTTCATTGTATACTGTCCCTGTTGAATCTCATTTATTCCCATTGCTTCAGTTCTGCCCCATGAACTGATGACTTCCAAATCTATGCCCTGATCTTCACCTAATTTCCAGATCGCTATCTGCATTTGGATTTACTACAGGTGCCTCAAACTTTATACTCCTCCAGACCCAAGTCCTTGCCTGCCCCTAATCCATGCACCCCCTGCTTCCTGCCCTGTCCTGCATCCATCAAGTCTTCTGGATTAGATGACTTAGACTCACCCTAGACTCATATTCATTATCACCAAAGAAATTTGCTTACCAAATCCTGAAGATTCTTCCTTTTCAGCATTTCCAGCTTTGGTTACTTCTCCATCACAACCTGCTTTGGGCCATCATTCCTCCTATCAGGATTTGTAGAGTGGCTTCTCTACTCTCTGTTCACAAATCCATATCACAAATACCCAGCAGGCACTGCGCTCACACGGAGCTGATCATGAGCTCACAGTGCTTAGAGACAAAAGACAAACCTTTCTTTTTCGTGGAATTCAAGTCTCTTCACACTCTGGTCCCATGAGGCTTTCTAGCCTAGGAAGTCACCAACGTCCTCTATGCCTCTATGCTGTTATTTCCCTGCTCTTTCTAGCAAATTTTGCAAGCCCTGTTAAATCTACTCATTGTTTAAGATGCAGCTCAGATACCACCATGCCTGTGAAAATTTATTTTATTTTTCCCACCCCCAAATCTAATAATCAGAGTTTTGCTAATGCTGCTGGCAAAGCCTATATATATATATATATATATATATATATATATATATATATCATATATCAGTGCAGTTCATATATATATGTCAACTATATATATATAGTTCATATATATATCAGTGCAGTTCAGTTCAGTCGCTCAGTCGTGTCCGACTCTTTGCGACCCCATGAATCGCAGCACGCCAGGCCTCCCTGTCCATCACCATCTCCTGGAGTTCACTCAAACTCACATCCATTGAGTTGGTGATGCCATCCAGCCATCTCATCCTCTGTCGTCCCCTTCTCCTCCTGCCCCCAATCCCTCCCAGCATCAGAGTCTTTTCCAATGAGTCATCTCTTCGCATGAGGTGGCCAAAGTACTGGAGTTTCAGCTTTAGCATCATTCCTTCCAAAGAACACCCAGGGCTGATCTCCTTTAGAATGGACTGGTTGGATCTCCTTGCAGTCCAAGGGACTCTCAAGAGTCTTCTCCAACACCACAGTTCAAAAGCATCAATTCTTTGGCGCTCAGCTTTCTTCACAGTCCAACTCTCACATCCATACATGACCACTGGAAAAACCATAGCCTTGACTAGATGGACCTTTGTTGGCAAAGTAATGTCTCTGCTTTTGAATATGCTATCCAGGTTCGTCATAACTTTCCTTCCAAGGAGTAAGCGTCTTTTAATTTCATGGCTGCAGTCACCATCTGCAGTGATTTTGGAGCCCCAAAAAATAAAGTCTGACACTGTTTCCCCATCTATTTCCCATGAAGTGATGGGACCGGATGCCAAGATCTTTGTTTTCTGAATGTTGAGCTTTAAGCCAACTTTTTCACTCTCCTCTTTCACTTTCATCAAGAGGCTTTTTAGTTCCTCTTCACTTTCTGCCATCGGAGAAGGCAATGGCACCCCACTCCAGTACTTTGCCTGGAAAATCCCATGGATGTAGGAGTCTGGTAGGCTGCAGTCCATGGGGTCTCTAACAGTCAGACATGACTGAGAGACTTCACTTTCACTTTTCACTTTCATGCACTGGAGAAGGAAATGGCAACCCACTCCAGTGTTCTTGCCTGGAGAATCCCTGAGATGGAGGAGCCTGGTGGCTGCCATCTATGGGGTCACACAGAGTCGGACACGAGTGAAGTGACTTAGCAGCAGCAGCACTTTCTGCCATAAGGGTAGTGTCATCTGCATATCTGAGGTTCTTGATATTTCTCCCAGCAATCTTGATTCCAGCTTGTGCTTCTTCCAGCCCAGAGTTTCTCATGATGTACTGTGCATAGAAGTTAAATAAGCAGGGTGACAATATATAGCCTTGATGTACTTCTTTTCCTATTTGGAGCCAGTCTGTATATATATATATACATAATCATTATGGACAGTTGTTAAGGTTGCTCATTGAGCAAGGGCACCTGGTCAAGAGGGCAAGGGTCTAAAATCCAGTCACCTGGCAGGAAGGAGCATCCATTTTTCTAATTCACATAAAGGTGCAATATAGGCTAGTGGTGACCCCGCGTCAAACAGGAACTTCTGTTTAGTGCTCTGCAATATGTCTGCCCCTTTAGACTGTGAGTTCTTTAGAACTAGGTCTCAAGACTTTGATTTTTGTCCTCAATGCATAGTCCAATCTCTTGCATAGACTTTTAAAGGCTGTCAATTTTGTAAGGTTAATCATAACAATAACAAAAATACTATGAACATTTAAAGTTTTTTTATTTATTTGGCTGTGTCGGGTCTTAGTTGTGGCATTCGGGCATTCTTTAGTTATAACATGCAAATTCTTAGTTGCAGCATGTGGAATCTTCAGTTGTGGCACGTGGGATCTAGTTCCCTGACCAGGGATTGAACCCAGGCCCCCTGCACTGGCAGCACAGAGTCTTAGCCACTGGACCACCAGGGAAGTCCCACTCATCGGCATTTTAAATCCCTTCTTCTGTTGTAGGAACAACTCTAAATGTTTTCGCTTTGATAATCTCACTTAGTTAACACACTTTTTAGTATGAAGAAGATACTATTATTACTTCCATTATAGAGACCATAAAACTGGGACTCAAAGAAACTCAGTGTTTGCTTAGTCACACAGCCAGGATTTGAGTCCAGGCTTGCTTCTAGACCTAAATGCCACAGTGGATAGAACAGGTGCATGCATTTATACTGTATCATGGATGTGCCATTCTGTGCTCAGTAGGGTCCAGCTCTTTGCAACCCCATGGGCTGTAGCCTGCCAGGCTCCTCTGTCCATGGGATTTCCCAGGCAAGAATACTGGAGTGGGGTTGCCATTTTCTCCTCCAGGCTATCTTCCCAACCCAGGGATCAAACCCATGTCTCTTATGTCTCCTGCATTGGTAGGTGGGTTCTTTACCACTAACATCACCTTGTATCACAGCTTGGCATGCACACACCAAATGCCCTGATGACAAAGCCTGGGACTCAGGACCATTGGAGAATGTAAAGTGTGTTTGTGGAGAGCAGTGTGATGAAAAGCAAACCCAGCGACATCCAGAAGCCCACCTGTAAGAAGGCAGATGTAACCTTTCTGCACAGCCTCTGCCGTCTCCAGGGAACGTGATCCCGGCAGGTTAGCAAATCTCCCGGTTAAGAGAGTGAGACCTCTGATGCTGCCGGCAGGTGTCTCTTGCTCTGTCCCTGCCTTGAGCATCATCTCTCTCTCGCCAGTCGTGAACCTCAGCAGGGATGTTGGCTCTCATTCAAGTCCTGGCCACCTGCAGGCTCTGTGGACGCTTCAGAGCCCCTCTGTCAGGCTCAGATGAGGAGGGACCGCAGAGCCATTGATCATTGCTGGGGGGGATGGCTCCGTGCCCACACACACCACTGTTTCACCCAGAATTCTTTAATATGTTGAGCAAGAGAAGGACAGATGCCTCCTGAGAGGAAGGCCCACTGATGGGTGAGTGATCGTCTTCAGGTGACCATGGGGAAAGGACAAGATCTCTTTCCAAAGCACTTTTCTCTCCGTGTGTTGAAAACCATGGTTAGTGCTTCGGCCAGGCAGCAGAGAGCAGCACTGAAATGCCTGGTTCTTTCACCTTCCTTCCTGCAACCTACCCCCAAAGCTGACTCGAAATTAGCCCCCAGGGTCCTAGAATGATGGAGAACTAGGAAATTACAGGGATTTGGTTTTCTTTTTTCTTCAGAATCCTGGTTTAATTTCCCCCTTTCCCTCAAAGCCTGCTCCATCCCTGAAGGATTACTTCCGGCTCGGAGACCCTGGAGCATTTGTGTCGGTACCACCCATCTGAAGCGCTGCAGTTGTGCCCATCCATTCATTCACGTAACAAATGCTAACACTGTCCTCTGTGCTAGGCAGTGGGATAGGAGCCATGAGAGAGACACATTAAAACTGTCCACATCCTTCAGGGAGAGCCCGGCCCAGTGGGCAAGGTGGATGGGTAGAAAGACCTCTTCCATAGAGGGTGATGGATCCTGTAACAAGGAGAGGCGGAGGGGCTGGAAGAGAGCGGAGTTGATGTGTCTTCCCCGTCTGAGGCAGGGCTGCAGAACCGCTGCCCAAAGGAAGGTGCGTGAGGCTTGCAGGAACAGAGGGGGACATCAGGGAGTTTCAGGCGGAAGTGCTTTAAATCATGAGGTCTGATTATGAAAGAAGTACAGTGGTTATTTTTTTAAAGATCTCCAGGAGTGTCCAATGTGTAGCAAAGTGTGAGAAGCAGTGCTCTGGAGACCCACCCTAAACCATGCAGACAGGCTTCATCTGGGAGGTTATGCCCACTCACCCTCCAGTCATGTCCTACCCAGAGCAGCTGGCAGCCAGTGAATGAATGACTAGCCCAGGGGACAAAGGGCTGGCCCCCTGGCCTAAAAGTGGGACCAACTCTGCAGAGCAATCCATGCTTCAGAGCTTCCTGGGTCATGGGTCAGGATGGCACTGCCCTCTGGCTGAGGTCATAGCCTTGCATTTAACCCTTTCCCAGCCCTAACCTGCCCCTCAGTCACTCAGTGGTGTCTGACTCTTTGTGACCCCCATGGACCGTAGCCCACCAGGCTCCTCTGTCCATGAACTGGAGTGGCTTGTCACTCCCTTCTCCAGGGGATCTTCCTGACCCAGGGATCGAACCCAGGTCTCCCACATTGCAGGCAGGTTCTTTACCATCTGAGCCACCAGGCAAGCCCCTGCTCACCATCTTTCTTCTGAGAGCATTCACCTAGCAAGTCGCCCATGCCTGAAACCCCACTTGGGCTCTGCTGTGGGGTCCCTGACTCCTGATCTTCCAATCCTTCCAATATCCACTATAACACTCAGTGTGGATTTACTGGTAGCGAGGGTGGTGTTGATAAAATTTCCCAGCCAGAGGACGTATGGACCCAAAATATTATCTGCAAAGGATGCCCTGTCCCTGTATTGGAAGGAAGTGGAGGACAGCAGCTTCATCCGAGAAAGACCGAGGCAACACAGTGACTCTCCCGTGTGAGACAGGCACATCTGAAGGACTGGTGACTCATGTCACACCACATAAACACCTGCCAAGCACACCTCTTTTGAGGACTGTTTATTCACAGCCAGAGCCTTCTTCAACTCCTTCACTAGTCTTAGTTTAGGAAAACATATCGAGGATCCCCAGATGATATTCTTGAATAGTTTCTGACGGATCAGCCTCTACTGAGATTGCTCCTTCATTCAAGCTTGTCAGCAGTAATCATTTTAATTTTCTACAGATGCCTTCATGACACTTCTTGGCTGAGTGATCATTGTTTTAAAATGTTGATACAGAGGACAATGACGTTTGAGTCACCAGCATGTCTCTTGCCGCCCTTTAATTTTTTTTTTTTTTTTGCACAGCCTTTTGTTTTTTAAATAAAATATTTTATCTCCAAAATGCTGCAAGTATAAAAGACTTTCTAATCAATGGGTGAAACTCCAAACACTCCCTTCAGATGGAGCTTCTTTGTGTGTCTGGAGGGCTTCTATAGGATTATACAAAAAGAAAGAGAGCTGATGATCGGGCCTCAGTTACTCAAGTACTTGGTAATCATTGTCTGCTTGGATTTTTATAGAAGCTTTTGTGTATCAGGATTGCCAGACACATCTGTCCTTCAACATTTATTTTTCCCTCAGACAAATCCTCTAGGTTGTAAGTCACTGCAGAGGAGACACAAAAAACTCAATCTGGGACTCTGATGGGAAGGAGTGGAAACAAATACCAATTTAAGGCCAGTACTAGGTATTAGAAAGGATGTATCAGTATCATGACTCTAGAAGTTTGAGCTGAATCTTGAATCCAGACAAATGCTAAAGACAGTCATGAACACCATTGTATTAGTTAAGGTAAAGGCTAAGCTGCTATAACGAAGAGGTCCCGAAACACAATGGCTTAAGCAAGATAGAAATCTGTTTTTAACAAATCAACCCTGAATCTTCATTGGAAGGACTCATGCTGAAGCTGAAGCTCCAATACTTTGGCCACCTAATGTGAAGAGCCAGCTCATTGGAAAAGACCCTGATGCTGGGAAGGATTGAAGGCAGGAGGAGAAGGGGATGACAGAGGATGAGATGGTTGGATGGCATCACCGACTCAATGGACATGAGTTTGAGCAAGCCGAGGGAGATAGTGAAGGACAGGGAAGCCTGGTGTGCTGCATTTGTGGGGTTGCAAAGAGTTGTACACGACCTAGCGACTGAACAACAACAACAACATAACAGCCTAGGAAGGAGTGGCCCAGGGCTGGGGGAGTGGCTCTGCCGTCTTCGATCTGTGGCTTCCAGAGCTGTTCTAGCCACTGTTACTTTTCAGACAGTGGGGCAGGAGAGAGGAAGTTTGGACAAGCACTTTTCTCATTAGAGAGGATAACCTCACAGCCACACACATTACTCTGACTCATCCCTCTTTTGGCCTGAATTTAGTCTCATGGTCAAACCTAGCTACATGGAAGGTTGGCAAACTTGGTGTTGAGCACAATGGCTATATGTCCTACTAAACTCAGGGGATTCTCTTACTTAAAGAAAGGGCTCAGCGGTGTCTACCATAGCAAGTTAGTATAAATGTCCAGAGACC
The DNA here is from genome assembly GCF_019923935.1 of Bubalus bubalis. Lineage (NCBI taxonomy): Eukaryota > Metazoa > Chordata > Mammalia > Artiodactyla > Bovidae > Bubalus > Bubalus bubalis. The sequence continues at coordinate 8,832,972 of NC_059158.1, forward strand.
CCAGATAAATCCAGGAGAAGACTGGAAGTGGAATCTAAATCAACACAGCATAGAACTACGCACATTGTAAACACTGAGGACATGTTTAAAGGCTGGATTGATGGGTGAATGAGTAAAGGGATGAATGAAATGAAACGCTCCTGTGAGCATCCAGAGACTCTGTTAAATAGGGGTGATATTCACAAAGTAGAATCCCACACAGATGGATTCACATAAGCACCAAGATGTAGGAGTGTGCATCCTGGCTTGCCCTGGTATACTTCCTGCCAAGCGCAGGCCAGCAGAGGTGGGCAGGGGTGTGCCAAGGACAGAGAGGAGAGGGCTGCTCACTCATTTCGATGGCGACCACAGCCTCTCATCACTGAGAGATTCAGTGAGCTGGGACCCAGGCCACTACCCTGGCATTCAGACATCACTCAGACAATAGGCATCTTCCCCTCTTGGAATCCCTTTCTCTGGTCCCCATACCAGCTGTATCAGCGTCCTCTGCAAACTTTGAGAAAAGCCAATCCCAGGCCTGACCCCTAGAACTAATGAATCATGAATTCTGGGGATAGGGGCCCAGAAATCTGTGCTAACTTTTCTTCCAGAAAATTCTGATTCATGCTCAAGTCTGAGAACCAAAACAGGGATTGACATAGAAATGCCAACTTAATTTTGTTCAGGAAGGATATTAAAAGAAAAAAGAAAACCTTACTATTTAGATTCACCTTCACTTCACAAAACAAATGACACATTAATATTTTAAAAATAGGGCATAATCTCAGAATATATATGGAATTTAGAAAGATGGTAACAATAACCCTGTGTACGAGACAGCAAAAGAGGCACTGATGTATAGAACAGTCTTATGGACTCTGTTGGAGAGGGAGAGGGTGGGAAGATTTGAGAAAATGGCATTGAAACATGTATAATATCATGTATGAAATGAGTTGCCAGTCCAGGTTCAATGCACAATACTGGATGCTTGGGTCTGGTGCGCTGGGACGACCCAGAGGGATGGTATGGGGAGGGAGGAGGGAGGAGGGTTCAGGATGGGGAACATATGTATACCTGTGGCAGATTCATTTTGATATTTGACAAAACTAATACAATATTGTAAAGTTTAAAAATAAAATAAATTTTAAAAAAATCAGTTAAGAGATGACAAGACAAAAATATAAAAAATAAATTAAAAAAAAATAAAAATAGGGCATAATCTCAGAATGAAAAAAAATTATTTTCCACAAGGGGCTGTTTTTCTTAAAGGTCTGTAAAGATTGTTAAGGAACCAGCACAAGCCAATGTCTGGAACTCCTGAGTCAAATCAGAAAGAGCCAACAAATGAAGTTCATGCTAGGATCTTCCATACTTGACTACACCTTGGGATAACTTCTCTCCCCCTGATCAAGATTCACACCTTAATATCTTCAAGTTCTCACAAGGTCCAGACTTTTCCCTTTTGGAGAACATGTATGAAGCAAGGAGGGGACTAAAGCCAAATCCAGCCTCTGTACTCAGACAGCAAATTAAATCTTGGGGACAGAGTTTGGGGTGAAGTATTGATAGAAAAGAATAACTTTATTGCTCTGCAAGACAAAGACAGCCTCAGCCAGTTAATGCACTCAGAACTGTGTGCCCCACCTGGAGAGGTGTAGTGAGGAGTTTGAGAGGGATGGTTCAGAGATGTGATGAGCTCATGGACATTCTTCTGATTGGCTGGTGGTGAGGTAATCAGGAGTCAGCATCATCAACCTCCTGGTTCCAACTGTCCTGGGATTTATGTGCTGTGGATAGATAAGGTTAATTTCACCCACGTGATGGGGGTTTCTGTAAAACAGCTCAAAGGTATTGTTCTGTATATCCCTCAGGGGAGGGAGGCTCCTGCCCCAAGGCTGCACTATTGTTTCTGGACTGCTCCTTGTCTCTGCATCCCCTGCCTTCCCTATTTCAGTTCAGTTCAGTCACTCAGTCATGTCTGACTCTGCGACCCCATGAATCGCAACACACCAGGCTTCCCTGTCCATCACCAACTCCCAGAGCCTACTCAAACTCATGTCCATCGAGTCGGTGATTCCATCCAACCATCTCATCCTCTGTTTTCCCCTTCTCCTCCTGCCTTCAATCTTTCCCAGCATCAGGGTCCTTTCCAATGAGTTGGTTCTTCACATCAGGTGGCCAAGGTATTGCAGCTTCAGCTTCAGCATCAGTCCTTCCAATGAAGATTCAGGACTGATTTCTTTTAGGTTGGATCTCCTTGCAGTCCAAGGGACTCTCAAGAGTCTTCTCCAACACTTCAGTTCAAAAGCATAAATTCTTTGGTGCTCCTAATTAACAACTGCTAATTGAACTTGCTCAGTGGAACTCAGGAAGGTAAGGGAGGCTGGATGAAGCCTACTTCCTGTAATCAAGACATGTGGATACAGAAAGGTTTTGTGCCCAGGAGCCACACAGGTTCCTGCTCAGTTTCAGGATCAACAGTGCCAAACCTTGAATGGATCCTTCAACTAGAGTTGCATTCCCTGGAAACCATGGACTCCTCAAGAGAGCTCCTACATAAACTACATTAGCCCACACCTGCTGGGGCCCCAGCTGCAGCTGAGCAATTCTTTACTCAGCATGAGCCCTGTAAAGGAGATTTTAGAAGTCAGAGAGCACTTTTACTCTTTGATCTTATATAAAAAGTGAAAATATGGGTTGGTGTATATATTGGTTTCCACAAACTAGGTGGCTTAAAACCACAGAAATTTATTCTCATAGTTCTGGAGGCTTGAAGTTCAAAATCAAGGTGCCAGAAAGGCCTTGCTCTCTGACTGAAGAATTTAAGGATGAAAATTTTCTTGCCTCTTCTAGCTGCCGGTGGCAAATTGCTGCTCTTGGTGTTCCTTGGCTTGTAGGTGGATCACTGCCATCTCTGACTCCATGATCACATGGCCTTCTCCCTGTGGGTCTCGAGTTCTCTCTCCGCTGCACATGCCTGTTTTGGCTTTCTTCTCTTCCCTTTAGGACACCAGATTGGATTAGGACCCACTCTAATGACCTCATTTTAACTTGATTATATCTGTAGTTACATGGCTTCCTATAGTCAATGGTCTCCTGCTGGTCACCTTGTGTGTGTCTGGACTGCTCTTTGCGGGACCCTCAAGATGTACAAAACCCGTCCGTACCTCACCAGGTTACCTACCCCTCTTGTCCCCCAGTTTCCCTATCTGCAGCAGCTTCCTCACAGGGTTGCTACAAGGATTAAATGAGATAAGAGTCACTGTGTGGACCATAGCAAAGACTCAGTAAATGTTACCTGTGACTTCAATCCAATGTGTGAACAAAATGCATCCATGGTTTAGAGAACAAATAATAACCAAAAGCACAGCATGCTATATATTGATCTTGTAGAATTTCAGACAGAGGCAAAGGAGCCTCTGATACTGATTTCTTATCTGATTTATGGCATGTATGTATTTGCATGTAAATGTGTAGATGTGGTAACTCTGTATGTGTGTGTTTGGTTTGGGGGTAGTTTGACAGAGGAGCAGTAATCTGGAGGATGAAATCTTTCTTGGGATGGAAAAAGATCGTAGGACCCTGTCTTCCTCCTTTTGCTTGAATCTAACCATAGGGTTCCTGCAAAGCTGCAAGAATGAACTCAGTTCTGTGTTGGGCCCTGCACTCATGGTGTCTGCCAGCCTGTGTGCCTTGATGAGAGGCAATGGGCTTCTGGAAATCTCTTAGAATTATACCCTGAGCCGAAAGGTCACCCCATGGTTGTGATAAGTTATTCCTAGACCCTAAATTCCTGACTTTAGGAGGAGAAAGAAAGAAAGAAAGTGAAGTCGCTCAGTCATGTCCGACTCTTTGAGACCCCATGGACTATAGCCCACCAGGCTCCTCCGTCTATGGGAATTGGGATTCTCCAGGCAAGAATACTGGAGTGGGTTGCCATTTCCTTCTCCAGGGGATCTTCCCGAACCCAAATCTCCTGCATTGCAGGCAGATGCTTTAACCTCTGAGCCACCAGGGAAGCCCAGTATTAGGAGGAGAAGGGGATGACAAAGGATGAGATGGTTGGATGGCATCACCGCCTCAATGGGCATGAGTTTGAGCAAACTCTGGGAGATGGTGAAGGAAAGGAAGCTTGGCATCCTGCAGTCCGTGGGGTCGCAGAGTCTGTCATGACTTCACAACTGAACAACCACAAAGTCTGACCACCTGCTCAAACTCCCTGTTCCTTGAGAGCCATTGGTCAAAGCCTCTGCCTTGTGATTCAGACTCAGGGTTGTAGAAAACAGGACAAAGAGACAGTGGTGTTGTTCCTTAAAGAACTATGCATATTTGCAGCCAAAAAAAAAAAAAAAAAAAAGTGTTGGCTTAGAACTAAAACAAAACCAGAAAAATAATCCAGACCTCTACTGTGCCTTTACAATTTAAGGAAAAATCTCGCTTTTTTGACTTCAAAATAGTCTGAAAAAATTTCTCACAGCCAGATTCCCTTTATTCAGAGTTCAAGAAGTGGATCTGGAACTACTGGAGTGACCTATCCACTTATATTTCTATTGCTATCATAATTATTATAATATTAATTGATTAATCTAGCCCAAGGCACTTGAGTGTCTGCACACAAAATTAGAATGTAATTGCAACAATAAAGAGATCAAATGAGATAATTAAAACATAAAAGATGACAAATGCTAATTCAAGAAGTCTTTTGTATGCATTGAAACGTGTGCTCCTTATTTATGAGGCCTTGTTTGGAGATTTCCTAAGGAGAGAGTTCACAGCAGAATACATTCCGTGATCTACTTACACAAAGGCAGCAAATAAACGTACCCACATGAGGATGGACTGCAGCACAATTGCAGGTCCAAGCATACCATCCTCAGTGTTGTTTAGATGAGTCTTTTTAGAAGATGCTACACGAACTGATATTAATGCCATGTTGACACCTCCCTGAAAGTGTCCAACTTGCAGAAATAGCATTTTCAGGACACACAGCAGCAGGAGGACAAGAGAGGCAAACGGAAGCCAGTCAACCCTTGACTTCTCTGAGGCTTAGCTATATTACTTGCGTTCATGGAGTTCTAAAGAAGGGGGACGAAAGACAGTCTGGGCAGGTCTTGAGTTCCCAAAGTGAAGCCAGCTGATTTCACTTCGGGAAACCCAGTTGGTTTCACTTTACAGGGCACCTGGAAGGCAGGGGAGTGACTTTGTACCTTGGACCCAATTTTAATCCAATTTGTCTTCTTATTGACAATCAAGAAACAGTCTAGGGATGGATCCCATCAAAGCCTACATGTTCGTGACTTTCTAAAGCTTTAGATTTCTATTCTTTATCATTTTAGTAACAGTCCCAGGCCCTGATCTTATTTTTTTCAAATACCCTCATCGGTCTCTGCAGTCTCTTATGCCTGCAGAGCCAGGAATGACATGAGATGAGGACCTCGCTGATCTGACCAAGTTCAGACCTTCCCTGGACCCAGCTCTCTCTGGGGGTTAGACCCGCTGCACCGGTCACAGGGGACATGGACCTGTGTGCCCACTGCAAGTATCCCCAGTGCCGTGGTGACGGGGCCAGCTCCCACCTCCCTGCTACCATCATCTGCGAAGGCACTTGGAGATAATGCACTCATTCACTTATTCAACACTCAACACATAATTATTGAGTGACTTTTGTGTCAAAAACCCAAAAGAAGTGCCTGGTCTCAGGGAACTTGTGTTCCAGTGGAGGGAGACAGAGTAAACAGATAAACAAAGAAGTGTATCAGGTAGAGTCAGACGATGATAAGTGTCAGGAAGGAGAAGAAATCCAGGGGAGGGTCTCAGGAGTGACTGGGGAAGGGGTGTGTTTTTATTAGAATGTGGTCTGGAAAAAGCTCCCCAACGAGTGCTGAATAGAGATCTGAAAAATTTGCATGAATGAGCCTGCCTTTAATATACCTTAAGTAGACTAATGAATTCAAATCTTATGGGAATGAGATGCTAAAGATAAAACAGAATCCTTTCTTGGTGGTTCTCAGAAAACAACACTAAGAGCTAGTTTGTATTAAGTACCTTCCAAAGATTAACTCATTTAATCCTCACAGCAGCCTTGTGAGGTAGAAATGATTATCACCCTCCTCCTAGAGATGAGGTTAGTAACTCACTCAGGGTTACACAGTTAGTAGATCATGAAGTTGGGTTTCAACTCCAGGCCCCCTGAGGTTTTGAGGGGTTTATTTTTTTTTTTTTGCAATAGCTGAATTGAGTTTATAATTGGTATACAATAAACTGCACGTATTTGAAGCATACAACTTGAGAATCTTTGGCATATGTGTATATGCACAGAACCATCATATGGTCAAGATAACGAACGTGAGTCTCACTGCCCTAAGTTTCCTCGTGCCTTCTTTTAACCTCCCCCTCATCCACCCCTCTCCACACTCCCATTTCCAAGCAACCAGATTGCTGACATTATAGATTAGCTTGCGTTTGCTCCAATCTTGTACAAATGGAATCCTACAGTATGAACTCTTTTTTGTCTAGCTTCTAATTATACTCAGCGTAATTAGTTTGGGATTCATCCACGTCACAGGTCCGGACAGTTCTCTGTTCTTGCTGAGTGCTGTTTTGTTGTATTGGATACACCCCAATTTGTCTCTCCATTCACCTGTTAATGGACTTGTGTGTGTGTGCGTGCTCAGTCATGTCCAACTCTTTGTGACCCTATGGACTGTAGCCCACCAGGCTCCTCTGTCTGTGGGATTCTCCAGGCAAGAATACTGGAGTGGGTTGCCATGCCCTCCTCCAGGGGATCTTCCCAACCCAGGGATTGAACCCGTGTCTCTTATGTTTCCTGCATTGGCAGATGGGTTCTTTCCCACTAGCACCACCTGGGAAGCCCAAGCAGGTGGACGTCACTCCCCATTTGACGTCACTCCCCATTTTCAAGGAGCCTTTCTGCACATGTATATTGAGAAGGTCTCCTTGATTTCAAGAATGAGAAATATGTGGTTCATCTTGGAGTATCTGTCCATAGCAGACAACTCCAGCTGCTCAGCCTGGGGCCCATCTATGTCCTGCTTCAGCATCTCAGAGCGGTGTGCAACCAGAGAAAGCATGGAAGAAACCCAAGGCCCAGGGAGTGAGAGGCGGGGTGGCCCGAGTTGGTGTCCTGACGTTGGGTGCAGAACTGTTTCTTCTACCCCAAACTGCTGCTTGTTCCCTGTTCAAGTTTTATATAAACAAAGTACCAGATGAAAGGAGTGTGGTTTCTTTTCCCATTTTATTATGAATTAGACTGGCAATATTGTCCTGGAACATTTACTATACAATTTGTGATCAAAGTGCAGATGCTGAAGTCCTCAGGACACAGAGTAACACCTCGCAAGCTAGGTAAATGCTACAAAAAAGGAAACACTTTGGTGGGAAAGAAACTGTTTAAGAGAGACAAATCAATGATTCACTTCCCCTCTGCTGTTGGTTTAAATTTATAATTACCGGAACTTTAAAAATAAAGCCTGAGAAGCCTGGCTGTCTCTGCCACATGATGGCATAAGCTCACCCCACTGCATCAACTCAAGTCTCACATGTAACAAGTGCTGTTTTATGCTGAGACTAATTAAGGAGTGATTCTGGGTACATGTGCTCCTACCACAAGTAAGTAACTCATAGTGTAGGATGGAACTGTTTGGGCTTCATAAAACTGCCTTTTTCATCTTTTGGTGATAAAAGATGAATTTCTCATACAGAATACAGTTGTAAGAGGTTTGCATTCTAACTCCTGGAAGCCTCAATATATATGTTTTGGAGTGACTTTGTGTGTGTGTGTGCTAAGTTGCTTCAGTCACATCTGACTCTGTGTGATCCCATGGACTGTAGCCTGCCAGGCTCCTCTGTCCATGGGATTCTCCAGGCAAGAATACTGGAGTGGGTTGCTGTGCCCTCCTCTGAGGGAATTTCCTGACCCAGAGATCGAACCTGCATCTCTTGTATTAGCAGGCGGGTTCTTGACCACTACCACCGCCTGGGAACACCCGACTTTTCTTTAGTAACAATTTAAATAACAGAGTAATAGGCAGGAAGAGTTTCTATTTCGGATGATGAAATATTCAGTAGAGATAAAATTGCTTTAGAGATGGCTTATCTGAACTCAGTTTAGAATTCATGATGCACTTCCGACCTTAAACAGAAGGAGAGGTGAGTTTTAGAGTTGCCAGAGACCTGGATGCTGCTTCTGCTCTCTCACCACTTTCTATCTCTCTGCTTGATATTCGTGATATACACTTGAACTGTTGGTAATAAGGTTGCAATCAAGATACCTTAGGTATCTTGCCACCAAACCTGTTCCTTTACTCATCCTTTCATTTTCTCAGTCATGCTTCTTTTTGATCCTTGACAACGTTTCCCTGCACCCACCTTCCTGGAATTAACTGCTGGTTCGATTTTTTTTTTTTTCCTTTCCTGTCTCTTTAAATCAGAAACTTCCTGAGGTTCCTAAGAGCTGGCTACCTCCGCAGGCATCCAGGTCTCCCAGCAAGTCTCCATGGCAGTGAGATTTGCAAATGAATCCCCCCAGATCTGAGAAAACAGCAGCAGTTGTCTAATCAATCTCTGATTTCCAGGCATCTACCAGGGCACCAGTGGGTTCCAAGAGAGCCAACGAACCAAAGTCCAAGGATTGAAAAACCCAGTCAACTGATACTGGCAGCTCCAGAAAGGAGGAAGTCCCCAAACTGAACAAAATATAAAACCAATACTAAATCCAATTAACAAACACACAAACGGCAATTAAATTATTTATGATTCAAATGCCTACCTCGCAGATTTCCCAAGCTCTCTGCTCACACATGTATCTTCCTCTGCTCTCTGCCTCCCCAAAGGCTGTGCTTTCTCAGCCTGAACAACAGCCTTCCCAAGAGTCAGGCTCTGAAATACACATGCTACACATGCCCTGGCTCAGAAGATCCCCTGGAGAAGGAAATGGCAGTATTTCGTTCCACTCCAGTATTCTTGCCTCGAGAATCCCATGGACAGAGGCTATATAGTCCATGGGGTCACAAGAGTCGGACATGACTTAGCAACTAAACCACCACCATACTAAGTCTTTTAAATATACCTCCTTATTTAAAGTTATCATAACCATGTCAATGGTTATGTCAATCCCTAAATGTTAAATACTATATTATTATATTTATACAATATTTTTGATACATATTATTAAAAAAAGAGAAATGGGGGAGGGGGAAATAAAGTTATCATAATCCTATTGTAGATTACACCTACTTCCACTTACAAATGATGAAACTCTTAGAGTTTAAGGAACTAGTTTAGGTCATACATGCCTGGCACTGAAAGAGACATACCAACTCCAGTGCCCAAGGGCCTGTCAACAAAACTTGACTGAAAAAAAAGCAGCTTGTGGGCCAGCACAGAGATGAGATACCCACAGACGTCTTCCTGACCCATTGTGATGTAAGCATGTATGTTCCAATGCCCTGTTGCACTTCCATCAGGGCATTTCATCAGGGGTGAATTTTCCCTTCCAACCCGATTCAACCTTTGTAGAATTCTGATAGTATTCACAAAAAAATTATTATGGGTTCCTCAGTAAGTTCAGTTCAGTTCGGTCGCTCAGTTGTGTCTGACTCTGTTACCCCATGGACTGCAGCCCCAGGCTTCACTGTCCTTCACCAACTCCCGGAGCTTTCTCAAGCTCATATCCATCGAGTCAGTGATGCCATCTAACCATTTCATCTTCCCCCGTCCCCTTTTCCTCCTGTCTTCAATCTTTCCCAGCATCAGGGTCTATTCCAATGAGTCAGTTCTTTACATCAGATGGCCAAAGTATTGGAGCTTCAGCTTCAGCATCAGTCCTTCCAATGAATATTCAGGACAGATTTCCTTTAGGATGGACTAATTGATCTCCTTGCTGTTCAAGGGACTCTCAAGAGTCTTCTCCAACAGCACAGTTCAAAAGCATCAGCGCTGCTGCGCTCAGCTTTCTTTATGGTCCAACTCTCACATCCATACACGACCACTGGAAAAACCATAGCCTTGACTAGACGGACCTTTGCTGTCAAAGTAACGTCTCTGCTTTTTAATATGCTATCTAGGTTGGTCATAGATTTTCTTCCAAGAAGCAAGTGACTTTTAATTTCATGGCTGCAGTCACCATCTGCAGTGATTTTGGAGCCCAAGAAAATAAAGTCTTGTCACTGTTTCCATTGTTTCCCCATCTACTTACCATGAAGTGATGGGACTGGATGCTATGATCTTAGTTTTTTGAATGTTGAGTTTTAAGCCAGCTTTTTCAATCTCCTCTTTCACTTTCATCAAGAGGCCCTTTAGTTCTTCTTCGCTTTCTGCCATAAGGGTGGTGTCATCTGCATATCTGAGGTTATTGATATTTCTCCTGGCAATCTTGATTCCAGCTTATGCTTCATCCAGTCCAGCATTTCTCATGATATACTCTGCATATAAGTTAAATAAGCAGGGTGACAATATACAACCTTGACATACTTCTTTCCTGATTTGGAACCAGCCTGTTGTTCCATGTCCAGTTCTAACTATCGCTTCTTGACCTGCATCCAGATTTCTCAGGAGGCAGGTAAGGTGGCAGTACGTTACACACAGAATTTTTATATGACTTCCCAGTTCTACTCCAAAGTAGAGACCCAAAAGAATGGAAAATAAGTGTTCAAACAAAAACTTGTATGAGAATGTTCAATAACAGCATTCTCATTGAAGGCTGTGAATGTTATTCACAACAGCCAAATTCTGGAAATGCTTCAGGTACTCATCAACTGACGAATGGATAAACAAAATGTAGTATAGCCATGTGATGGAGTATTACTCCCCCATAAAAAGAAAAGACACTAATACAAGCTGCAGCATGGGTGAACCTTGAAAACTTTATCCTAAGGGAAAGAAGCCAGACGCAAGTGGCCACACAGTGTATGGCTCTATTTACATGGGATGTCCAGAGTGGAGAAGTCCATAAAGACAAAAGGTAGATCAGTGCTTGCCAGGGACTAGGCGGGGTGGGGGGGAGGAATGAGGAGTGAGTGATTATCGGGTACAGGGTTTCCTTTTGGTTGATTAAACTATTTCAGCAGTACTGAAATAGAGGTCATGGTAGCACAGCTTTAAGAATGTACTAAAAGGCACTGAGGTATTCACCTTCAAGAGGTTAAAATGGTAAGTTTGATGTTATGTGTATTTTACCCCAGTTTCTTTAAAAAAGATCTGGAGCTGGGGTAAGATGCTCCATGAGACATTTTTTAGGTGTTCGTAGGTACATGTGATGCCTTCTCTGTCCTAGAAGGTTTTAGAAATATCAGATGGAAAAGTATCAGATGGAAAAATACCACGCTCTTCCATGACTATGACCTTCATGTTTTCGTTTGCCTTGGTGCCTATGATATAAACAGTCAAATAACTGCTCCATTGGTAATTGAGCTGGCATCTGTCAATATGTGGTGAATTACTGAGATTGCAAAACATTGGGGAATTTTTAAGATCTGAATGGCAAGTGTAAGTTTCTTTTCTATTTGAGATTATATTCAGGAACATATGGTATTGTAAATCTGTAGACCTGCTATGCATCTGGCCTTGGAATTTTCTTGCTGGTGCTGGAAATATAGAAAAATGACTGATAAAAGCTGATTGTTCTCCACATTTAGATCCTAGGTCATTTTATGGATTATTAACTTTGCCAAACTGCATGTGGGATTAATTGGAAACAATTGCAGTGTTCTCAGTACATTGCACCACTTCCTTTCGTTAATTAAGGGATATTACCCTCTGTTCTATAGATGACAAAGGGGATATCTCTTCTTTTATTACCAGAGAGCAGCCACAGAAAGGTAGACATCACAGTGTCTAGGAATTAAGGTAGCGATAGAGAGCAGAAGTCCCAATGTAGTGGCTTTAAGAAGACAGGCTGATGCCAACTTCTGAGCTCTTAGACACACTCAGTTCTAAGCGTCTAGTTCAATCTGCCCAATTACAGTTTTACCTATTTGCTCAGTGACAAAAGCACAAAAGCAGGCTGCCTGGAAATGGAAAACATACTAAAGAGGATTAAACAGAAAAGGAGTTAATTAAGAAAATTATTTTTTAATTAAAAAGTAGAGTAGAATTAAGATAACAACATCTATAAACATGAGCTTTTAAAAACTATATGAACTGATAATAACTCCCATATTTTGAATTTATTAAAAGTGTTGGGGTGTGTGTCTCCCTAAAATAATAATATCTGTCTCCCTAAAATAATAGTTCTATCAGTTTACTGTAAGGGTGGGACTTCCCTGGAGGTCCAGTGGTTAAGACTTCGCCTTCCAACACAGGGAGTGCCGGTTTAATCCCTGGTTGGGGAACTAAGATCCCACATACCTGACAGCCAAAAAACTGTCACATAAGATGGAAGCAATATTGTAGCAAATTCAGTAAAGATTTTAAAAAAGGATTATGATAAGGGAAATATCAATTCACCAAGCATTTATTAAACGTGCACTTTGTAAGCCAGATAGAGTTGGAGGACAGACGAAAATTCTGGGAGTGGATTTCAAAGCCATATTGAAGACTTCCTGGTGGATATTGGGTTGAGATTTTTTTTCTAGTTCGTCAGTCATTTCCACACTCACTCTGGTTTCAGGACTTCCACATAAGCAGTTGACCCTGCCTACATCACTCTCCTTTTCTGCCCACCTTCCATCTGGCTAATTCCCACCTTTCCTTCAGTCCCCATATAAAACCACTTCCTCCAGGAAGCCCTCCCTAAGCTTTCCCTCAAACTAAGTCCTATCAGTAAGCACAGCTTTCTGTTTCCCCTCACATAGCTCTTAGCACACGCTACTGTTGTTGCATGTTGCATGTTTTTAGGCTGCCCTTCAGGCAAAACTATAAGCTTCATAGCAGCAGAGACTATGGAGGGGGAAAACACATGGAAAAACAAAATGTTTACTTTTGAATGAGTGATGAATTAATGATTTGGGAGAAAATAAAAATCAGAAGTAGTGTGACTGTTCATGTTTGTATGTCCAGAGGCTGGCACAGAGTAAGCTGTTAATAGCTGTTTGGTTTTTTTTAAATAGCTATTTGTTGAATGATGAAATGAATACTCAGGTTAGTGAATGAACAATGAAGCTATAATGTTGTTTCCAATCTTCTTGAGCCTTAATTTTCTCCTCTGTTGGCTCATTGTAGGTACTTGAGGAGCCCTTCCACATCACTAAAGGAAAAGCTGAGTTGAATGGCCCAACAGACTTAGATAGATGGTTCTGTATCCTTAGTCAAAGCAGACTTTCTGCTGCAGAATATTTGGCCTTTCGTACGTGATGATGAGTAAGACAGCCAAACATGTTGAGGGCAAAGTGATGGCTGATTGTGGGTGAGCCGGATGAAGCAGCTAAGACTGATTGGATTTTTTGAAACAATTGCTCATGATTGTGACATTAGCCTGAAGGCTGACAAACACAGATTATGGGTTGAAGGAAACTTGTCTAAATAGAAGGAAGTGTGATTAAAGAAAAGGGGGGTATATTCCAGCCAGCTAGGATGTCTTGGAAGCAAAACCCATCGTAATGATTGAAACAGAGTTGGTGGTGGTGATAAGGGTGCCGACAAACGACTGTCTAAGATGTGTGTGCTCTGTGCCAGTCACGATGCGAAGTACTCGACATGAACCACCTCATTTACCCTGATAATAATCCTATGACCTATGCATTATATTTATCACTTTTTTAGACATGTGGATTTGTTAGGGTCACAAGCTGAAGCAGTAGGGTTGATTTAAACCCTGGTTCTCCTTGGTTCCCCAGGTCTGAGCCTTAAACCCCATTTATGGTGCTCTAGCAGAAGGTAACAGAGGCTATGATTCTCTTCCAGTTGGTTTTTTGTTTTTGTTTGGCTGCACCATGAGGCATGTGGGATCTTAGTTCCCTGACCAGGGATCGAACTTATGCCACCTGCAGTGGAAGGGTAGAGACTTGACTGCAGGACTGCTGGGGAAGCCCCCCAACTGGGTTTTGTCGTGTTTCATCATCTACATTTCACTGACATAGATCAGCAGTTGAGCAAGGGCTCAGATGAGTGGTTTTGGCTCCAAGTCTCTCTTGAGGTTGCAGACAGACAGTGACATGGACGTGGGGGGTGGTGTCTGGGAACTCTCTCTGTGGTCTTTCTACATGGACCAGGTCAGGCCTCCTTGTTAACATGGCAGCCCCAGTGCAGTCAGCTGCTTACCTGCCAGCTTCAAGAGCAAGGATTCCAGCTAATACGTTGCCTTTTATGACCTAGCCTCTGGGGTCCACAGAATGACTTCTGCTGCAGAGGCTGCAAGCAGGTTCCAAGCTCACCCAGGTTCGGAGGGAGAGGAATTTGATCCCACCACTTGACAGGGGAGTGGCGAGGCTCTAAACAAGTATGGGGGATGGGAGACACACTTGTGTCCATCTTTGGGGAAAATGTCTGCAGCATGGAGGACTGGGGGGCCGGGGGTGGGGCTGTAAGTGGGAAGACACTTGGTCTTTACCCTTTGCTGGAGGTTTCATTTAACTTCCATCAAAGAACTTTAGCAAAGGGGACATTGGAGTCTCTTTACACTCTGGGCATGAAGAATGGAGGCTCTACTCACCTGGCCAGGTCATTCTCCACCTGCTGTACACCAGGCCACCTGACAGATGCTAACAAAGTCACCCCAGACTCCCCCCTCCCCAGTTTAATATTACTATTAGCATATCATGCAGGAAGAGCTGAGGCCAATTAACTTGCCTCCAGTGAGCAGTGGGCAGGACCAGATTTCAGTCCCAGGGCTGGTCTCCGCTGCATTCTCCGCCTTTCAAAACTTTGCTCACTTGCCCATTATTAGGGCCATTTGTGTTTCCCCATCTCCCCTCTTGTGTCTTTCTTGGACACAGGTCATCACATAACTTCCACATGTGCTTTGGAGAGAAATAAAGGCTATGTGTCTCATAGAAAGAAAAGGAAGCCGCCTTCTCCTCTGGGAAACTGCCTTTTTCTCTTGTTCTCCCAGAGTAGAGCTCTCATGGGGACGCTAATGCTGAACTGGCCAAAAAGCAATTTGAATGATGGCTTCTGAGATCGGCAGTCGCCGTGACTTGGCAGGGAGCGGGGTATTAACTGCTCTGTTATATAGATGATGCCTGAGGTCTGAGCTCTTCTTCCTGTCAGGCTCTGTCTTCCTTCTGGGAAGCTCTGTGTGAAGCAGCCCCCTTTGCTGTGAACAAGCACCCTTTGACCTGCTCCCTCTCTTATTTATGGCATCCCAGGCCTTCCAAGAGAGCAGAGACAGGCTGGCCTAAGTTTAGCAACCTGGGGAGCCTAATGTGGCTTTGGCAAGAAGACCTCGATACAAAGAGTCTTAGTTGTCTGGCCAAGAATAGCAAGGGACCAAATAAACTCACTTTAAAAATAATAAAGGGAAAAAGAGAAAGAAAGAGAAGAGGTGGGAGAGGAAGAAAAAAGAAACAAAGAAGGGAGGAAGACAGAGGTCATAAAAGCCAGTAAAGTCACCATCTTCATATGTGCCAACAGCAAATGAAGTAGAACGAAAGTGTGGTGAGATAGCAGAAGAGGGGTTCACATGGGCACTGTCATGATTTGAGCTCCCTCGTGGCCTCGCCAATGCTTTACCAGTATCGTGTGATATCTAGTAATATGTAATACTAAGAATAAGCACAGCCCAGCAGGTGAGACTATCACCCCGCGTCAGGGTGGCTATAGACATGGCCTCCCGCAATAACCCCCAATATCCTCGTCCCCCCTACAGATGAGGAGACAGGCTCGCTGGGGCAAGTGCTTTGCACAATGGTGTTAGCCCTGCTCTGAGCAGCGTCTTGGCAAATCCGCCAGGTTGTGTGACCAAGGGCTGGTCCCTGGGGGCACAGAAAGCACGTCCAGGCTTGAGTCAAAGTGAGAGAGTTAAATTTTCCCATCTCAGCGGCTCTTCTAGCCCCAGCAGGCCTCCCAAGGAAACCCCTCGTCCAAGCCTGAGACTGTCCCAGGCTCCAGAGCCTCCAGAAACCGTCTCAGTGAGAGTTTTTCTGTTGACACTAAGGCCATTATGCTGTGTCTGTGGGTGGAAATATGTGTTTATTATTCGAAGCCTTAAGTGTGTTTTCCCTTCATTTCATCTAAATGAGAATGTATTAGTCCCTAAGTACATGCCGTTTATTTAGTGATGTGTTGGTAACAAAGTGGAGAAAGCAATGAATAAATCTGAGCAACTGACAACCTAGCAGGAAAACAACTTGTACATCAAGCCAGAAGCCAGTGAGCAGAGTCCCTGGGCACCCACGGGCAAGCCACTCTCTAGTCCCTCCAATTAAAAAAAAAAAAAAGAGAGAGAGAGATTTATATTTTAGAGCAGTTTTAGCTCACAGCACAATCGAGCAGGAAGTAGAGAATTCCCATATACTCCCTGCCTCCCACACACACAGCCTCCCCCACAATTGGCATCAGGAACCACACTGCTACACGTGTTACAACTATGTGACTCCACATTGACACAGTACTACACTGTCGATACATCTCTGTCACCAAAGTCACTAGTTTACATAAAGTTTCATCCTTGGCGCTGTCCGCTCTGTGGGTCGGGACAAATGTATAATGACCTACATTATCGTATTATATGGAGCAGTCTCACTGCCTGAAAAATCTCCCCACGCTCCACTTACTCATCCCTCCCAGCTGCTGGCAACCACTGATCTTACTGTCATCATTCTTGTGCCTTTCCCAGAAAGCCATATAGCTGGAATCATGCCGTGTGAGTCTTTCGGACTGACTGCTTTCACTTAGTCATGGACGTTTAAGGGTCTTCCCTGTCTTTTTGTGGCTTCACAGCTCATTCTTTTTTAGCATGGCACAATATTCCATTACCTGGATGCACCACAGTTTATTCATTCACCTCCCAAAGAACATCTTGGTTGCTTTCAAGTTCTGGAAATTATGAATAAAATTACTCTAAGCATCCATGTGCAGGTTTTTGTGTGGATTTGGTTTCAGTCCATTTGGGTAAATGCCTCGGAGTGTAATTGCTGGGTTATAAGGCAAGAGTATGTTAGTTTTGAAAGCAGCCACCAAACTGTCTTCCAAAGTGTCTGTGCCACTTTGCAGTCCCAGCAGCAATGAATGAGAGTTCCGGTGGCTCCACGTCCTTAGCAGCATTTGACTCAACATTCAGAAAACTAAGATCATGGCATTCGGTCCCATCACTTCATGGCAACTAGATGGGGAAACAGTGGAAACAGTGACAGACTTTATTTTCTTGGGCTCCAAAATCGCTGCAGATGGTGACTGCAGCCATGAAATTACAAGTTACTTGCTCCTTGGAAGAAAAGCTATGACCAACCTAGACAGCATATTAAAAAGCAGAGACATTACTTTGTCAACAAAGGTCTGTCTAGTCAAAGCTATGGTTTTTCCAGTAGTCCTGTATGGATGTGAGAGTTGGACTATAAAGAAAACTGAGTGCCAAAGAACTGATGCTTTTGAACTGCAGTATTGGAGAAGACACTTGAGAGTCCCCTGGACTGCAAGAAGATCCAATCAGTCCATCCTAAGGGAAATCAGTCCTGAATATTCATTGGAAGGACTGATGCTGACATTGAAACTCCAATACTTTGGTCACCTGATGCGAAGAACTGACTCATTGGAAAAGACCCTGATGCTGGGAAAGATTGAAGGAAGGAGGAGAAGGGGATGACAGAAGATGAGATGGTTGGATGGCATCACCAACGCAACAGACGTGAGTTTGAGTAAACTCTGGGAGTTGGTGACGGACAGGGAAGCCTGGTGTGCTGCATTCCATGGGGTCGCAAAGAGTTGAACACAACTGAGCAACTGAACTGAACTGAGATGAAGGCAAGACTATGTTTAGTTTTGAAAGCAACCATTAAACTCCCTCTTCCAAAGTGTCTGTGCTACTTCGCAGTCCCAGGAGCAATGAACGAGAGTTCCGGTGGCTCCACGTCCTTAGCAGCATTTGGTGTTGATTCCTCTACTTTTTAAACCACAACTTTATTTAATTGTGTGGAAACCATTAAAGAGCCAGACATAAAGCCAAAAATGACTCTCTGAGCAACAAAACTGAATGCCACATCCTGTGATCGATGGGGCAGTGTTTCTTATGCCCTTACTCAAAGCCACTGTACTCTTATTCTGCACAAAACACAGGTGTTCTGTTTCCCCCACCTGCTAACAACTGAAAGCTTTGAAGAGATGGAGAGACTGAAACTGTAAAACCAAAGACACAGACATTAGCCTGTTGACAAAGGAGTTAACAAACAAGTATGTAATCTTGATTCTTTAGAGGCATACCTGTATATCTACTTGTCATAACCAGAGTTTATAAGAATGACCTTAAAACACCTGTTGAATGAAATGGCATTTGAGATACCATAGCTATTAAAAAATTGAGGCTTGGTTCCAATTGTACCAAGTGGTTAAACAATTAGAAGAAAGAGAGCTGGAAAGAAAAGAGTATTGGAATTCCTCAGGCATTTCTTGAGATCCTGTTATGTCCTAAGGTGAACTCAAAAGTAAATGGTATGTGGTTCCCCTTCTTGGGGAAATCCTTTTCTAGCATTATCGTATAATTATAATCGAACATGATAAATGTTATAGCACATCTATTTATAAAAGTGGCCTGAGAACATAGATGAGTTGGCTGTTAAGCTTACAAGAGCAAGAAAAGCTGCAATCGGGGCTTCCCTGGTGGTCCAGTGGTTAAGACTCCACACTTCCACCACAGTGGGCACAGGTTTGACCCCTGGTTGAGGAACTAAGATCCTATATGTCTATAGGGCACCCTCCCCCCCACCAAAAAAAAAGCTACAGTAAATATTGGAACTAGGTTGGAAGGATTTTGCTGTTTGGTGAGGGGTGGGTATTTTAAGGAAGGACATTCCAGGCAGAGGGAACAGACTTTAAACAAAGTCATGGAGATGATGGTATAGTCAAGAATGTAAAATCAAAGATCAGGTAGCCAGGAGATGGGCCAGAAAGTTCCCCAAAGGCCAGCTGATGATTGCCTAGTGTGTAAGGACAAGGAGTATGGATTTTATTCAAAAGGTAATAGGTTGCTATTAAAAGCTTTAAGTCGAGAAGCTCCATGATTAACGTCTGCTTTCAACGCATGCTCGTGCTGAAGGCAGGAGACAACATGAATGTAATGGGTGGAGAGTGGAGGCAGGGAGACCAGGCAGAGGTCCCCAGACTCAAGAAGAGGTGACAGGTAGGCTTGTTATGACTGAGCGGTCTGTTAGGGGTGCTGAGAGGAGAGGGCAGAAAGAGAGGGGCACACAGAAAGTGTAGTCAAGCATGGTTCTTGGTAATTTGGGCGAATGGGACAAACCAAGAAAGGAATTTTTATAAACCTGAGATTTATTTTTTTTAATCTTCATGATCCTCTGGTGGCATGAAAGAAGCTGAATCTTTAATACTTCAGTTTCAAGCTTATTTGATATTTTCTTGCTCCACCCAAGAGAACACCACTTGAATTATGCCATAAAGCTAGAGCCAAATGAATTCAGTTCGTTTTTCTAAAAGTCCCAAGTAGGGACAGACAAATGTGTACTCAGAGAACAAATTTCAAGCCAAAATGACCAAATATCGTCTGAAGTTTGGCCATCTAATGTGGTTAACCACTGACTCTTTGTGGCTATTGAACATTTGAGATGTAGATACTACTCTTAATTGAGATGTGATGTGAGTGTAAAATACGTACAATTCATATCAGACTTCAGAGACTTAGTCTGAAGTAAATAACATAAATGCTCTGTTAATAATTTTATAATATTACATGCTGAAATAATATTTTGAATATATTGGATTTGAAGTAGGAGGTAGAATGAGCCTCTCAGCTGGACAGCTGGTGTTTGTCAAGCTGATAATATTATCAAAATCAGTTTCACTAGTTTTTTTTTCTTTTTAAATGCAACAACTAGAAAATTTTAAATTACATATGTGGCTCACGTTGTTTTCCTGTTGGACAACACTGGTCTAGGAAGTTGGAGTTTTGTGGTGTCAGTGTTGAGGGAGTGTACAGAGACCAAGTATTTATTTTGCATTATTGCTTCTTCCTCACCACCTGATGTTTTCTAATATTTTACTATGTAGCCTTATTCTCATTAATAAACAAGTAGTTACCATAGCAATGGCCACAACACTCTGTATTTACCACACCTGGAGGGAGAGATATAAACAGACATCAATCTGTCATTCATGTTTATACAGTTATGTTTTTTAATGTATATCTGGGTCTTCCTTTGCAAAACAGAGCTCTGAGTGTAGGAAAATTGACTTCTAATTTCCATCTGTGTCACTGGCTTTCTTTGGGTCTGGATAAGAAGAATAATTACCCCATGCCCACTTCAGAGGGATATGTGGGTAGTTACAAAGAATTTTGCAAACTATTCTTAGGGCAGGAGCATGCTCAGTCGTGTCCAGCTCTTTGCGACCCCGGGAACTGTAGCCCACCAGGCTCCTTTGTCCATGGGATTTCCCAGGCAGGAATACTGGAGTGAGTGGGTTGCCATTTCCTTCTCCAGAGTATCTTCCCAACCCAGGGATCAAACCTGCATCTCTTCTGTCTCCTGCATTGGCAGGTGGATTCTTTTACCACTGTGCCACCTGGGAAAGTCCCATTCTTAGGGCAGAGAATCAGTCTAATGTCACATAGTTTAGTATAGCCATGGTATCAACTATTAATACACTGTTGCAGGCAGGCAAGAAGGGCAGGGGAGGTTCCTTTGGCCGATAGGAGTGAGGAAATGCAAAAGAAAGAAAAGAGGTCAGACCAAGAAAAGCCAAAAGGAGGTGGCCAATGTTAGCGTTTGTTCCCTAGACTTTAACAGTCTTTTTGGAGCATTTCCCATCTTCAGCAACAAGTCTCCACTGGCTGGGAGACTAGGAGCCCAGAGCCACCACTGTATACAGTTCATCTGGCTTTGACAAGGAAAAAGCAAACAGGTTGGAGTATTTATTATTTTTTTAATGTTGATCATTTGGTGACTCAGACGATAAAGAATTTGCGTGCAATGCAGGAGACCCAGGTTTGATCGGGTCGGGAAGCTCCGTTGGAGAAGGGCATGGCATCCCACTCCAGTATGCTCACCTGGAAAATCCCATGGACAGAGGAGGCTGGCGGGGTACAGTCCATAGGGTTGCAAAGACTCGGACATGACTGAGCAATGAACACTTGAAGTGTTATACTCATTTATGCCCCCCAAGTTTAACAAAGATCTCTCATTCCTGGGTCAATTCTGTCTTAACGTACTTGCCACTCAATAGACATCATCTGAACAGAGATGACTGATGCTAAGAAAGAGAAATTAGGACCGATCTTTATTACCTTCACCCAGGACAGTGCTGTCTCCAAATATTTCTATAGACTGGCTTTAAGAATTTCCACGCGCTTGATAGCAGAGGCTGGGGGTTTGGCCATGAAGTGGTGTTTGCACATCAAGCTTGCAGTTTTCAGTTGGATGTCATGCTTCTTTGAGGTAGCTGGAGGAGGGATGTTGATGATCAGGGTCGGGGCAGGGTTTTGGCTGAAGACGCTAAAGACCTCTCCACTCAATCTACCCCTTTGAGATTTCAAGGAACTTAGATATTGTGGCTAAAGTAATAAACATTCTAGGTTTTGGATTTCATTTGCACAGGTGTCATTAAATCTGTGTGAAGCTGTTCAACTGATGATGAGCTCTGTCATTTGCAAATCCATTCACTGATTCATCTAATCTACAAACCACCACCCTAAATGAAAATCAAGGATACTGTTACAGCTACATCTCAAGATGTTACATTTTGAGAAATCCCCTAACTCAGCATTGACATTCAGAAGGTCCTAAACCTGGAGAAGGAAATGGCAACCCATTCCAGTATTCTTGCCTGGATAATCCCATGGATAGAGGAGCCTGGCGGGCTACAGTCCAGGGGGTCACAAGGAGTTGAACGAAACTGAAGCGACTTAGCACGCACACTGCCCAAGAAAACTCAAACCTCAGGGGAAATAAAAAAATACACTACAGAAATACAGTGGCTCTGCTGAAGTTGCAAGAAAGGGTGATCGTCTTTGTTTGGTGTTTTGAGTGTCTTGCCCTCCGCTCCAAGGAAGGGAGAGGGAGGTCATGGGGGTAGGAAGGAGTGTGGATTTCTGATCACAACTCAAATGGCACTGTTTGAATTATATAATGGAGCCGCTGGGAGTCAGGTGACAGGCTCACTGAGTAATTCCCTGCAGAAGGAGACAAACTGCATGTTAAAAAGCTCAACAAATACTCTGAAAAAAGAAAAAAACAAAAAAGCAGAGCCCAGGCTGTGAGTTCCAGACTTCCAAGCTTCAGCTTCCTCTGAATTCTCTCTGAGCTGAAACAGCTGGGCGAGCTGGCAGAGTCCCAGGCCTCCCAAGGCTGCGGAGAGCCAAAGCCAAGTGCAGGTCGGGGGCTCCGGTCTGGATCACCGGGTTACTTTCTGTTTCATTTCGAAATGTGCCCTGTTTCTGAAACTGGTGGCTCCCCATGTCAAGGAAAACGCAGGACTCCTTGGAGACGCCAGCCAGGCTTTTAAGAACCGGGGCTTTGCGAAGGTAAGAAGCTATCTGCGACGGGCTGGGGGCTGCCTCCTGGGAGCGGTCTGGGTGCGAGCAGGAAACCAGCCAGGAGGAGTCTGATAACTTGTTCTGGGATCTGAAGGAGATTGGAGAAACCGTCTGTGAGGGTTTTAAGGTTAGGAAAGGGATGAAGATGGACCCTTCCCGCCTGGATGGGTGGCCACCCGGTCCTTGATGAGTTAAATTCATCCCCAACTCCTGTCTGATCTTTTCCCCTGCCCCAGTTCCATCCCATGGAGGAGTTGGTCTGCCTGTCTGGGAGCTGGCATGAGCTGGCCTGGGGCTGGGAAGAATGGAGAAGGGGCTGCCTGGCACCGAAAGGCTGTCTGGGCGTGTGTAGCATGTGTATTTCAGAGCCTGACTCTTGAGAAGGCTGTTGTTCAGGCTGAGAAAGCACAGCCTTTGGGGAGGCAGAGAGCAGAGGAAGATACATGTGTGAGCAGAGAGCTTGGGAAATCTGCAAGGTAGGCATTTGAATCATAAATAATTTAATTGCCGTTTGTGTGTTTGTTAATTGGATTTAGTATTGGTTTTATATTTTGTTCAGTTTGGGGACTTCCTCCTTTCTGGAGCTGCCAGTATCAGTTGATTGGGCTTTTCAATCCTCGGACTTTGGTTCATTGGCTCTCTTGGAACCCACTGGTGCCCTGGTAGATGCCTGGAAATCAGAGATTGATTAGACAACTGCTGCTGTTTTCTCAGATCTGGGGGGATTCATTTGCAAATCTCACTGCCATGGAGACTTGCTGGGAGACCTGGATGCCTGCGGAGGTAGCCAGCTCTTAGGAACCTCAGGAAGTTTCTGATTTAAAGAGACAGGAAAGGAAAAAAAAAAATCGAACCGGCAGTTAATTCCAGGAAGGTGGGTGCAGGGTTGTCAAGGATCAAAAAGAAGGATGACTGGGAAAATGAAATGATGAGTATAGGAACAGGTTTGGTGGGATCCCAGTTTGGGCTGTGGCATTTTGAGGTTTGCAGCATAGAGATAAAAATCAATAAGCAAACTGATAACAGCTCACTTGTTATGAATAAGAAATGCTACAATAGATCTTCTCCCCCCACACCCCACTGACTTCTAGAGAACCTGAGTAATAGGCAGGGTGTGAATTTGGAAGAGTTCATCACTAATTGCTATTTTGTTTGACCACAGGAGATGCGCTAAGCCAAATATGGGGATGTCAGAACCAAAGGGAAAGTGTGCTTAGAATAATGCCTATAGAGATGTTATCAAGTTTCTGTTGTCCTTCCCCAGTTCTCCATCCTACTCCCAGTTTGGGGCAGATTATATGATTTGAATGTATCATATAAAAACTCCTTGCTGCTGCTGCTAAGTCACTTCAGTTGTGTCCGACTCTGTGTGACCCCAGAGACGGCAGCCCTGACTGATACAATTATCACTGCAAAAGGATATTCGGGTACTAGAATAAAAATGATCTTGAGCCAGTGGTTTCTTTTTTAAATTTATTTTTAATTGGAGGAAATTACAATATTGTGTTGGTTTCTGCCATACATCAACATGAATCAGCCATAAGTATACATATGTCCCCTCCCTCTTGAACCCCAACCTCCTCCAACCCCACCCACCCCTCTAAGTTGTCACCGGGCACTAGATTTGAGCTCCCTGCATCATACAGCAAATTCCCACTGACGCTGTTTTACATATGGTAATGTGTATGTTTCAATGTTCCTCTCTCAGTTCATCCCACACCATCCTTCCCAAGCCAGTGGTTCTTAAATCTTTGACATTATGTACCATATTTGGGAATTGAAAAGACTTAGTTGATGATGAATTTCTAGACTCCTCTCTCTGTTGTGGCCCTGACACCCATCTTCTGATGCTCAACAAACAAGACTGAACAATGACAACAAAGCCAAACGGCGTAGCATAATGAGGTTTCTAATTAAAGCCCACTTTGGAAATATGATCGATAGCATAATATTATAAATATTCACAATAGAAGAAAACAACTTATGGAGCCACTTTTGCAAGCCATGGCAGTCCCTCAAGAAAGCACCACTTAAATAATTAATGTCAGCACGCTGAGTTCTTTTTTATCAAGATTTCTCTTGGTTGAAACTTGCTGGAAATCTGCATTTCTGCACTTCAATAATATAATGAGGGTGGAATTTGCTAAGGATGACCTCCAGACACTGCAAGAGCCATCAGCGCCTTCCAAATCACAGAAGAGAACAGCATGCTCTGAATAGTTTCAGTTTTGAGTGCATTTTTCTTCTTCTCTAATTCTTTAAAATTTGGTAATCTGCCTAAATTGTAGTGCCTACTTTTTCACAGGCTAGAATCTGCCTGCCAAGCAAGAGACTCAAGTTCAGTCCCTGGGTGGAAGATCCCTTGGTGAAGGAAATGGCAACCCACTCCAGTATTCTTGCCTGAGAAATCCCATGGACAGAGGAGGCTGGTGGGCTACAGTCCATGGGATCACAAAGAGTCGGACATGACTGACTAAACAACAAACAACATTTTCCACACCAAGAACCAGGGCTTGTAGTCTTACAAAGGACTTTTGTAAGAAAGTGCTTTCAGTATAAGGACAGTTTGGAAAATGCAGTTCAGATGCCAAGTTGCAGTTCAGATGTCCACTTCTGGGACAGTTCAATAGTTTATGGGACAGCTGGTCAGAAGATGTAAAATTGGAAAGCTCTTGAAAATCTCGTCCTCAAAGAAATATAGATGCTTTGGTTAAAAGAATAAGACTTTTGTGTTCAGATTGACTTGGGTCTCATTCCATTTCTGTCACCTGTTCAATGAGTGAGCCTGGGCCAGTTTCTTGACTTTTCTAAGGTTTAGTTTCTTCCTCTGTAAAATGGGATACTGAAGCACTTTCCTAGGAGGTTGTATGGAACTAAATAAAATAATATGTGAATAGAGCAGCACCTAATATAGTTTCTGTGTTACTAAGAAACAGAGTTTCCTTCTCAATAATGCAGAAGAAAAATCACTTTAGATAATCCATAGCTAATGAATAACCGGTAACCATTATATTTGTCTGCTAGGGCTTCTGTAACAAAATACCACTAGCTGGGATGGCTTAAACAACAGAAATTTATTTTCTCACGGCCCTGGAGGCTAGTGCCCAACATCGAGATGTTGGCAGAGTTGTTTTTTCCTGAGACCTTGCTCCTTGGCTTGAAAATGGTCACTGTCTCGCTGGGTCCTTACGCAGCCTTTCCTCTCTGTGAACACCCATGTGTCTTTTCCTCTTATCAGGAAAGTGAAAAAGTGAAAGTGAAGTTGCTCAGTCGTGTCCGACTCTTTGCGACCCTATGGGCTGTAGCCTACCAGGCTCCTCCGTCCATGGAATTTTCCAGGCAAGAGTACTGGAGTGGGTTGCCATTTCCTTCTCCAGGGGATCTTCCCGACCCAGGGATTGAACCCAGGTCTCCTGCATTGCAGGCAGACGCTTTACCATCTGAGCCACCTGGGAAGCTCCCCCTGCCACCACCCCCCCCAGCCCCCGCTCAGCATCCTATTGGATTTGGACCCCACCCATATGACCTGATTGATTGATGACTCAGATTAAGGACACAGCCTTAGTTGCCCCGAGGCGTATGGGATCTTAGTTCCCTGACCAAGGATTGAACCCGTGTACCTGGCATTAGCAGGCAGATTTTTAACTACTGGACCACCAGAGACGACTTCTCACCTCATTTAGTTTTGATTATCTCTTTCTAGGCCCCATCTCCAAATACAGTCACATTCTAAGGTACTGGGGATTAGGGCTTCAACATATTAACTTGGGGGGAACATGATTCATCCCCATCAGTTCAGTTCAGTTCAGTTCAGTCACTCAGTCATGTCCGACTCTTTGCAACCCCATGAATTGCAGCATGCCAGGCCTCCCTGTCCATCACCAACTCCCAGGAGTTCACTCAAACTCATGTCTATTGAGTCGGTGATGCCATCCAGCCATCTCATCCTCTGTCGTCCCCTTCTCCTCCTGCCCCCAATCCCTCCCAGCATCAGTTTTTTCCAATGAGTCAACTCTTCTCATGAGGTGGCCAAAGTACTGGAGTTTCAGCTTCAGCATCATTCCTTCCAAAGAACACCCAGGACCAATCTGCTTTAGAATGGACTGGTTGGATCTCCTTGCAGTCCAAGGGACTCTCAAGAGTCTTCTCCAACACCACAGTTCAAAAGCGTCAATTCTTCAGTGCTCAGCTTTCTTCACTGTCCAACTCTCACATCCATACATGACCACTGGAAAAACCATAGCCTTGACTAGACAGACCTTTGTTGGCAAAGTAATGTCCCTGCTTTTGAATGTGCTATCTAGGTTGGTCATAACTTTCCTTCCAAGGAGTAAGCGTCTTTTAATTTCATGGCTGCAATCATCATCTGCATAACACCTATCAATTAAAAGGTATATTCTTGTTCTAGGAATTTGTCAGGTTTATAAAAGAAGATGGCATCTCTCAAAAGGAAAATGATGTCTTAATTGCCATAGGGGGACCATGCCTTGGAAGACAGCCTGGTAGACCGGAGCCAAGAGTCAAGAGAAGCTGGCCCTCCCTGGCATATTTCAACTAAGAGGGAGAACGAGGACCTTGTGTTGTTCACTTCCACCTGAGTGTTCTGTAAAGAACTAGCGGATTGTCGCTGGCAGGGCTACATGTCTACAGTGACAGCTGTTCTTGGAGGATGGATTTAACATTGTTTGGGATTGGATGCTCCTCTGAGGTCAAAAGTATTATGGCATTTCATGGTCTCAGCATCCTACTTCCTTTCAATGTTCTGTCTCTTTAAGGAAATCAAAGCTTTATCCCACCACCTGGGTTTCTACTATGCCCAGCTGGTCATGTGTACTTTTCACTATTTCCCTAATCAGTCTCCAACTTTCCCAGGTCCCATTCAGTAGGAACCATGATATTCAGTGACATGATTGCCTGAAGTGTACACAGATGTGCATACACACACACCTTTATTTATCCTACAAACAGAATTTGTGAGTAGAGAGGAAGATGATTTGTAAGTGATATGTACACATTACTTCCTTTCTGAATTTCAGATCCTTGATTTCAGAGAAAGCGATATGGAGCCCAGCTCATATGGGAACTGATGCCTTTTCTGAATTCTCAGGCCTGAAAAGGCTTGAAGCAGAAAGTCAGGGAAGAGTGGGTGATCCACAGATGTACACAGATAAGGGTGGGCGTGCCCCTTCCCATCGCACCCCCTCCCCATTTGCAGTGGCCCCTTTAGCTGCCATTTTTTTCAGCTCATACTGTTAACAAGTGTCATTTTTGTGGTCTCTTTAGGCTCATGCTCTACGCTTTTTGTTGTTGGTTTTGTTGGTTTTTTGGGGGATCTTGCTATTTAAAATAGTCCCCATGTGTAGTATTGAAGTGTGTCTAGTGTTCCTAAGTGCACGAGGGCTGTGATGTGCTTTGTGGAGACAGTCTGTGTGTTACATATGCCTTGTTCAGACGTGTCATAGTGGTGTTGGCCACAAGTTCAAAGTTAATGGATCAACAATATAGGTGGTGCTAGTGGTAAAGAGCCTGCCTGCCATTGCAGGAGACACATAAGAGACATCAGTTCTATCTCTAGGTCAGGAAGATCCCCTGGAGGAGGAAATGGCAACCCACTCTAGTATTCTTGCTTGGATAATCCCATGGACAGAGGTGCCTGATGTGCTGTAGTCCATAGGGTCGCAAAGAGTCAGACACGACTGAAGTGGCTTTGCACACACACAAGAGGTCTTTAAACAGAAACACACCTAAGACAAGGAATAAATGATCAGTTGATGAAAACATTGGAACCGGAGCCTCTCAGGAACCTAACCCTGTACGCCCCTAGGAGCAGCAGTTTAGCGTTTCACTAATTCGGTATGTACAGTGACTTCATAGATCTACTGTACACATCAGAAAGACACTGGGAATCACTTTTCCACAGAGGTGCAAACTGGGGTTGGACGAGATAACGACCTTGTCCGAGGCTATGTAGTAGCCGGCACAAAACCAGTTCACAATAATGTGGTGATTATTGTGGTTGTTCAGTCGCTAAGTTGCGTCCGACTCTTCGTGACCCCGTGGACTGCAGCATACCAGGCTTCCCTATCTTTTGCTATCTCTCGAGCTGGGATTAAAGATCGGGCTTGAAAACAGACATGCCAATTATGTTTGAAGCACTCACTATTTTCCAGATACTGTTAAGAGGGTCTAGCTAAATGATCTCATTGAATCCTTACAACAGCCTTATAAGACAGAGATTATTATGCCCATTTAACAGATAAGTACAGTGAGGCTCAAAGAAGGAAAGTCACTTGCCCGAGGACACCCTGCTTATAAAAAACAGAGCAGAGGTTTCAGAGCCAGGCAGAGTGACCCTGGAAGTTGTAATTACAGAGACAAGTTTTGTAGTTTAAGATCTTGGAGAAAGAGCTCCATTAATGTTAATAGTACTTATCTTGTTCTCTAGTTTCTTCTTTTTAATTTTAATTTTTCCAATATCCCATCTTTACACTGCGTGGTTTCCTACTTTCCATGTTTTTTTGCTCAAATTCTTCTCTCCCCCAAGAATGCTCTTCTTCTCTCCAAGCTTTTAGATTTCTTTCTTTCTTCTTCTTTGTTTTTAATGTTGCAAGGAGGTCAAGTTATTTGGTAGGTGCAGGAATTGAACGCTTTATGTTATATTGCGCTGTTTAATTTTAAAAGTTTTAACATTTCAAGGTTTCCTAGAATGTAATATATGTTACTTAAGAATTATTCTCTGAATATTACTCAGGCATAAAAAAGAATCAAATCTTGCCATCTGTAACAACATGGGTAGGTCTAGAGGGTACTATGCTGAGTGAAATGTCAGACAAAGACAGATATCCCATGGTTTCACTTACATGTAGAATCTAAAAAACAAATGAACAGACACAACAAAACAGAAACAGATTCCTAGATACAGAGAACAAACTGGTGGTTGCCAGAGCAGTGGGGCGGTGAGGGAAAAAGGTGAGGAAGATGAAATGTACAACCTTTCAATTATAAACCAAATAAGTCATGGGGCATATAGTCAATGATATTGTCATGACATTGCATGGTGACAGATGGTAACCAGACTTATCCTGGTGGTTATTTTGCAATGTATAAAAATATTGAATCACTATGCTGTACATCTGAAGCTAATATAATATTGTAAGTCAATTATACTTCCATTTAAAAAGGAAGAATTGTTCTTCTAATCACTCTTTTCATTTCACACTAATAGTGTTATGGTTTATTTACAGATGTTCTCATTAATAGGGAAATATGATTATGCTGTTTGTGTATTAGATTTGATTAACCTGACATAAAATGACATACTCCTTATTTTGCGTTTCATCTTGGATATCAGATACCTTTGAGCATTTTTAAAGACACAGAGTCTCTCATTAAGTTTCCCAAATCTGTATCACCAAGACTCACTTGCCTATGTCCTTGTGATATTAAGAAATTATACCCTTCCCTTAACACTTAGGTGTTAAGCGTTATTTCCACAGGACTCCTAGTAGTACTGTGCCTGGAGATAGAATAGTTTCCAAAAACAGAATCTTTCTTTTAAAAAGTGCCAGAGCTGTTTATTATGTTAAAAAACAAACAAGCAAACATATTAACAGCATCTAATAGGGAAAAAAACTCCTGTCAGAATCTTCGGGCTCATTCTCTCTTTCTAAAATGCACCCTCAGATATCCAGAAGGTGGGCTTTCTCTCTGGCCACACGGAAGATGCCCCCTAGGGCTGTGAACTCCATCAAAACATTTGTGCTCAGAGTTCAAAGGCTGGAGGTTGTAAGAACAGATAGCTTGAATCTCTGTAGGTAAGTGGGAAAGAGTTCACCTACAAAGGAGCTGCTATTCTTTGAAATAACTCAAGTCTGAAACCCTTCCTTTGTAAATTAGAAACAAACCTCCTGAACTGTTCTGAAACCCAGAGAGAGCGAGTTGCAATGCTAATGGCGAACTGTGCTATATACGCAGTCAACTGTGACGCTTAGGTGAGCAAATTCTGTGTTTGTATTGAGATCTGGTAATTTCGGAACAAAGGCAAAGACAAAGAAACCTTAAGGAATCTTGGTCCTGTCCTTAAACTGCCAGGGCGTGAAAGGGAACTGGGGAAACATGAAGCCATGTTTGATTCCACGAACACTTTGAACCATCCTTCAAATATTCTGGATGGAATAAAGTCCAAAGTATTTTGCCAAACCCCAGGGAAATTAGCTCCATATGTTTCTGATTTATTTATAGTTTAATCATCAAAATATTGCTTTGCAGGGACTGGTTATGTCCAAGAAACCTTTTATGAGCCATTTTAAAACATGATCTTGAAAACAGGAAGCCCTGTTTTGCCAAGAACTAGCAGATGCCTGAGCAGAGCTCTCCATATTGCCTCTGTGGAGTCTGTGCTGTGTGGTGTCTCCACTCACTAGAAATAAAGAAATCCTTCAGGGGTGATAACCCAAGGGGAAGAGGGAAGGGGACTGTAGGCTTCCATGATTTCCACTCAAACTCTTTCTCTTTCACGCCCTTTTCACCGTATGCCATTTGTGTGTTAGGCGCTCAGTCGTGTCCGACTCTTTGCAATCCCAGACACTGTAGCCCACCAGGCTCCTCTGTCCATGGGATTCTCCAGGCAAGAGTACTGGAGTGGGTTGCCATTCCCTTCTCCCGGGGATCTTCCTGACCCAGGAATCGAACCTGGGTCTCCTACATTGCAGGCAGATTCTTTACTGTCTGAGCCACCAGGGAAGCCCATTTGCTAAATAATTCAGGAGGTAACTTCTCTACCAAAATTATATTAGGATCTTCGTCTTTAAAAACCGAAGGTCGAATTTCTTAGAAAACAGCAGCTTCAAAGGAGCCATTGTATGTACTAATAGGAAAACACTTTTTCTCTTCATTTTGAAGTTTTTAAAAAAAAAAACTAAAATTCTCAAGAATTTTTTTTTAAAGCCTCCTAGAGGGGCTTTACATAATGTTTATGCTGGTTTTTTCCTCTCATTGCTCTTCCTCAGTGGTTTTTTAAAGTAAGTTTCCCGATCAGTTTAACGTGGGAAATTGTTAGAAATGAAGATTCTCTGAGCCCACCTCACACTGACTGCTCCCAGTGGTTCTCAGACTACCCATATGTCAGAGTCACTGAGGGTCTCAGTGATTTCCCGCTGAGCTCCAGCCCTAGAGTCTCTGATTCAGTCTGTCTGGGTGTGTGACCTGACAACTTGTATTTCTTACAAGTGCCCAGTTGATGCTGCTGGTCTTGGGACCCCACTTGGAGAACCATTACACTCTTCCCAGTCCTCACCACTGGCTCACCATTGAGTGGAAGTTCAATTCAGTTCAGTCGCTCAGTCATGTCTGACTCTTTCCAACCCCATGGACTGCGGCACGCCAGGCTTCCCTGTCCATCATCAACTCCCAGAGCTTACTCAAACTCATGTCCATCGAGTCGGTGATGCCATCCAGCTGTCTCATCCTCTGTCATCCCCTTCTCTTCCTGCTTTCAATCTTTCCCAGCATCAGGCTCTTTTCCAATGAGTCAGTTCTTCACATCAGGTGGCCAAAGTATCAAAGTTTCAGCTTCAACATCAGTCCTTCCAATGAATATTCAGGACTGGTTTCCTTTAGGATGGACTGGTTGGATCTCCTTGCAGTCCAAGGGACTCTCAAGAGTCTTTTCCAGCACCACAGTTCAAAAGCATCAATTCTTTGGCACTCAGCTTTCTTCATTGTCCAACTCTCACATCCATACATGACTACTGGAAAAACCATAGCCTTGACTAGACAGACCTTTGTTGGCAAAGTAGGGTCTCTGCTTTTAAATATGATGTCTAGGTTTATCCTAGCTTTTCTTCCAAGGAGCAAGTATCTTTTAATTTCATGACTGCAGTCACCATCTGCAGTGATTTTGGAGCCCAAGAGTGTTGAGTAGAAAGGAGAGATTAAAGCAGAGGTGAAAGTGGAGCCCATTCCAGGTGCATCCAGTAATGGTCACTTGAGGATGTGTTTCAAGGACTTAACAAGGATACTATCTACATAAATTCCTGTAGATCATTGTTCATGGCTGAAGAAATGAAGTAGTTTATGTAATTGGCCTCCACAAGATTTAGTTTATAAAATAGGAGTACCACCAAGCCAACATATATAGAATACCTACAGTTTTCAGAGATTTTCGTGGATTAGAATGTCTTCAGGCTTTAAAATGATATGTAAGTAGGAACTAAACGCATCTGGTGATGTGAACTTTTTCTGTCATTAAAATGTAAGAGAACTTTCATTGCATAGTTAAATGCAATTGGTTAAAGTATATTGAGCGTATCATGGGGAAAATGTCTTCAGTGAGAATTGTGTAATGGAGACTGACTATACTGATCTTCAGGCAAATCAAGAAGCTGGGTTCAGTGAAGGCATTTCAGCAGAGAGGTGTGCTACTCTGTGATGAGCTGACAATACGAAGAACTCATAGAACCTCCTTGTTAGAAGGGGTTCTCGAGCTTCACCATACATTAGAATCACCTGGGAATCTTACTAAGAGCCGACGCTGATTGGGCAGGTCTAGAGTGGGGCTCAAGGTACTGCGTTTCTAACAGTCCTCCAGAAGATGCTAATGCTTGAAAAGCAAGGTTCTAGAGTAGTGGTTCACGACCAAGGGAAGCCTTTGAAAAATTCTAAATCAGATGTGCTGGCTAGGACTCAGGCATAGTTGTTTTTAAAGCACCCCAGGTGATTCAGATTTGTAGCCAGCGTTGAGATGCTCTCACCTGGAAAAGCAGAGTTCTATTTCTAGGCCACCTCTCTCAAAGTCAGATGCCTTGCTGGAGTCTTTGGTGAGTATCAGACTGCGGTGAATTCATACTTGACTTCTCTAGTAAGAGGCTGAAGTGCCTGTTTCTATGTTGCTGATAAAAGAAAGAGCCAAATGCTTTACATTCCTGTTGTGTTGACTACAGACAGAGTTAGCATCTAGCTCTGAAAATTTAGCAACTGCTCTTGTATTCTCTCCTCCCCCCCGCCCCCGCCACAGAGGTTCTCCATTCTTACTGTCTTTTCTTCCACACAGGTTGTTTTTTTTTTTTCCAATTTAAAAAAATGTTTAGCTTCCTCATTTACTCTTATAAGTGAGCTACAGATATAACATATAACTAGGGGTACAACCAGCATTGATACACCACAAAAATGCTTGAGTACTTAGACATATCTTTGAGAACTCAGAACCCTGCACACACACACACACACACACACACACACACACACACACAGAGAAAATTTTGCTTTAAAGATGTCAAGAGCAGATGTTACCATCCACTTGTCTCCCAGCATAAAATAAACATAATCTGACTTCTGTGGAACATCTGATTCTGGTTATAACTGCACCCCAGTGGATCTTTTTGGATGAGTCACTTTCAAAGTGTGCCCGTAAGTAGCTGAATGTGCTATCTGTGGTTGGGTAATTAAATTTTGTATACTTAAACGTTGGAGACTGTCTGCCAGATACAATTATTTCAGTTGTAGCCTAGTTGATGCTGAACTTCTCTTCCTCACAGTAATTAGCCAACAGGTGCTGTTTCTTCTGAAGTTCTCTTATTTATGATTAAAAATAAAAAAAAACTATGGCAAGATAGAAATGGATATATCTTTGTTTATTGTGGTAGATGGATACAGAAGCAATTTGCCCAATAACTGTATCAAGCTACTTATATGTTAAACCCAAAAGAAGGGAACCTAAGTGCCCAGCCTGTTTTAGAAGTCAAATTAATCCTCCCCAAAGCCATGCTTCTCCCACCTCAGTTTTTTGGCCAGCAGTATTATGATGACAGGCTTATAAAGCATGAAGATTTTGGATGCCGTGTAAATGTTGCCCTTTATATGCTGTGAGTAGTTCATGGGCATGAATCTAAGAATGAAGGAAACAATGATCATTGCAAAACTTGTCTTCTTAACCGTATCTCCATGAATTGAAACTGTGTGGTAACAATCAGTAGAAGGAACAGAAAGGAGGTGGCTGGAACAGGCAGGAAGAGATGCTTCACGCTCTTTGGTGCAGCGCATCCGCTGACGTGAGCCCCTGTGCTCTCCACCCTGGCCCGTGTGCGCGTGCGCTCAGATGCTTCACTCATGTCCGACTCTCTGTGGCCTCATGGACTGAAGCCCGCCGGGCTCCTCTGTCCGTGGGATTCTCCAGGCAAGAATCCTGGAGCGGGTTGCCATGCCCTCCTCCAGGGGCTCTTCCCTTGGAGTTAACTCAATGCGCTCATGTTCCTGGGTGAGCAGCACTAACCAGCTAGTGCGAGAGGAAGTATTTTGGGAAACCTTTTGTTACTGACTAGGGTTCTCGGCTTCCTCAATCAACAGAAATTGATCAGGAGAGCTCGAGAACAAGTAACAGTTTCCCTTGCTTGCTTGCTTCTGGAAGGGAGGGCAACCTCATTCCTTACCTGCTTTTGTATGGCTTTTCAGAAGTGGCAGTTGGGTTTTTCCTCTTTTTGTCCATAATTCCACCCAACTGCCCATGCAAGCAGTTATTTTTTAGTCCCTTAAAGTTTCTTGGTATTTTGTTGCTCCTGGAAGCATTGCATCCAAGGGTCTCAGGTAGGTCTCAGCCTGTCTCACTTTCACTTGTTTCTTTTCTGAGTTCATTAATTTCCAATAGCATTTCCAGTGCTCACCTGCAGCTCCCAGTAGCTGGGGCCTGAAACTCATCTCTTGGCCTCTTTGCACAACCACACTTAACCTGTGTTCCTGTCAGTACTTAGATTTCAGAGTCTGTCACAGACGCAGGGTTGGCCACCCTATCACTTATGACACACCCTACAGTCCTGGTGAGAAACTTCCTGCCCAACTTTATCCCCAAGGATCCCACTCCCATGGTGACAGCTTTAGCCGCCCATCAGCAACAATGCACCAGACCACTTAGAAGCCTGGGTGGAAGAAGTGAAGTGAAGTGAAGTCGCT
This sequence comes from Bubalus bubalis, assembly GCF_019923935.1. NCBI lineage: Eukaryota > Metazoa > Chordata > Mammalia > Artiodactyla > Bovidae > Bubalus > Bubalus bubalis. Next base: position 8,868,487 of record NC_059158.1, read on the forward strand.
CAGTCGTGTCCGACTCTTCATGACCCCATGGACTGTAGCCCACCAGGCTCCTCCATCCATAGAATTCTTCAGGCAAGAATCCTGGAGTGGGTTGCCATTTCCTTCTCCAGGGGATCTTCCCAACCCAGGGATCGAACCTGAGTCTCCCACACTGCGGGCAGACTCTTTACCATCTGAGCCACCAGGGAAGCCTGGGGTAAGCAAAATGGAAAGGATCTGGCACTCAGATCACTGAAGACACCCAGGCAGTATGGAGGGAAGGGAAAGGGGGCTGGGAGTCAGCTTCCATAGACTAGGGGAGCCGATTCCCGCCCCACCTGTCACCCTGCCCCAGACTTTGGGTCCATTTGTATGGCCACCTCATGCGAAGAGTTGACTCATTGGAAAAGACTCTGATGCTGGGAGGGATTGGGGGCAGGGGGAGAAGGGGACGACAGAGGATGAGATGGCTGGATGGCATCACTGACTCGATGGACGTGAGTCTGAGTGAACTCCGGGAGTTGGTGATGGACAGGAAGGCCTGGCGTGCTGTGATACATGGGGTCGCAAAGAGTCGGACACGACTGAGCGACTGAACTGAACTGAACTGATATGCATCTCTATAACAGTGGGTCTTCTCACCACCGAGACTGGAGGTTTGGAGTGGGGATTGAGGAGGAGAAGGGGAGCATTTAAATTTGTACATCCTTAAAAATCATGATTTGAAAGTGTACCCTTTAAATTTCAGTTTTCCGGTAATACTGGAGTTTCTGACCAATAAAACCCAGTTCCCTTCAGGGAAACTGTTTAGGTAGACCCTGTTTTCATTTTTGAGAAAAGAAAAGCTGACGTGGAATTTTGACGTGATGGTCAGTAAGCTCACGGGTGTCTATTTGTTAAAATTTTGTATTTTCTTGAAGCAAGGGCGAACTGCATTTGGAATCCATCTGAGGAAATACAGGTTGTGGTTGTATAGGGCAGGGCGAGAACAAGGAATGATGGTACAGGGACACTTGTTTGCTTTTTAGGATGTTGAAAATGTTAAAAAATTAGATTGTGGTGATGGTTGTACAACTCTGTAAATACACTGAAAGTCACTGAATTGTATGCTTAAAATGCATGGATTTTAGGGTATATAAATTATGTCTCAATAAAGCCGTTAAAAAGGCATCTTACAAACCCTGCTAAGAAGATTTGATGCTTTCCCAGGTGAGGCAGGAAGGTATTGATGGTGTAGATTCGTGCACCACCTGCATTTTAGCAAGCTCCCTGCAGGATTATACACACCGCTGCTGTGCAAGATGGGGTGAGGTTAAGAAAACTAGCCTCTGCTGAGCGTCTGCTGGGCGATAAACGCTGCACAGACACTTTAGACACATCATTTCATTTAAACCTCATGGCAACCTACTGATACCTTTACTCTAGCTGGATGATTTATTGCTGTTGCTATAGAGATGTAATTCGATCGGATCTGAAATGCAGACAACCACTGCTTTACCTCTGAAACAGTTATGGCTCAGAGAGGGGAAATAACTTCCCCAAAGCACACAGACAGTAAGTGGCAGAGCCAGGGTCGGAACTCAAGGGCTGTCTGACGCATCTGAGCCTTTGCTCTTTCTGTTCTCCCCTGCTGCCCTGAGATGGGGACAGTTAGGATGCTTGGGATTGAAGCCCCCGGTAGACTGGCCAGCATTAATACTTTCACACACCCCTTGGATTAGTCTCTTGTTGCAGTTGTAACAAATCACCACAGATTTAGTGGCTTAAAGAAACACAAATTTATACTTTTCTAGTTCTGGAGATCAGAGGACCAAAATCAATCTCAATAGGTTAAAGTTAGGCTTGGTTCCTTCTAGAAGCTCTTGGGGAGAATCCAGGCTCTTGTGTTTTCTGGCTTCTGGAGACCAGTGTTTTTGGCCCCTGGTTCTTTCGTTGCAATGGGATCCCTGCAACTTCTGCTTGTCGGCACCTCATCTTCCTCTCCGACTTCACCCTCTTGCTTCCCTCTCTTGTGATTCCATTGCCCATCTGGATAACCCAGGATAATCTCTTCAACTCAAGAGCCCTAGTCCCTTCTATGTATAAGGTAATATATCCACAGGCTGGGGGACTAGAATGTGAATTTAGTTGGGAGGGGCATTATTCTGCCTACCATACTCCCACTCTAGAAGCCTATGTTTGAAAGAAGTCTTGGAATAAATGTAGCCTTCCATATTTTGACCTTGAACATAAAAGCTGCTCTTTATTCATAACAACCAAAATCAAGACTTGAATCAAATAGTACTCATTGTATGTCTCCAATTTGTCTCTTGAAACTTTAGAGGAATAAAATAAATAATAGACTTGATGAGGTGCCATTAAGAATATTACTTTCCTTTGAAGCTGTATTATTAGTCGATAAATTGCAGTATTACTTTAATATGTCAAGCCCTCAGAGAGATTTCACTTTAAAGGAATGTGGATGTTTGGACAAATGAGAACAAACGCACGTGTAGGAGAGTATTTATCTTGCTCATAAACTTTTCTGAGGCATGCTTTGTCTTCTACGGTGTCATTTAAGACAACTATGTGCTTCATAAGGCACTTTTTTAAAAGGTCAGGGTCTTGTTTTTTAAAGGTTTTGTGTATCTATGTTGCTCTAGTTTTTACTTCCTACAGCAACATCTGAAATTGTCAAAGTCAAGGATCAAATTACAACAGAAGATAAAGAGCAAAACCTTCCCCCCACTGATCAAAAGCAGAGTATAGAAAAGGGGCTTTATCTACTATTACCCAATGGTCCAGAGCTTGGAGGGGTTGTTCTCCCGAAGGTGGGAAATCTTATCATATTTTCAATGTAAATTCAAAATATTGAATGGTAGGAATTTGGGAGTTGAAGAGGGTAGGGTTGTTCCTTTAGCGCTTTAGAAAGATTTTCCTATATATTCTCATCTCTCTTTGACTAATAATGATGCCTTTCTCTATAACTCCTGTCATCTTCACAGAATATATTATCTTAATTTTTTAGTCTCTTATAGTCAGCATATCACCATGGACTTTTTCTACTCTTCAATTCAAATCCCATGACAGACTTCTGCTAAAAGTAGTATTTTGGTTCCAAACTGTCCTGAATCCTTAGCCAGGTTTAAGCCTCACTCTCTGATAGAATCCTGGGGCACTCAAGGTATTTGCCATTTGCCATTGACTGCTTAGGTGACCTTGGATCACCTCAGTTTTTTTGTTTTTGTTTTTATGAAAGCCAAACCTATCAGGGTAGTCTAATAGGATGTGAGGTGCCTTTCAGTTCTAATATCTCAGAAGCTCAGAACATTTAGTAGTTATGGGAGCCATGGGTTAGATAGTGGTTTGGGGGCTCCAAGAAGTTGACCCAGAGACAAGATTTTGAGTACCAGTAGTTTGAGAGGTGTGCTCAGGAAATACTGGTAGAGGTGTGGGGAAATAAGACAGAAAAGAGAAGGAAGGCAATGAAAGTTACTGTCAAGCCAGTTACTGCCGTATGCAACGCTGCTGCTGCTGCTGCTGCTAAGTCGCTTCAGTCGTGTCCGACTCTGTGCGACCCCATAGACGGCAGCCCACCAGGCTCCCCCGTCCCTGGGATTCTCCAGGCAAGAACACTGGAGTGGGTTGCCATGTCCTTCTCCAATGCATCAAAGTGAAAAGTGAAAGTGAAGTCGCTCAGTCGTGTCCGACCCTCAGCGACCCCATGGACTGAAGCCTCCCAGGCTCCTCCATCCATGGGATTTTCCAGGCAAGAGTACTGGAGTGGGGTGCCATTGCCTTCTCCAGCCGTATGCAACACAGCTTCAAGTTATTCCAGTTGAGAGATGTGGAACCTGCATATTCGTGGACTCCGTCTCCATCATCGGTCTGAGGTCTTGTCTCTGCAGCACTTCTTGCTCCTTTTTTCCTTTATTCAGAAAAAACATCCTCTGTGTACAGTTGCTGGCATTCCCAGTGCCCAGAAAGCTTTCTTATTATGGAAATAGGATATGGGTGGGGTGCTGACTACGTCACAATGCGTGTGAGAGATGTGGGGTAGCATGGGAAAGAAACGGTCAACTGGGAAAAGAGAAAGCACCGGTCTGATATTTTGGTTCCTTTTAAACTTGCCGTGAAGATTTCAGAGATTCCAAGCCATTGTTTCTGTAATGTTTAGCAGTGTGTGCGTGCTATGTCCTTCAAGGCGGGCATGGACCAGAGAATAAATTTGGAGCTAAACGTTAAAGAGGGCTTCCCAGATGGCACAGTGGTAAAGAATCCACCTGCCAATACAGGAGACTCGAGATGCTGGTTCGATCCCTGGGTCAGGAAGATCCCCTGGAGAAGGAAGGAGCAACCTGCTCTAGTGTTCTTGCCTGGAAAATTCCATGGACAGAGGAGCCTGGTGGGCTACAGTCCCTGGGGTGACAGAGTCAGAAACATTCAAGAACAGCTCATCAGAATACTACCCAGAGTGAAAAGGGTGTATGTTAGTAAATTATGGATGCTTTAATATTATTTACATAGAAAATCTGCAGTGACATTTCCTCTCCTACCCATTTTTAAGGAAAACACGTTAAAGCCTTATAGTACTGTGACAACGTAACTAACAAGGAACTCGTTTTTACTTACTTAGTATCAAAGGTTCAGCGACCAAGAGCCTTCCCTTCTGTATTGTGGGTCTTTCCTTTAGTGTGAAGCCAGTGTTCTATGTAAAATGGGCCAGTTGGTTCTGGGATCATCCATTGCTTCCTAAAGACCTGCAGCATTCAGACATGCTCTTAGAAATATGTGGGATGGGAGGAATAGGAGAATTTAATTCATTCTTCCCCTTCTGAACTTTATTTCTGAGAACCTGACTTGCCAACATCTATGAAATATAGAGGAGGCTGAGCAATCAATCATGAGGGGAGGAGGTGATGGAAGAGGGAGGCTGGCCAAGCATCCCTAAGCTTCAGTCATTTTGTATTTCAGCACAAGAGAGCAGGATTGCTGACTGTTAGATTTCCTTTGAGAGGCAGTATGCAAGCGGCATATTGAATATTCTGATAAAGCCAAGTATAGGTGTAACCCTTTAAGGAAATAGTCAATCTGGTTAAAAAGTGGAACTCCTTGCGTGAATATTAGATAAAATTTGACTTGCATGAAACTTAGAATCTTAGAATAAGAACAGACCTTCTAGAGCATCTAATTCAAACCTCTCATTTGACTCAAGAAGAAGCCAAGACCTTGAAAGTTCCGAGATTCATCGTCAGGATTACCGAGCCTATGGACCCAAGTATTCTGAAGGACTGATGCTGCATCAGCAATACTGTGGCCACCTGATGTGAAGAGCCAGCTCTGGAAAAGACCCTGATGCTGGCAAGGATGAGGGCAGGAAGAGAAGGGGGTGACAGAGGATGAGATGGTTGGAGCATCGCCGACTCGATGGACATGAGTTTGAGCAAACTCTGGGAAGGTGGTGATGGACAGGGAAGTCTGGCGTGCTGCAGTCCATGGGGTCACAAAGAATTGGATACAACTTAGGGACTGAAGGACAACAAAATTCTGATACTTCATCCAGTGTTCTTTCCATTCTACCACATGCCTCTCTCTCTCTCTCCGCCTCCCCCCTTCTCTCTCTTACATGCACACACACACACACACACACACACACACACACGCACACACGCACACGAAGTTCATTCAAACAACAAAACGCTTAACTTGAAAGGACAGCTATCTAGGATTTCTTTCTTTTACCTTACCCCCACATTTAATAGCTTCACACCCACACCCCAAGAAAGTTATAAAGTTGCCCTTGGCTTTATGGTGATAAACCTCAAACACTGAAATCTCTAGTCAGATAAGGTCTGCAAGGATTTGTGCTGTGGAATCTGTTTAACCCTGAGAACAAAATAATTGACGGTTACGTAAGGACAGAGATTGAAGGAGCATGCGGCTAAGATCGATGAAGGGGCTGGTTTCACCGAAACCGTCTTCTCTAGACCTTGTCTCTGTTTGATCTCCACTGTATACCATACAACATTTAGTTTTAAAAAAATGATATTTCTGTATCGTCTATCCTGCTTCTCTTTCCCTGACCTGCTCCAATGTCATTGTCCTCAACATCTTTGAACCTCAGTCTCCCTGTGTCTGAATGATACCTCTTGTTTTGAAGGGGTATTTCTTAGAAAAAAATGCTAAAATGTTTGACTTGGGAAATGGAGGAGATGCTATGTCCCTGTGAACACATTGCTGGGTCCCTTCCCAGGGCTGCAGAAGGGGCCTGTGCCTAATTTAAGCGTATCATCACCTTCAGGATATATCTGCCCATATGTCCCGGTATCCTCCAAGATGTTCCCCTCTACTCCAGGAAATCTGTCCATATTCTGCCTTACTGGTTGATGCCAGCAGCCCTGCCTGGTCCCCTCCTGGCATCCACTCAGGGGTCCTTCTCCCACTGGCTGCCTGAGTAAGTCTACAAAATCTAAATCAAATCGTGTCACACTCTCCTGTGAAGTTCCCCTGACTCCCCAGTTTCTTAAAGACAAGCCACAATTCCTTAAAGGCACCGAGGCCCTCAAAAGGAGCCAGCCCTTGTGTTACTGACCCAGGTTCTTAGACAATAGAAATTGATAAGAAAGAGATCAAAATGAGGCATTCAGGCAAGGCTGTATTGAGACTCATGCTGCCACACCAGGGAGCAAAAGCCAACAGTAGTTTCCCATGCTTGCTCCCTGAGACGGGGGTGAGTTTGCCCCTTAAATGGGGTGACGGTAGGGGTGGAGAGGTGGCTTAGTTGGTCTGCCCACCCCCTCAGTGGTGCTGTGCCAGGGATCATGCACAGGACCCTGCTTTTGCTCCCCAAACCCCACCAGAAGTGACAGTTGGATTTTTGGTCTTTTTGTATCTTGGCATTCATAATGGGCCCCAACTGCACATGCATGCCATAATTTTTAGTCCCTTGTAGGTTCCTTGCATTCGGTTGCTGGAGGAGATGTTTGTCCAGATGCAGGCCCTGCAGCAAAGGGTCCCAGGTCCCAGCCCGTCTCACGTGCCTCTCCTGTACTTTCTCCAGCCATCCGCAGTGTCCGCTCTTCCTGAAGCAGGTCAGGCTCTCTTGCCTCCATGCCTGTCGGGTTCTGGAGCTTCTCTTCCATACCTGCCTGTCCTGTTCCCACATCACCTGCTGGTGGAGGCTCTCCAGGACCTCCCCCCCAGTAGAGGTGGCCTCTCCTGCCCTCACCTTTACACACACGGGTCTTCGCTCTGGGACACCTGAATGCTCCCATGAGCTTCGCCATCTCACCCCCTGCAAAGCTCAAGGACAGGAGTTAAGCTGAAGTAGACAGTGGCCTGGAGATATCTCACCTGAACGGTGAGACAGAGGGCCATCTCCCCTCCCCACCTCCAGCCCGGCCATGGAGCTCCTTGTTCCTGGGTGACCGGGGTCTGCCATGGCCAAGGATGCTGTATTTCTTTTTCTGCAGGTGGGCGAAGACGGAGATTGAGCCTTTTTTTTTTTTTTTTTTTTTTTTTGCTACTTGAGCAATTCTCCTTGCCCCTGAGTTTCTCCCTTTGCCCTGGTTCCTTCTAATCACTCTGATAATCATCAAATGTGTTTCTGAATCCAATAAGTGCCTCTCTCTCAAGGTGGCGATGCTGCGCTAGGCACAAACTAAGAACCCAGAGCAGCTCGTGGATCTTACCCCTGGGAGCTCAGAGTGCACATGTGTTTGAGAGAGAAGTCATCGGGGTCCAGGGGCCCTCCTGAGCTCTGCTGTGCAGCTGGCGGTCGGTCCTCGGACGTGGGGAGAGACTCTGCCCACCCGCCTGCCCAGAGACCGGCAGTGGATCCAGCCTGGCTACACCTGCACGCATTCCTTGCTTACGCTGTGTTGTGCTGACTTAAGTTAAGCAGCATTGGGAGCCTCACACAAGGCATTGTTGTTTGAAGAAACATTCCCTTTCTATGTTTGTGCATGGAGGAGGTCCAAGACGGCCAGTTGTCCTTTCAAGTAAATGACCCCCACCAAAAAAGCCCACCAACTCATGTTAGTGTATTCTGCCAGTTCTGTAAGACACTCTGAATCTCTCCAAGACAAATCAAAGGGTGAAAGTTCGCCCATCCTATATAGCAAATCCTTGCTAAATAATACAGCTGATCTGGAAATGACTGACTTCAGACTTGTTTCTCCTTCCGAGGAGAACTTTCCAAGTGGTTCCTTTCTGTTTGCCCAGGAGTGAAATGATTTTCAGTTAGCTTGATTCCTTAGCCGCGAGCGGCGAGATAGAAAGAAGTGTTCAGTGGACTGCTGGTAAAATGGTAATATGATTATGGTATCCTGGTCAGATGATGGAGAGTTGCTTTGTGTCACAACAAAAGGAAGGTGGGAGAAGTCCTTGTTGTAACAGAGTTTCTTGTTACAGTGTGAAAACACTGGGGACTCTACAAGCTTATAGAAAAAAAACATAAATTGTGTGTGTGTGCATGCGCAAGTGAGATAAAGACTAGAAGGGTCCATCATTTTTCCTCTTTCACTTTCTTTGCTCTGTCATGTCCTTCCCCTCAGAGGCCTTACGGTGAGCAGGCTGAGCGGACCGTTCATCATCTCCTCCGTCTCACCCTCCCTCTAACCCCGGTACCCCGGGCAGCAGAGCCAGGTACTGACCGTAGCCGGGTGGTAACTTGGACTGCCAGGAGATCAAACCTAAGTCCATCCTAAAGGAAATCAGTCCTGAATATTCATTGGAAGGACTGATGTTGAAGCTGAAACTCCAATATTTTGGCCGCCTGATGTGAAGAACTGACTCATTGGAAAAGAGCCTGATGCTGGGAAAGATTGAAGGCGGGAGAAGGGGACGACAGAGGATGAGATGGCTGGATGGCATCACTGACTCGATGGACATGAGTTTGAGTAAACTCCGGGAGTTGGTGATGGACAGGGAGGCCTGGTGTGTTGCAGTCCGTGGGGTCACAGAGTCAGACATGACTGAGCGAGTGAACTGATAGAAGGGGATATCTTGTGCCTGGCGACCTCTCTACTTTTGCTTACTCTTTGCTCCACACTTAGAATCCCCTTGCCCTCCTTCCCATGCTGCCGGCCCAGGTCCAAGTGTGACCTTCCCCGTGGATTATGTGCTCCAAGCCAGAGGCTTTTCCCTCTAGTAACAGTCAGTTCGGGTCTTTCTTACAATGCTAATTAATCATAGCCATTCTTTGCACTGCGGTTATTCTACTGGTTGCTTTATCATTTTAATATTGTACACTCTGGGAGGGAATGAGCCTTCCCAGGTTCTGCCACCAGAGAGCACGATGCCGTGCCTGGTATATATCTAGTTGTGCGCTGGAAACATTAGACGGAGCGTGTAGTTAGGCATTAGGGGCTGAAACTGTGGTGAGTTTGGACTTGCCATTTCTGAGTCCTAAACAGAATGACTTCTAGGTGTGCTGGTGGTAGGGGGATGGGATGAAGTGGGCAGATTGGAAAAAAAAAATACTCACCACCTGTCTGCGGGTGGTGGTGGTGGTTTAGTGGCTAGGTTGTGTCCAACTCTTGAGCCCCCACCAGCTGCAGCCCACCAGGGTCCTCTGTCCATGGGATTTCCCAGGCAAGAATACTGGAGTGGATGAAAATTGCCTATTTTTTTAAACTTTTTATTTTCTACTGGGGTGTAGCTGATTAACAGTGTTGTGATAGTTTCAGATGAACAGAGAAAGGACTCAGTCATTCATATGCATGTATCCATTCTCCCCCAAACTCCCCTCCTATCCAGGCTGCCACATAACATTGAGCAGAGTTCCCTGTGCTATACAGGAGGTCCTTGTTGGTTATTCATTTTAAATACAGCAGAGTACACATGCTGCTGCTGCTAAGTCGCTTCAGTCGTGTCCAACTCTGTGCGACCCCATAGACGGCAGCCCACCAGGCTCTGCCGTCCCTGGGATTCTCCAGGCAAGAACACTGGAGTGGGTTGCCATTTCCTTCTCATATCCATCCCCAAATCCCTAACTATCCCTTCCACCCATCCTTCCCCCGCAGCAACCGTAAGTTCATTCTCTAAGTCTGTGAGTCTCTTTCTGTGAAAGCTGTCTATTTGAGACTCCCGTCTCCTAAGTCTTACACAAATTCTTTTCACTGTTTCCTAGAGACATGGTACAGACCAAAGATAAAGGTGGCCAGGAGATCGTCTTACTGTCATTTATATGCTTTAAAATAGTTTTCCTTAGTCTTATTTTAATTTTTCAGAAATTCCCATGTAGGACTGAATCTGCCTACACAGTTTCTTTAAAATTAAACTTGCGCATCAGTATTCATAGCTCCACCTACTCCTCCTCCCGTTTTTCTGAGCTGTGGGCAGGTTATACAGATGTCTGGGGAAGTGCTTCCATTCTTTTTGACGGAAACCTGGCCAGCTTCCCCTGAGGTTACTGGTGGGAATGCTGACCCAGCAGGGTTACACACTGGGAGTCCTCAGCCACAACCTGCAACAGTGGGGCCTGCATAAGAGCTACATTTAGAAAATAGTGTCAATATTTGGCATTTTCCATGGCTAATTTTGGAATTGCCAAGAACTCTGTGATTTTTCAAGCAGGTTTTGTGACTCTAACTGCATAAAGTACTCATAAAAAAAGTAATCTGAATGAGGATTCTAAAGACTGTACCATCAAGGCTACTCCCCGCCTCAGCCTCCCTTGCAAAGCAGACGAAGACGAGTTGTTCAGCCACGCCTTATTATTGTTCCATGATTTGGCTCTTCCTGGTTCTTCCCTTGAAGAGGAGGAAAACCTCTAGACTAAAAGAAATGATTTATGTATCCCTTCTTTCTCCTGACAGAATCTAAGCCATCTGGAAAAAACTCACCTTGGAAAGATTGCTCTTTTGGTTATGTAGGAAAAATTATTCAAAGCATCTCCAGGCATAGATGCTTCTCTTCACATATTATTTAACATCTAGACATTATGCTCCCAATTAAAGGGTTAGGAGTTCTCCGGTTTAGAATCTTGCTGTTGGATAACTGGCTTGACCCAAGTTCACTTCCAGTCCTCATTCGGGAATTTCATGACCAGTGAACTGATTGAACCAGAAAGTTCCTGAACTACAGAAGGAGGGAACTTCAGAGTACAGATCAGATCAGTCACTCAGTCGTGTCCGACTCTTTGCGACCCCATGAATCGCAGCACGCCAGGCCTCCCTGTCCATCACTAACTCCCAGAGTTCACTCAGACTCACATCCATCGAGTCAGTGATGCCATCCAGCCATCTCATCCTCTGTCGTCCCCTTCTCCTCTTGCCCCCAATCCCTCCCAGCATCAGAGTCTTTTCCAATGAGTCAACTCTTCGCATGAGGTGGCCAAAGGATTGGAGTTTCAGCTTTAGCATCATTCCTTCCAAAGAAATCCCAGGGCTGATCTCCTTCAAAATGGACTGGTTGGATCTTCTTGCAGTCCAAGGGACTCTCAAGAGTCTTCTCCAACACCACAGTTCAAAAGCATCAATTCTTCGGTGCTCAGCCTTCTTCACAATCCAACTCCACATCCATACATGACCACAGGAAAAACCATAGCCTTGACTAGATGGACCTTTGTTGGCAAAGTAATGTCTCTGCTTTTGAATATGCTATCTAGGTTGGTCATAACTTTCCTTCCAAGGAGGAAGCGTCTTTTAATTTCATGGCTGCAGTCACCATCTGCAGTGATTTTGGAGCCCAGAAAAATAAAGTGTGACACTGTTTCCACTGTTTCCCCATCTATTTCCCATGAAGTGATGGGACCAGATGCCATGATCTTCGTTTTCTGAATGTTGAGCTTTAAGCCAACTTTTTCACTCTCCATTTTCACTTTCATCAAGAGGCTTTTGAGTTCCTCTTCACTTTCTGCCATAAGGGTGGTGTCATCTGCATATCTGAGGTTATTGATATTTCTCCCGGCAATCTTGATTCCAGATTCTGTTTCTTCCAGTCCAGCGTTTCTCATGATGTACTCTGCATATAAGTTAGATAAACAGGGTGACAATATACAGCCTTGACGAACTCCTTTTCCTATTTGGAACCAGTCTGTTGTTCCATGTCCAGTTCTAACTGTTGCTTCCTGACCTGCATACAGATTTCTCAAGAGGCAGATCAGGTGGTCTGGTATTCCCATCTCTTTCAGAATTTTCCACAGTTTATTGTGATCCACACAGTCAAAGGCTTTGGCATAGTCAATAAAGCAGAAATAGATGTTTTTCTGGAACTCTCTTGCTTTTTCCATGATCCAGCAGATGTTGGCAATTTGATCTCTGGGTCCTCTGCCTTTTCTAAAACCAGCTTGAACATCAGGAAGTTCACGGTTCACATATTGCTGAAGCCTGGCTTGGAGAATTTTGAGCATTACTTTACTAGTGTGTGAGATGAGTGCAATCGTGCGGTAGTTTGAACATTCTTTGGCATTGCCTTTCTTTGGGATTGGAATGAAAACTGACCTTTTCCAGTCCTGTGGCCACTGCTGAGTTTTTCAAATTTGCTGGCATATTGAGTGCAGCACTCTCACAGCATCATCTTTCAGGATTTGGAATAGCTCAACTGAAATTCCATCACCTTCACTAGCTTTGTTCATAGTGATGCTTTCCAAGGCCCACTTGACTTCACATTCCAGGATGTCTGTCTCTAGGTCAGTGATCACACCATCATGATTATCTGGGTCGTGAAGATCTTTTTTGTACAGTTTTTCTGTGTATTCTTGCCATCTCTTCTTAATATCTTCTGCTTCTGTTAGGTCCATACCATTTCTGTCCTTTATCAAGCCCACCTTTGCATGAAATGTTGCCTTGGTATCTCTGATTTTCTTAAAGAGATCCCTAGTCTTTCCCATTCTGTTGTTTTCCTCTATTTCTTTGCATTGATTGCTAAAGAAGGCTTTCTTATCTCTTCTTGCTATTCTTTGGAACTCTGCATTCAGATGTTTATATCTTTCCTTTTCTCCTTGCTTTTCGCTTCTCTTCTTTTCACAGCTATTTGTAAACCACATGTAAATAGACAGTTAGCAGGTAGCTCTATCGTGGACCTCAACTTGTCTTGACATATGTTTATCTACATAGTTTTTAGTTCTGTGTGTTTTACTCCCAGGGCCCTGTCCAGGTCAGAACAATCTGGCAGTTATTTGACCCCCATCAAATTGTGGGCATCCTTGGCATTCATGTTCCTACGTATAATTGGCCTCTCCTCTCTCTTTCCAAATGTCAATAAGCCTCTTTCCTTGATTGTCTTTGAAATGAGGTTAAATGATAGCATATTGACTTGAAATTGAGGTGACTGAAAAGGCATATTTCATCTAAGTGGCAGGTCCAAACATCCCTATTCTTATTTTTTTCTTTTGTTTTAATTAAAATATAGTTGATTTACAATGTCGTGTTCGTTTCAGTGTACAGAAAAGTGATTCGGTTATACGTCCACATATATCTATTGTTTTCAGATTCTTCTCTCTTGTAGGCTATTGCAAAAGATTGAGTGTAGTTCCCTGTGCTATATAGTAGGTCTTTGTTGGTTATCTATTCTCTATATTGTGTGTCTAGGTTCCCCCAGCATCCTTATTCTTAAGCCTTTTCCTTGTGCATCTTCCCCTCAGGAATCTGGCCTCTTCTCGCTATATGTTGCTGCTTTTGCAAACCACACACCTTATATTCTCCTTCCTGGAATGAGTAGATTTCATTCCCCAACACAACTTTTTCCAACCACTGCTTAAATCTATTTTTAGTTCTTTCCTCTGAGGCATGAATGATGACTTTCCTACGGCCTGTCAGTTATTTATTCATTTCAAATATTAATTTATCTAGGTTCCTTTTTTAGGTTTGGTCTCAAGGGAGAGTTTACCTGCATAAAAAACAGTAGAATTGAAATCAACCAGTTTGGGCCCAAACTCCAGATTTTACCCGTTAGAGCCTTTATTTTCTCATCTGTCCAGTGGCTCAACTCATGACTCTCAAAAGACGTTCTTCCTTCCTCTCTGCAGCAAATTAAGGGTATATTCCCAGGAACAGTGTAAGTGAAGAGCTTAAATTCAGTGTAAATGAGGAGTTTCAAATTTCTTCTTTGATCACTAAAGTTAGGACCCCTAAAGATATGTGTGTGTGTGTGTGTGTGTGTGTGTGTGTGTGTGCGTGCACGTGCTCACTCAGTTGTGTCCAAGTCTTTGTGACCCCATGGACTATAGCCCACCAGGCTCCTCTGCCGATGGGATTTCCCAGGTGAGAATACTGAGTGGCTTGCCATTTCCTCCTCCAGGGGATCTTCTCGACCCAGGAATTGAACCCATTGTCTCCTACGTCTCCTGCATTGCAGGTGGATTTCTTACCCGATGAGCCACTGGGGAAACATGAAGACCAATTTCTTGATTTTACAGCTGAGAAAAATGGTGTCCCAAGATCCCACAATCAGAAGACAGTTACTACTGAAGCTAAGAACAAAATTCATGCCCCCGAATCTCCAGTCCGTTGGGTTTTTTCCTCAACAATATTCCAAGTTTGAGGTTTCAAATAAATACAAATTTATTTAGTGCTCACAGCAAGGAACCAACTTAGGCACTGAGCAGAGAGAAAGAAAGCCTGGTTTCTGCTCTGAAAAAGATCATGAACAAATAGGGGAGACAAATATGTCACCAGCTAACTCACACAAGGCAGGATGAAGGAAGTGCTAAATAAGGGAAACATTTGCGTATAGTTATCCTAACTCACGGAGAAGGCAATGGCACCCCACTCCAGTACTCTTGCTTGGAAAATCCCATGGACAGAGGAGCCTGTTAGGCTGCAATCCATGGGGTCGCTAAGAGTCGGACACGACTGAGTGACTTCACTTTCACTTTTCACTTTCATGCATTGGAGAAGGAAATGGCAGCCCACTCCAGTGTTCTTGCCTGGAGAATCCCAGGGACAGGGGAGCCTGGTGGGCTGCCGTCTATGGGGTTGCACCGAGTCGGACACGACTGAAGTGACTTAGCATAGCATAGCATAGCATCCTAACTCAAGGAGGCGATGGTATGTCAATGGGGTCTTGATGTTTTGAAAAGTTTGGATACATGGAGAAGAAGGGGACAGTGGGTACATCCCAAAGTAAAACCACAGCCTTGAAAGTGCATGGGGTGAACTGGTCTCTTACATTGCAGGCAGATTCTTTACCTTCTGAGCTACCAGGGAAGCCCATAAAAGAGACTAGTGTTAAGTAGAACCTAGAATTTCTACGGAAATATGTCTAAATTCTAGATTAAAAACATAAACAGTTTGGAGCCAAATCATCAAGAGTTTTGGCCTTTTAGGTAAATGGACAGGCATTTCGGATACTGAAAGAGGCTGGGGATATGAGATAATTTAATACCTAAAAATTTGGTCTAGGTTGGATTGAAATGGCCAAAGGGTATAGATAGTGGTAATGGAGAGAGGAGGGCAAATGTTAGGACCATGCCATGTCAGGATTGAATGTAAGTTCATAGATCTAACCTTAGAAACATGTCATTGCTCCCATCTGATCTGTCCTCCCAGTGTTCCAAAAAAGTATCTTTCAATATGCTAATCACCTCCATAGAGATATACAAGCATATTTAGAAACTAATTTTAGCTAATATTCTATAAATGAAGGGTATAACCTGGTTAGTGTCTATGAGAATGAAAAAATCAAAAGTAGCGATCATATTGAAAGTTAATAAGCAACATTTAATCTCTTTTCAAAGACCATCAGGAAAAGAGGCTTACTGAGATTTGGGAAGATAAAAGAGACCAATAGATGCAGGAAAGTGGATTCCAGGGATGCCAACAATTTTGTCATTGTTCAGTCACTCAGTCATGTCTGACTCTGCGACCCCATGGATTGCAGCACACCAGGCTGCCCTGTCCTTCACTATCTCCTGGAGTTTGCTCAAACTCATGTCCATTGAGTTGGTGATGCCATCCAACCATCTCATCCTCTGTCGTCCTCTTCTCCTCCTGCCCTCAGTCTTCCCCAGAATCAGGATCTTTTCCAGTGAGTCTGTTCTTCATATCTGGTGGCCAAAGATGGGGTTCAAGTAACTGCCAAGTCACTTTGAGTTGAACAACATAATGCCAGTATGTTAGAAACCCGTGGGAGATCGAGGTGGGGAAGCAGGGTTAGTCTTGCCTGTGAGGATAAGACTTAAGGAAAGCTTCACAGGTGAGGTGGTATTTGGACAGTTCTTGAGTCACGCTCATTTGAGAGGACCTAGCAGGACTGTATCTTTCAGAGGAAGTGCTAAACGGGGCTGGTTTGGAGGGGTTGATTTTTCCTACTTCTTTATTTAAGACTATTCTTTACAAGGGCTTCCCCAGTGGTTCAGCAGTAAAGAATCTGCCTGCAAGCCAGGAGCTGCAGGAGATGCAGGTTCGGTCCCTGGGTTGGAAAGGTCCCCTGGCAGATGGCACAGCAACCCATTCCAGTATTCTTGCCTGGAGAATCCCATGGAGAGAGGAGCCTGGTGGGCTATAGTCCAGAGTTGCAAAGAGTTGGACACGACTGAAGTAGCTTAGCAGGCACATACACATCCTTTACATATTTTCTATAATAAGAATGTACTGTTTTCACATTTGGAAAAAAAAATTGATCTGTATATATGATTTTTAAGGGAATGTGGTTTGGAATATTGGATCACAGTCAGTGATCTGTTGTAACTGGGTTAAGAAGGATCCATACTCCTAAAGATTTGGATTTTATTCTATAGGGAAATAAGAAATGAGAAAGGCCCTTTTAAGAAGAGCAAATTATCAAAGGAAACCCCATGGACTGTAGCCCGCCAGGCTCCTCCATCCATTGGATTTTCCAGGCAAGAATACTAGAGTGGGTTGTCATTTCCTTCTCCAGAGGATATTCCCAACCCAGGGATTGAACTGAGGTCTCCCGCATTACAGGCAGACTCCTTAACATCTGAGCCACTAGGGAAGTAAAGTGAAACAAACGGAGAATGATTCAGAACAGTATTTGATTCAACTTCAAAGTGTGTTATATCCACGTATGATATAGATAAGAGAAGAGCATTGCGGACCAGAATGATGGGCTTTATGGAAAGTCAGGGAATCAGAGCTCATCTTGAAAAGATTTGTAATGTTTAGACAGAGGAAAAAAAACAGGGGAGAGGACATTTTAGGCTAAGGTGAAGTGTGAGCAAAAGCAAAGTGATGAGGACAAATGTTTCTGTTTGGAAATAATGAGATCTGGGCTACATAGGTGAACTCACGGCAGATTAAGACAGCTTCTAGTTCCAGAAGGCAGGGTTTGGACTTGATTGGGTAAGCCAAGGGAGATTTTAAAGCAGGAGAAGGATGGGATAAAAATAGTCCTTGAACAAATAAGGCTCATTCGGCAGCAGTGTTCAGGGAGAAGGGGTGGGAGAAGCACAGATAATCTCCACGCGGGTGATGACAGTGGCGGCAGTAGGAACGGAGCAGCAGAGACAGCATGTTTTAAAATTAAAAATCAATTGAATGGGTGGAGACTGGCTAGAGATTGAACGCGAGCAGAGGGCTCACGGCGCTGTCGCTGGAGAACAGAATGCTCGAGTCCTGAAGATCGCTAGAAATTGTCATAGTGTCCCAGTCACATGAAAGGGGCAACACCCATCCCCAGAATGTGAGCCTGAATGTCCTGGATGTTTTCAGCAATTGTGCTGGATCGGGTCAGCCACTCTTTCTCCTGCTGAGGCCCTTTGGTGGCCCAGGGTGCAAAGCGTCACTCAGCCTATGACCATGGGAAAGTGCAAACCTATATGATAACAGGGCATATCTCCAAGTCTAGTCTTTTTCTTTTTTTTAAATACTTATTTATTTGTCTGCACCAGGTCAGAGAAGGCAATGGCACCCCACTCCAGTACTCTTGCCTGGAAAATCCCATAGGCGGAGGAGCCTGGTAGGCTGCAGTCCATGGGGTCACTAAGAGTCAGACATGACTGAGCGACTTCACTTTCACTTTTCACTTTCATGCATTGGAGAAGGAAATGGCAACCCATTCCATTGTTCTTGCCTGGAGAATCCCAGGGACGGGGGAGCCTGGTGGGCTGCCGTCTATGGGGTCGCACAGAGTCGGACACGACTGAAGCACCTGAGCAGCAGAAGATCTTAGTTGTGGCACCTGGGATCTCATGTCCATGAAACAGTTGTAGAAAACTACCACCAAGATAGGCTTCCCTGGTGGCTCAGAAAGAATCCATCTGCGAAGCAGGAGACATGGCTCAATCACTGGGTTGGGGAGATCCCTTTGAAAGGACATGGCGCCTCACTCTAGTATTCTTGCCTGGAAAACCCCATGGACAGAGGAGCCTGGCAGGCTACAGCCCACAGGGTTGCAAAGAGTTGGACACAACTTAGCACTAAACAACCACCACCACCACTAAGATACAAAATAATATCTACAAAGTATTTAAGCATCCCTTTAATTCCTTGATCTTACCTCCCCACTATACAGAGTACATTTTCCCTCTTTTTAGATAAGAAGTCTAAAAAGATTAATGAGAGGTTAAATGATTTGGCCAGCATCAGGACAGCAAATGCATAGTGGGGAAAAAGATCTAAGTTGGTCAAGACAGTCATGTCGGAAATTTTGGGGACCAGAGATGCATCAGTTAATCAGTCTGTCTTGCTTTCTTCTCCTGTGAAATAAAAGAGCCTACCCATCTCACAGGGTTTTGTGAGGATCACGGAGATAATGGAGGTGAAAGCAGGGCTCAAATTCAAGACACCATCAGTGTGACTAGTATGGAAAGCTCCCATATACATGTTTGAACTTCCCCACAGCCCACTGAGGAATATTGATACCCTAGAACAATGTGCTTGTGGCTCAGCCTTCTGCTGCAGTAAAGACTAAAAAGGAAACTCCTGTTTTTAATCACTTAGTATGAATATTTAACATAGCATCACAATGCCTGCCATAGTTTTGTGTCTATACATAATTCGCAATCAGCACATGGAATACACACTACATGAGGTGACTGGCAGGTGGGCAAGGCATTCATTCCTTCATTTTCCAAACATCCCTGCTCATCCAGGTGTCCAGGCCCTGCAGACATAAAGAAACACAATATGTAATTATTCTCCACAGAGTCTCCAAGCCTACAAGGGGAGAGGGAGAGAGAACCACATATCACAGAGCCAACTGATAGCTGAGGCATGAAGAAGATGCTGTGGGAACACAGAGGAAAGAATGAATCACTGTCTACCTGGGCAGGAAAGTCTCAGCTGGGAGATGACCTCTGAGCTGCCGGTCATGCCAGTGTCTGCGAGAACAGCTAGATGGAATATTAGGAGTGTGGACTTTTTACAGAGATGAAATTCCTGGTTCTTGACTCACGTCCTCCATCCTAGGAGAATCCCCTCAGTCCCCTATCCCATGATCCCCTCCTTGGAGCATTTTTATTGATGTTTTCTAAGACCTCACTAGGTAACTGGGACTGGAGGGGTAGCAGCTATCTGAATGGGGAGCCCTGAGCCTAGACCAGAATCCATGTGGCCCTAGATACCTGTTTTTCCTTTTTGGTATATTTTCCAATCCTCAAACTCCATCCCACCATATGCCTGGCATGTGAGGTTGACCAGATGTCCCAAGGAGCTCAAAACTCCCATTCATGGGTGGGTGGTAGGCCCTGTGGCTTGTCCCTTGTTCCAGGAGGGTGGCCTATCTAGCAGATCACTCCCCCTGGCCAGCTATTTCTTTTGTGAATCAGATGAGACCAGTGCTGACATGCTGATTTGGAGTGACTCCAATAGATTCTAAGACAAGGACCCTGCATGCTCTAGAGATGGCCATGGTTTGCAAGACAATAGCATTTGTCTTCACACGCCTGCCCCACACGGGAAAATCATCCACTTACAGAGCTGACCAGTAAGTCAGCGCCCAGTAATTACAACAGCTCTTTCCATTATGACAAAAATACTTGCCCAACAGAATACTTTCTGAAGAGGCCAACAATCCAGAAAAGTAATCTTCTGATCTCATTACGAATATTCTGTTTGGCTCTTTGGTTTATTCTCTGACACAGTCCTGTTTGTACATCTTTTTCTTCTTCTAAAAAACAGAAACAAAAAAACAACTATAACGAAAGAATTCAAACTACTTCATCAGCATTTTGTTGCCATATGGAGCTGGCTGGGCCTCAGAGGAATAATCCGAGACTTGGATGACAAGGCATATTATCAAAAGTGGCCAGCACTCTAGGGTGAGCCTGAGAAGGAAATGAACTTAGTTTAATTAGATTAAACTATCATATTGGAGCCAAGGGAAGGGAATCACAAGAACAATATTTTCTACACATACTTCATTAAAAGCTTGCTCAGGATCTCAGATAATAAAAACATCAAGTATTGACACTAACGTGATAAACCTTGCAAATTTCACAGCAGAATGCATGGTCTTTCTCATGAAAGAAACAGGAACACACATATGTTCCTGTGTGTGTGTGTGTGTTGCTATCATTAAAGGTCTTTTGATCCTAATTACTTTTGCTATTTTTTTTGCCATCCAAAATTAGCTGACAACACATGAATTTTTATTTACCATATTCAAAATGTAAATTCAAGAAAAAGACATGTTCTGCGTTAATAAAGGACAAGGCTTTTCTTCCCTCTTTCTCCCTTTTCCAATTCCCTGCCTCAACCTCTCAATGATAGATATGGAAAGACTAATCAGAGTGTCTTCCTCTTGCACTGTAAGCAGCTCAAAAATGAAGCATCCTGGTATTTTAAAGAAACTGAAGATCTGGAAAGATGTTAATTAAATTGCCAAAAAGCTTCTTGCCTCATTTCAGTGCACTATGTAACTAGGTAGCCAGAAGATATATCTAGTGCCTGAGTGCCATTCTTGGGTTTTAATACAGTTTCAGTTATTTAATTTCAGTAATGTTTCAAACAGTGAGGAAGACAGCTAGTTGAAGATCCCATCAGGACAAAGAAGTGCCACATACATTTCCAAGTGTCTCCAGTCCTCCGAATTCTCAGATACGTCTCTTATCTGTGTGTTGGAAATAGTCTACCTTGTGCTTCAAGAGACAAGTTGTACGAAATGTTTATGTAGCTGTTAAACTGACCTAAATTACAGCCATTCATTCATTCACTCATTTACCCATCCCATATTTACCAAGCTCCTGTTTACCAAGTGCCAAAACTATGCTAGAAGCTGAGAGAGCAGAGCAGAGCAAAGGGATTGGGAGATAAACTGTGGTCCTTGCCTGAGAGATGCTTATTGACCAGTGAGGGAGACAAGATGTAGAGAATTAACTGGAACTTCTAGCAGCACAGTTGGCCACACTGATGTTCCTCTGGGATGTCTGACCTGGATGTACACCCTAGATGCTGAGGATTGGAGTCTCAATGCCCAATTCAGGGACATGAGAAGTGTCCTTGCTTTGCTTGAAGCAATGAGCTAAGACTCTGCTGAAGGGAAGGCTCTGCTGAAGGGAAGGGAAGTGAAGGGTCTGGCCTCACTTAAACTGGGAATAGGGAAACAAAGACAAGGAAACTCTGCCTGTAAGGGCAGGTAGGTAGTGAGAAAATTACATCCTTAGGATGTGAGTAGAGAGAGGAAGGACCCTGGGAGAAATTCAGGTGGCAAGCCTGTGCCACTGTTTATGTGGGATTCAAATATATCCTGCTGATAGGGTTCAGGAAACCCAGCACCAAAAGTGAATGTAACATTTTTTCCCTGGACTGTTGGAATCACTGAGATATTGATAGAAGCAAATGAAAAACCACTCTGTAGGGAATGAAAACCCATTCTGTTGAGCATAAATTCACAATGACAAGTTCCAAATCACATGAAGAAAGAGACCACAGTAAGGAAAACCAGCAGATGCAGCAAAGGCAGAGCTAGAAATAAGAGAAAAATCTAAAGGTTATTATAAAATATCAGATCAGATCAGATCAGATCAGTCACTCAGTCGTGTCCGACTCTTTGCGACCCCATGAATCGCAGCACGCCAGGCCTCCTTGTCCATCACCAACTCCCAGAGTTCACTCAGACTCATGTCCATCAAGTCAGTGATGCCATCCAGCCATCTCATCCTCTGTCGTCCCCTTCTCCTCTTGCCCCCAGTGCCTCCCAGCATCAGAGTCTTTTCCAGTGAGTCAACTCTTTGCATCAGGTGGCCAAAGTACTGGAGTTTCAGCCTCAGCATCATTCCTTCCAAAGAAATCCCAGGGCTGATCTCCTTCAGAATGGACTGGTTGGATCTCCTTGCAGTCCAAGGGACTCTCAGGAGTCTTCTCCAACACCACAGTTCAAAAGCATCAATTCTTCGGTGCTCAGCTTTCTTCACAGTCCAACTCTCACATCCATACATGACCACTGGAAAAACCATAGCCTTGACTAGACGGACCTTTGTTGGCAAAGTAATGTCTCTGCTTTTGAATATGCTATCCAGGTTCGTCATAACTTTCCTTCCAAGGAGTAAGCGTCTTTTAATTTCATGGCTGCAGTCACCATCTGCAGTGATTTTGGAGCCCAGAAAAATAAAGTCTGACACTGTTTCCACTGTTTCCCCATCTATTTCCCATGAAGTAATGGGACCGGATGCCATGATCTTCGTTTTCTGAATATTGAGCTTTAAACCAACTTTTTCACTCTCCATTTTCACTTTCATCAAGAGGCTTTTGAGTTCCTCTTCACTTTCTGACATAAAGGTGGTGTCATCTGCATATCTGAGGTTATTGATATTTCTCCCGGCAATCTTGATTCCAGCTTGTGTTTCTTCCAGTCCAGCATTTCTCATGTTGTACTCTGCATATAGATGCTTACAATAAGAAAATTAAATAATAGAAGCCATCATGGAAGAAGAGACCCCTATGAAAAACAAGCAAACAGAAGACAGACTAGAAAAGGAAATAAAACATCTAGAAGTGAATGATCAATATAGTCACTGACAGTAAGCCCTGAGTGTTTGGATTAAACAGCAGAGTGGACACAGCCAGAGAGAAAATTAAAAAACTGAAGGATCTGAGGAAATCACTCAGAAGGAAGCCCAGAGGAATAAGAAAAATATGATATTAAGAGACATGGAAAATAGCAATAATACCTAATTGTTATTAAGTCCTTACTGTATACCAGGCTCACTTCATATTGCTTCTCTTCCCGGTTACTCAGCTGGTAAAGAATCTGCCTGCAATGTGGGAGACCTGACTTCAATCCCTGGGTTGGGAAGATTCCCCTGAAGAAGGGAACGGATACCCACTCCAGTATTCCGGCCTGGAGAATTCCATGGACTATTTCATGGGGTCGCAAAGAGTTGGACACAACTGAGCGACTTCCATCTTTCTATCTATCTTTTAATTCTTCCAAGGTTCATAATGACTCTCTGTGGTAGGTACTATTACTAGCCCCGATTTTACAGATGAGAAAATTCTTGCAAAGTTGAGAGATGGGAATTGGGAGAGGAGGGAACCAGGCATCTTCTTCCCAAAGAAGTGTTCCAAAGCCCCATTTCTCCATACTCACCTGGGATCCACCTGCACTATCTTTGGCTTATTGGGAAGCAGTAGCCAGTGTGGTAATGCATTATTTAACACCACTTCCCATCCTTCTTTGCCTTATTCCTCCCTTTTCTCACTCTTAGAACCCTGGTTTTGTATCTTTGAGATAAACCATTAGTATTTAATTGATGTCTACCATAGTAGGTCATTAATAAAAAATATTATAGTGAATTAAAAGAGTATTATAAGCACACTATTTAAAAACATGGAGGTAAATACCATAAGGGATAATTCTCCCCCCAAATTTCCCTAGTGGTTCAGATGGTAAAGAATCCACCAGTGATGTGGGAGACCAGGGTTTGCTCCCTGGGTTGGGAAGATCCCCTGGAGAAGGGAACGGCTACCCACTCCAGTATTCTGGCCTGGAGAATCCCATGGACAGGGGAGCCTGGCAGGCTACAGTCCATGGGGTTGCAAAGAGCTGGACATGACTAAGCGACTTTCACTTTCAAAAGTTGAAAATGGTTATTTCCAGGGAAATGAGATGACTGCATTTAGCACCATTAAAAATGTAAGCTATTTACATGCATTTCTTGGATAATTATAATTCAATTATACAAGATTGATGTTGAACTAAAGATGTTTTCAGACAGACCCTGAGTGTACTATTCACAGACCTTTACTAAATGAACTAATCACATATTATTCAGAAGGAAAGAAATTGAACCAAGATAGAAAGAATGAAATTCAAGAAGCAGATGTGAAGTTGACAGTATGTTTGTAAAAGTGAAACAAAAACAAAAATGCTGGAATGTCTGAATGTGTTTTAAATAAGGGGGATTATAAACAAGGTAAAAGCAAGGCTTTAATAACATGGAAGATGGAGAGGGGTGATCAGAGTCAAGCCTTTGGATATTTTTTCAGTTTGTTGCTGTTATTTAGTTGCTAAGTTGTGTCCTATTCTTTTGGGACTGGAGCCCGCCAGGCTCCTCTGTCCAGGGGATTTCCCAAGCAAGAATATCGGAATGGGTTGCCACTTCCGACTCCAGGAGATCTTCTAGGGATGGCAGTCGCATCTCCTGTGTCTCCTGCATTACAGGCAGATTCTTTACCTGCTGAGCCATCTGGATATATCAACCTGATAGATATATTGGCCTGATAGGTAAAACCAGAATATATTAAATATTTAATGGTTGCTATAAAGAAAATAGAAATAAAGCATACAACTTCCAAACCAAAGAAAGGGAGAAGAATAAAGAAAAATCTATCAATCAGAGACCAAGAAGTACAAAGACAAGTAGAAAGCCCAAATAATATGAATTTTAAAGAGAACACAGGTTACAGTTGTACAACCTCATAGGAAATAATTTCTTTAAAACTCCAAAAACAGGAAAAAAAACATAAACCACTGATCAAAATGGACAAAAATATGAGCAAGCAATTTGCAGAAGAAGAAATCTGAATACATAGCAGGTAGTCAGGATATAGTGATTAAATCACAACCAGCATACTGAAAAACAAAAGATTGGTAATACCAAGTGACAATGATGTGGAAATGGAAGCTCTCATATACTGTTGGTGAGATGGTAATTGTTACAATCATCTTGAGAGTTACCTGTTAATATCTAGTTGAGCTAAGGATGTGCATATCCTATGACACAGCTATTCCAATTGTAGTTATATTTCCTAGAGAAACTTGCACAAGAGCACAAAAGAGAACTTTATCAGGATGCCCAATGGAGAATTGTTTGTAATTCAAACAATTGTTTGTAATTGTTGTAATTGCCAAAAGTTTAGATACCAGCTAAATAATCTTTCATGAGGGATTCATAAACTATAATCTTAACATTGGAATACCAGCAGGAAATATGAATGGACTAGATGTACATGAGTCCACATGCAACAATCCTAAAACATAATGTTGAGTTAAATATAGAATATTACAAAATGCTTCTTAAAATGAGATAACCCCTTATGTACCCTGGAAACCCATAAATCAGTATTGCAAAATACTTGCAAATGTATGGTGAAAATATAAAAAACAGATGGGATACACAAACATCAATTTCAGGATAGTAGTTGCCTCTGGGAAAAAGGAGTGGGGAGGAAGATTGATGGTCTTTGCAATATCTCTAATTTTTATCCCTTTATAGTCTTTTTAAAGCACTAAGACACCTGGGATAGAGTGTTAACATTTTAAACCCTGAATGATGCACACTTGGACAGTATAGTACCCACTATCTTTTTCTGTACCTTTGAACTACATCACAAGTAAGAACTTACATTTATTGGATATTACAGTGAGAATTCAATCAGCAGTAGCTTCCGAGGAAGCACTGAGCGATGAGCAGGTAGTTCTGTCTGGCCGAGTGCTGAGCATTGTTAATGCTGTGATGCGGAGAATGAGAAAGAGGCTCCTTGGAGGGGGAGGGCAAGGTCCAGGAGCAGGAGGAGACAGCATGGAACTGTAGGAGCTGTGAGTGCCCTGGAGTAGCTGACCACGAAGTGGCAGGAGATACACAAGGCGACAGAAGATGTGCCTACAGATCAGACCTGTCTTAGCTGTCAGCTGAGATTTGATATCTTAGAAAGCTTAAATGTTCACTAAAAGCTCTTACTTCTATATCAAGAACATAATCGGTTCTTTATGTTTCTTTCCTCCTCAAGACACTCTTCTGGTTGTTGCAATTTAATGGCAACCCACCCCAGTGTTCTTGCCTGGAGAATCCCAGGGACGGCAGAGCCTGGTGGGCTGCCGTCTCTGGGGTCACACAGAGTCGGACATGACTGAGCGACTTAGCAGCAGCAGCAGCAACAGACTACAAGACGGAGAAGGCAATGGCACCCCACTCCAGTACTTTTGCCTGGAAAATCCCATGGACGGAGGAGCCTGGTGGGCTGCAGTCCATGGGGTCACTAAGAGTCGGACACAACTGAGTGATTTCACTTTCACTTTTTCACTTTCATGCATTGGAGAAGGAAATGGCAACCCACTCCAGTGTTCTTGCCTGGAGAATCCCAGGGGCAGGAGAACCTGGTGGGCTGACGTCTATGGGGTCACACAGAGTCGGACACGACTCAAGTGACTTAGCAGTAGCAGTAGCAGAGTACAAGAACCGCATTTTTCGATGACCTTAGCAATCATCTACTAGTCCAATCCTTTCGTTTTATCCACCAAAGAATGTATTGATCTCTTGGAGGACAAACCACTCTGAAAGTTTTCATCTTTGCAACCCAAGTTAACTCAGTTGGCTTTTTGGAAGAACTTATTCCTAGGGCAGATTTAGGGAAGAATCTGGGGAAAGGCTGTGTCCAGAGAAGTTGTTCATTGGTAGAAGATTTCATGAAAGTCATACTGTGATATATATAGATGTGTGCTGAATGCTGTTATTCAGTCACTAAGTCACGTCCGACTCTTTGTGACCCCACAGACTGCAGCACACCAGGCTTCCCAGTCCTTTACTATGTCCCAGAGTTTGCTCAGACTCATATCCATTGAGTTGGTGATGCTATCTAACCATCTCATCCTCTGTCACCCCCCCTTTCCTGCCATCAGTCTTTCCCAACATCAGGGTGTTTTCCAATGAGTCAGCTCCTTGCATCAGGTGGCCAAAGTATTGGAGCTTCAACATCAGTCCTTCCAATGAATATTCAGGGTTGATTTCCTTTAGGATTGGCTGGTTTGATCTCCTTACAGTCTAAGGGACTCTCAAGAGTCTTCTCCAGCATCACAGTTCAAATGCATCAATTCTTCAGCCTTCAGCTTTCTTTATGGTCCAACTCTCACATCCATACATAACTACTGGAAAAACATAGCTTTGACGATACAGACGTTTGTCAGCAAAGTGATGTCTCTACTTTTTAATATACTGTCTAAGCTGCATGCTTAATAAATTATTTTGATGGGTTCTTAATTATGAAAATTAATAAAAAGTCTCTTTAATTCATTTGCTGAAGAATGAGGTGGGGTACATTTCATTCTACTCCCAACTTTGGGGATTTTTTTTTTTTATCATAGATGAGAGAATTAAGACAAAGAATGTAAGCCTTGGTCACTCTATGTAGAATATGAAGATCGTAGATCACACAGAGGATTCCAGTTCAGGTCACTGTGAGGAGCAGGGGACCTGGGAAGGAGCTGCAGTTTGCATGAGTTGGCAACAAGAATGGTTTGAGTTCAGGCTATTGAATTTCAGAATATGACTGTACACCCCAATGATTCATACCCCTTCCCCAGCACTACAGCTTACAATAGCTCAGATAAACATCATCAGGTCTTTCTCAAGGATTATCTGTAATGTTCTGAAATACGATTTCTGCCATAAAAGGACAATCACTTCCTTTTCTTGATTCAGATTCTGTCTCTCAAGAAAAATTTGGCAGTCTAGTGAAATCCATTAAATAGGAAATCCTCACTTCCGGGAAGTGCACTCTTGTTTCTGGTCTTCTCTCAGACTTTGGTCTGAAATCTTTGTTTTCTAATCCTTAATGTCATGCCCGAGCCATATATAAATCAAAATGTCTGTGCAGAATTTCTCTAATTTATAAAACTACCATCACGGAAGAAGTGGTCCAGGGGACACCTGTTCAGTTGCTCAGTTGTGTCCAACTCCTTGCGACCCCATGGACTGCAGCACACCAGGCTTCCCTGTTCTTCATCATCTCTAGGAGCTTGGTCAAACTCACATCCATTGAGTCAGTGATGCCATCCAACCATCTCATCCTCTGTCATCCCCTTCTCTTGCCTTCAACCTTTCCCAGCATCAGGGTCTTTCCCAGGTGACCCTGACAGGTGATTAATGTGGAGAGTAGCATGAATCTTGGTTTGAGATGAAGATTTTATTGACTCATTCCTTCTTTGCCCCAACAGTTAGTGATCTCAGCAATCTGGGTTGTCTCTTCACATTATCAAATTTACGCTTGTATTTATAACTAACGTCCAAAACTATACATTTGTGGATAATGGACCCACTCCTTCCTGGGTTACCGATCTCTCTCCTCTTTGATACAATTTTGAGCTAAGGTCATTTTGGTGGACACAGCAGCACGCTGCTCATCTTTAGCAAACCAACACAGTGTCTCAGATCAAGGAAAAATGCTCACTGCTTTAGTTAGCGATCCAGTTTCTGTCTTGGCTTAGCAGAATGCCCCCATTCACTACAAAGCATTCTATACATTTCTATTAACTTTCCTTGTTAGTTGCCAATATTTATTTGTAGGAAAAAAAAGCTCAGCTCTCTTTTGATTCCAATATTACTTGTGGAAATATCTGTATGTCTCCTTATTATCAAAACTTGAAGGGAAATTAGAGCAGAAAGTATTTCCTGCGAGCCTTGTGTGTTTCATGTTCATTCTTAAAAACACAGTGAGACAAATCACAAAGCCTATCTCTGATGGAAAGGATCCCTAAGACTGAAGCTATGTTGGGTATTGGTTCATCATGTGCAGCTGTCAAAAACTAAGTAAAAAAAGACTGAAACTAACCTTAGGGTTGCCAGTGCTTGCCTTGGGCGTTCACTCTAAATGAATGATGGGTAATAGTTCCCTAACTGTATGCAAAATGTTCTGAAGAACACGGGTTGACTTAATATGCACCATTTAAAACAAAATTATCAGATGCTAATATACAAATATGCTAGTGTGCTCTGTATGACAAGCTCAGGAATATATTAGCAGGAAAGCTGTATGATTGAAGTTTGCAATTCATATGCATTAGATACCTTTGAGCTTTTCTGAGAATTTTAGAACATCAAGTAGGCTATAGAGCAATGTCTTTACCATTCTCTTGCAAGCAAAGCAAGAGTGTTTTATTTTTAAGGTAAAGTTGAGGTCAGGATTTAGAAGAGCAGAAGGCTTCTTTGCCTTTAAGGAATTGACAGATTTGGGGGGTAGGGTGGACAAGTATGAGAAGACATGGTTATTTTCTTGTCTTCTTCTTTTTGAAAAATATTTATTTATTTGGCTGCACTGTGTAGTCCATGGAATTCTCTAGGCCATAATACTGGAGTGGGTAGCCTATCCCTTCTCCAGGGGATCTTCCCAACCCAGGGATCAAACTCAGGTCTCCCGTATTGTGGGCAGATTCTTTACCAGCTTGAGCCACAAGGGAAGCCCAAGAATACTGGAGTGGGTAGCCTATCCCTTTTCCAGGGGATCTTTCTGACCCAGGAATCAAACCAGGGTCTCCTGCAATGCAGGTGGATTCTTTACCAACTGAGCTATGAGGGAAGCCCATTTTTCTTTTTAAAAAGTATTTATTGATTTGGCTGTACCGGGTCATAGTTGCAGCATGGGGGATCTTTACTCTTTTAGTTGTGGCATGCGAACTCCAGTAGTAAAGAGTCCACCTGCCAATGCAAGAAATGCAGACAGGAGACATGGGTTCAATCCCTGGGGCGGGAAGATCCCCTGGAGAAGGGCATGGCAACCCACTCCAGTATTCTTGCCTGGAGAATTCCAATGGACAGAGAGCCTGGTGGGCTACAGTCCATGGGGTCACAGAGTCAGACATGACTGAGCGACTGGACACGGCACGCAGCATGTGAACTCTTAGCAGTGGCAGGTGGGATCCAGTTCCCTGACCAGGAATCAAACCCAGGCCTCCCTGCATAGGGAGTGCAGAGACTTAGCCACTGAACCTCCAGAAAAGTCCCTGTCATTGTTTTCTTGAAATCAGGGAAAACTAACTTGGGAGCTCCAGGGCTCCCTTGACGTATTGTCAATTTTGGAAAAGGAAGAGAAAGGGAGTGGGGGAAAAAAAAGGAATTCATGTACTTAAAATTTTTGCAAAATTCATTTTAAATAATTTCTATTCATTAGGTTTAGTAAAATATAAAAATATACTGACTTAATATTCATAGATTCTGAATATCTCCTTGATTTTTTTTTATCATAACTCACATGTTTGCTTAACACTAATCATTTTTGTCAAGGTATGTTTAATTCTGTTTTTTTCACCTGTGGAGTTTCAAAGGGAAAAAAAGGCATGATTTTTACATGGTCTTAAAAATAAATTACTTACAGATTGGAAAATGAAAGAATGTTCATTTCAGCAATTCTTTTTTAACCCATAAAATGGAAAGATAGATTTAC
Organism: Bubalus bubalis; assembly: GCF_019923935.1. Taxonomy (NCBI): domain Eukaryota; kingdom Metazoa; phylum Chordata; class Mammalia; order Artiodactyla; family Bovidae; genus Bubalus; species Bubalus bubalis. The sequence continues at coordinate 8,898,948 of NC_059158.1, forward strand.
TTCCTTTGTAAATCAGTAGATCCTAGTAAATGTTACAGGTTTGCCCTTCACCCTTTAAGCAGTCCTCCAGGAATTTCTTCCAAGGTTGGCTTGGAAAGATATTTTTACCTTCAATATAGCCTCTCTCCTGTGTGCAAATTTCTGGACAGTAGCATGAAATCGTGGTGTGTGACTGGGCTCTGAATGGGGCAGTCTGCCTTCATTTCAGGTCTGGACTCTTCCTGGTCCACATCCGACAGCTTTGGGCCACTTCTTTCTCTCTCTGCCTTCTTGTCAGGTGGTGGTCAGAACACCTCAACTTTTAGAATTATTGTCAGCACTCAATGCTAATTTTTTAGTTAAAAATACATATATATAATTTATGTGACCTATAATTTTCATAGATAATATTTAATATATTTGTGTGCTCAGTTGCTCAGTCGTGTCGAACTCTTGGCGACCCCATGGACTGTACAGCCTGCCAGGCTCCTCTGTCCATGGAGTTTTCCAGCCAAGAATACTGGAGTTTCTACAAATAAATGCATATTTATAAACATTTAATATACCCATCAGTAAAAAGCCCAGCAGAGTTTCTTAAACACACTGGAAGCTCACCAAGTGATATGTCCCTCTCTGCCTCCCTGCCTGCAATGGACTGTCTTCCCTGGCAAAATAATCATTGTGACACTGAGTGAATGGGTTTTAAAGCATATCTTTATCTATATATACTGTGCATCTATTCTATTCTTAAGTCCCAATGCTGTGCTCTGCTGAGCTTAGTCACTTAGTCATGTCCCACTGTTTGCAACCCTACGGACTGTAGCCCGCCAGGCTCCTCTGTCCGCAGGGATTCTCCAGGCAAGAATGCTGGCATGGGTTGCCATGCCCTCCTCCAGTAAGTTCCAATAGCACACTGTAATATGATCCTTTCTTTAGACTCTTCTTAGTTTTTTAATTTCCCCTTTCATTCCTGTAAATAAATTCCCTCTTACATGTAAGATGGCAACAAACTGTTGTTATTATACAATAATTTGTATGGATAAAATATGCATCACAAAAGAAAAAGCTCTATTGATATAAAATGTATAGAAATAAATAGAATTCCTCTTCAGCAGGCTTCTCTACTACTAAAAAAAAAAAAAAAAAACTGTTTTGGAACTCCTGAGATAACATGATCCTGGCGTACTGGGAAGATGAGTACAAACTGGCTTGTTAGAAGCAAAGATATCCCTTTGATCATTCACTTCACTAATCTTAGTGCGTATTGTAATGCTTCCCTCAGTGAATTAGGCCATCTTCTTTTCCGTGGGAGAAGTAATTTGCATGTCACACAGTTATACACCCGTGATACCCACTTACAAGCTCCCCATCGCTGGCTACTCACAGCTACCCCCGCACACTCAGTGATGTTTCATGTATCACTGAAGCTCTCCCACTTGGATAAAGGGCCAACCTGCATTTCTTGCCAGTGGTACGTTATCCTGTTACCTTGTTCCTGCACCTGCTCTGTAGAAACACAACTGTGACTCTGTCCTAATGGCCAATTATCATTAAGCTGATCGTGAGCTTTTGTTAAACAGCCCGGAGGGGCTCACTACACTGTTAATACCATCCTGCCCTAAAAGGATAACAGTGAGTATCAGCTGCCGTCTGTTTTCAAGATTGAAAGGGCACGAATGTGCCAGTAGAAATGATAGATAAGATTCTGTGCATCCTATTTTTACCCCTGTTCTCTTTACCACCAGCAGCTAAGCTCTGCACGGCAGGCAAGGTTTCTGTGTCCTGTGCCCACAGTCTCATAACCTTTCTTGGTTGGATTTCATGATGCCATATGCTTCTGTCCTAAAATAGTATTGAGGGTCCTCTGAAGAAAAACTGCCTAGCAGTTCTCTGCATGTCAGTGGGATGGTTGGAGGAGAGGTGCGCTTGGCCATTAAACATACTTTGGATCTGATTTCTACTTGGCAGAATGCTAATTGCGTAACCCGGGGAATTTACTTAATTGTATTGTGCTTCTGTTTCCTGAAGCATAAAATGGAAATAATAGTTCCATCTTATGGAGTTGCTGTGATGATTAAATAAGGTGATCTATAATATACAAATGCATCCCCACACAGCTACACACACATTTGTCATTGATGTATTAGTCTTGATAGTCTAGATTAATCTTCAGTAAAAATAAAAAACAACCCCAAGATTTTGGTGGCTTAAACCAACACAAGTTCATTTCACGAACTACATGAGCCTGGTGTGTCAGCAGGTGGATTTGGCTCACTCCAGAACCCAAAGGGAAGCAGCAGCCATCACCTTGAACTTCAGTTTATCACACATAGATCAGAGTTGGTCACCTGGTTCCACCCACCTCCAGGGGATCTAGACGTACAGACTGCAGCTCTACCACGTACCTGAAGATAGGAGATCAGAAATATTTGGAGAACAATATTAATGCCTACAATATCTGTTTTACAAAAATGAGACAGTATTATGTCAGTTCTCTGAATGTTAATTTTCTTATTAACAGTGCATTGTGGAAATCCTTCCAAGTCAACTTGTTTAAATATAACTCATTACTTCAGTGGCATTGTACTATATACCTACTATAATTTAGGCAGTCATTTCTTTATTGCTGGACTTTATTTCATTGAAATATAAACACACCCATGTTATATTTATAATGTCTTTATTCTCTAGGGCTTTTATTACTATAAAATAAATATCCAGAAATATCTAAATATGCCAGGATTCACCTGGTTCAGAAAGGAAATCATAAGGATATGCGTGAAGTGAAAGTGAAGTCGCTCAGTCGTGTCTGACTCTTTGCAACCCCACAGACTGTAGCCTACCAGGCTCCTCCGTCCATGGGACTTTCCAAGCAAGAATACTGGAGTGGGTTGCCATTTCCTTCTCCAAAGGATATGTGTATAAGGCTATAAACCTCAATTTAAATGGGATTTGTCATTTGAGGCAAAATGTAAAGAAACTAAATAGTTTGGAACAACAGACCTCTCATTTATTAATCTTTAATGACCCACAACCTCTACCAAATCTATCCTCTCTTTTACCATGGATATAAGCTGGAATATTCAATCCCAAATTTTGAAATTTATACCAAGAGCCTTCCTTGACCATTGGCAATAGAGATTTTAAAGATGCTTGACATAGACAAGACTTTGCAGAAAACTTCCTGCCGTCTTTAATCACAGTCACAAAAATTATATTCACGGGCCACAAAGCACGGCCTGTTATGGAGAAGATTCTGTTATTTGGGCAAAAGAACTGGAGCACTCCAGTCCTCTTCCCATTCATGGTAACGCAGGAAAAGAAACATTCCAGAACAAAAGTGCTATCAAGAAACTACAGGAGTTTGCTCAGATGGTTTCCCTCAGTCACCTCTTTCTCTACCTGTTTTGTGTAACTGCTTCCAATCACCCCTTCCCATCACATTGTTATCTGCCAAGTGTTTTTACAATTTGCACAGAACAAACCCTTAGTAAGCATAACCTAAAAGTAAAATTGCTTTCTAGTCAAAGTTTTAGGAGGAAGAAAAAAGCAAATTCTTAGCTAAAATTAAAATAAAAAACACACCAAAAACCGGCTCACATCATTCAGATGTCTCAACTATATTTTTAAGAACGTTAGTTCTAAAAACAGCTGTGAAATTGTTTCTTCAAACCTACTGTCCAATGACCACTCCCTGGCTCTTCTACCAAAAACCTGTCAGGTTGGATTAAGAAATAATAAGATAAAAGCTTGGGGCAAAATAACTTTTGCTATGGGTTCTAAAACACATTTTGAAGGAAAACATGTGGTAGAAAGCCTTTCTACGAGGAGAATCAAGGCTTGCCAATTGTACAGCTGGTTTCTAACCTTTATCTGCAGGAATGACATTCAAAATATTTAATAACTAGAGTTGCAAGAGTCAGAAAGGCCTATTAGAACAGATGCCAGCCATAAACAATCCATACAGCTGTGCCAGCGCACAAGAGCTGCATGTGAGCTCTGCTGATACATGACTGAATTGCCTAAAGAATTTCCACAGCCTCCCACAGCAAGCTCTGATCACGTCTTCTTGCTCAGAATATAAATGCTTCATGCTAAATATAAGAAAGCCTGGAAGCTGTATCCCTCTCTGAAATGACACATTCCATTTCATGCCTCCATTCCAGCATCTGCCAAAATGAAAACAAAACACATGAGCAAAAACAACACACACGCAAACACGGAAGTAGTGCCGCACAATTCTGGGTTGGTGAACCATTTGGAAGTAATTTCTAATGCTGTTCTTAAATGTGTACTTTGTAGATTAGCCTACAATTCTGACTTTAACATAGTACACATTTAGATCAAACTTAGAAAAAATAGATGCCGTTCTGTGAGAAAAATAATAGAGGCTCTTCTTACATGTGAGTGAACAATTAGGGAGTGCATTAGATTTCTAGGGCCGCTGTAATAAATTGTCAGAAAGTTAGTTGCATACAACAGACATTTGTCCTGTTGTTGTTTGGGAAAAGAGTTCTGTCTCTCCTCTGTGTGTCTTTTATAAGGACACTTACCATTGGACTTAGGATTCACCCAGGTAATTCAAAAAGATATCCTTAGCCTGAGATCCTTAACTTAATGACATCTGCAAAGAACCTTTTTTCCAAATAACATCAATTCACGGGTTCCAGGAACTTGACATGGACATATCTTCTGGGGGCCACCATTCAACCCACTATAGGGACGATAGGAACAAGAAAGGAAGAAAATTTAACAAATAGGTTGAGTTTAAATCAAAGAAAAAAAATTGAGGAAGAAAAAAATTTTAATCTTTTCTTACATCAAATATGTGTAGTACTGAAAGAGTCGGACATGACTGATCTGATCTGATCTGATTTTTCTAAGTACACCTCTCTCTGAATGATTCTGCCACTTTGCCTTGTATCAATGTTACTGTTTTGTATTTTGATTCTCTTTTTTATAAGAGTTAAAGCACTATATGAGCATTTCCAAATTTCTACCCTTAACTTTGATTCAGACTTCCTTTGAGCCTAAGAGCTGTTAAGTGTTCAAAGTAGGATCGGAACAAAATCTCAGCTCCAAGTGACGCCATGGAATTTCAATGTCTGCAGTTGCGTCATATCATCATTCTGGTGACGTCTCCTGGAAAGCTCAGTCCTCAGGCCCTGCCTTGCTGGGTGTAACTCTCCCACCAGCCTGATGACCATCCCCATGCTGACCGTGAACTCCTTCTAGCCTATGAGCTTGTTTTCTCCTCACTGCCACAACCTCTCCCACCCCCTCTCTGCCCCCAGCGGCTGCAGATCAACTTTCCCAGGGAAATTCTCTCTCGTCAGGCCCATCTCTGCCACGTTCATCACTGCAGAACTACCTTTACACACGGCTCCCACTCAGATAGCAAATGCATATTTCTCTATGGCTACTCCGAATTACAAGTTTACACAGGTGTTTTCAGCTGCCTGTGTTTTGAGAGCATCCTCTCTTCTCTTAGGGCTTCCCAGGTGGCTCAGACAGTAAAGAATCTGCCTGCAATGCAGGAGATCCAGGTTCGATCCCTGGTGTCAGGAAGACCCCTGGAGAAGGGAATGGCAATGCACTCCAGTATTCTTCCCTGGAGAATCCCATGGACAGAGGAGCCTTGTGGGCTACAGTCCATGGGATCGCATAGAGTCGGACAGGACTGAGCGACTGACACTTTCACTTTTCTTTCTCTTCTAAGCCCTGCAAGGTCAAGGGTCCTGTCTGGTGCTCTCTTCAAAACCAAAGTGTGTTCTCTACTGGTAGGCAGTTAATACTCTTCCCAGGCTGCTGCTCCTCAAACATTAAAGTGCCCCCAAATCACCTGGCAGTCCTGTTCAAATGCAGATTCTGGGGTACAGCATGACAGGCTGCATTTCTTCTTTCCCATTTAGATCATCTAGGTGAACATCTCACTCAAGCTGCACTGGATCTGTGTTGAGATACCCTGATGTAAGTGATAGAAATGCTCAGGACTATCTTTCCCTTCAGTGGTTCTTTCCTTCCTCTTAAAAGTGGGTAAGAAAATAAAGTCCCACAATACTATCTATTTTTCCAAGAATGCCATAGCATGATCATTTTCTCTCATTGACAATGCAGGGAGATGATTATCAAAGGCAGCAACAGAGCTGAGCCATAATTACAAGGATCATAATGAAACACAGGTTCATCTTATGGGATGAGGCAAACACAGACTCTGTATAAGACGTGTCCTGGCATCGAGAGCTGTAGGGATATTAGAGTAATGGGTGTCAGAAGGCGGCTTCATGGATGTGGCATTCAGGGCACAGAGCAGGATCTAGAAAAGTGCCAGATGGGTGTGCACACCTGTTCTGCTGTCTGCCAGGGGCCAGAGGAAAGGGGGTGCCAGCAGACATCACACTCAGCATCTTCTTCCAGCCAGCACCGAGGTGTATTCCATCCCAGTCCCCTCTCTACCCACCTTCTAACAATAAATGACTGTGCGTCTCAGCTTCCATATTCAGCCTGAGACACAAATATTCATATATCTTCTAAGAGGAGTGCGTGCTCAGTCTCTTCAGTCCTGTCCAACTCTTTGCGACCCCATGGACTGTATGTAGCTCACCAGGCTCCTCTGTCCATGGGATTCTCTGCAGGAATACTCGAGTGGGTTGCCATGCCCTCCTCCAGGGGATCTTCCCTACCCAGGAATCGAACCCGCGTTTCCTTCATCTCCCCTGCATTACAGGCGGATTCTTCACCCACTGAGCCATCGGGGAACTGCTGAGAAGAGTAAGGTCTGGTGGAACTTTCAGCACAGATGAAAGTGTTCTACCACTGTTCATACAGTAGCCACCGTGCGCACGTGACTGTCGGGCACTTGAAGTGTGGCTAGTGCAACCGAGGCACCAAAATTAATCTCATTTCATTTATTTACGTGTAAATAGCCATGTGCAGCTAGTTGATACCATTATTGGCCAGCACAGTTAGAAGCTCAAACTCAGGGTAGACTGTTTAGGAAAAGGAACCACTGAACAAGGGAATAGCTGTCTGAGGTTCCCCTTAGGCCTCTGCACACTAAACCTGAAAAAAGAGCCCCCACAGCTGCAGGGCATCACCCTGAGACTAAGCTGGCGGTCATGTCGGTATTCTCTCTATTACAATGTATTGATAACTTGGTCAATTAAGACAGAGACACTTGAGCTCTTGGGTCTGGTTTCATATTCAGTGGGCAAATAAAAGTTTGCTGTGGGCTTCACTGTTTTAATAAGACCATGTAGAGTTTGTGCAGTTCTGTTATTCTGATCTGTGGGCAGAGAGTAAGGTGGAAAAGGCTTGCAATTTTTAAAATTTATTTTTTTAAAAAGCTGTGTTTTTTGCTCAGAAGATACTTAGAGAGGTGACACAGTTTGGGAGAGGGATCTAGTATTTGAAAAAGGGAATAACAAATATTGACCCATAACACAATGCAATAAATTCCTTCATACACTCCTCCAGCAGAGCAAATGGCTCCTTGGCCACCTCTGTGCATATTTAGTCACGTCAGTCGTGTCCGACTCTTTGCAGCCTCATGTACTGTAGCCCAGGCTCCTCTGTCTGTGGGATTCTCCAGGCAAGAATACTGGAGGGGGTTGCCATGCTCTCCTCCAGGGGATCTTCCCAACCCAGGGATAAAACCCATGTCTCTTATGTCTCCTGCATTGGCAGGTGGGTTTTTTGTTCTTGTTTTTTGCCACTAGCGCCACCTGGGAAGAGCTTCCCTTGGAGCTCAGTTGATAAAGAATCTGCCTGCAGTGCAGGAGACCTGGGTTCCATCCTTGGGTTGGGAAGATCCCCTGGAGAAGAAAATGGCAACCCACTCCAGTGACTTTGCCTGGAAAATCCCATGGACAGAGGAGCCTGGTAGGCTACAGTCCATGGAGTTGCAAAGAGTCAGGCATGACTGAGCGACTAACGCTTTCAGCCTTCAGTCTTTGAGCCACCTGAAAAGCCTTTGGCCACCTCGGAGAAGGCAATGGCACCCCACTCCAGTACTCTTGCCTGGAAAATCCCATGGACGGAGGAGCCTGGTAGGCTGCAATTCATGAGGTCGCTAAGAGTTGGACACAACTGAGCGACTTCACTTTGACTTTTCACTTTCATGCATTGGAGAAGGAAATGGCAACCCACTCCAGTATTCTTCCCTGGAGAATCCCAGGGACGGCAGGGCCTGTTGGGCTGCCGTCTATGGGGTCGCACAGAGTCGGACACGACTGAAGTGACTTAGCAGCAGCAGCAAGATAAGGCTATTAGTCAGCCAGGGACCACGTGATGTGAATATGACAGGAAAAGAAACTAGGATTTACCTGTAGCTGACTTGACTGGTAATCCAGGTGAGAAGGGAGGGGTCCCTGAAAGCCTCAGTGGGCACTAGGGAAGCCTGGGTTGTGATATAATTAAAGAGAACAGAACTCCAACTGAGGATTCCCTGAGATCTCCTTCTAGAGCAGACCATGGCAGCTGGACACCTGGTGTTCCTAAGTACAGAATGCAAATGAGGCTCGGAATATGCTGACTCGGACAGAACGCTTTGCATGTGAGAAGTAGTATAAATGAGTGGGAGAGCTGGTGTGATCAGAAGCATATTTATAACACAATAATTTAATATCCCCAGTGGGTGGTGGACCCTATTCCCCATGAGGTGAGCTGTATGTGGCGAGAATTTGCCCAGTGACCTGTCTTTTGCGGTGGTGTAAGACAACAGGGCGGGACTTCCCCAGTGGCCCAGTGGTAAAGAACCCACCTGCAGTTCAGGAGCCACAGGAAGCACATGGGTTTGATTCCTGCCTGGGTTGGGGAAGATCCCTTGGAGGAGGGCATGGCAGCCCACTCCAGTATTCTTGCCGGGAGAATCCCATGGACAGAGGAGCCTGGTGAGTTACAGTCCATAGGGTCGCCAAGAGTCGGACACAACCGAAGTGACTGAGCATGCATGCAAGACACAGGGTATTATGAAATTCACTTTGGAGAAGTTCTTGGAAACAATGGGTGGTGGTAACGAATCCTTTAGCTGATACTGTTTTCACTGGCCAGAAAAGAGGACAAGGGCTCACAGGGAATGGGGCGTGGAGGGAAAAACAAGCTTGGAGTCAGACACACCTGGCTGTAAAAACATTTGCCCACTTAGGCTTTGTATCGAGATCACCTGGGAGCTTGTTAAAAGTTCAGATTCCCGGTCCTTTCACTGAGCTACTAAACCAGGATCTCTCCGCTGGGGGTCAAAAGGCTCTTTTTAAAATAAACACACAAGGTGACTGTGCTGTGAGGCTTCTCTTAGCGTTAGCTCTGTAAAAGGTGAGGTAGGATTCATGATACCTGGAGTCAGGATTATGGTATCCATATAATGTCATTTAAAAAACAGCAACAACAAACAGGTAGATCAAACAAAGGCTGTATAAACTTGTAGCTGTTACTATTCTTGAGCCATGGATTTGCCTTCTTGAAGATACTGTTCTTTTCTTTAGAGATCTCAAGTTGATGTCATTTGCCTTGCTGAGCCTTATTAACTGTGTTAACTCAGCTGGAGAATCTTCACCCAAATTAGCCCTTGTCCCCAAAGTTGCAAGTTGTTGTTTCTGAGGATTGATAAAAGCAACCTTTCCTGTTCCTTTTCGCTCTTTAAGTTTTGATGACATGGGTGTAAGGCCTTCTTCAGGTCGGGGAATTTCTATCGAACGAGAAAACATCAATTCGTTGTAACAGGTTGTCGACTCCAGTGAAAAGTCAAGGGCTTGGTGGGGGCGGATCCGCCCGAGAATGGTAACGTGTTCTGGCCCCAGAGAGGTGCGTGCACCTCGAGGGTTCCCAACACAGCGGTCTTCGGTGTGGCCCATCTTGCTTTCAATAGGCAGCAAGAGGCTGGAGGAAACGGGGGGCGGGGGAGGTTGGCGTTCTGCCCTGCAGTTCGAGAGAGTGAAGGTAGCTGCAAAACCCGGCAGGCTCCAGAGGCTGGTGCTGAGACGCGCGGAGGGGTGGGGCTGCCCGGCGAGGATGAGCGCGTGAGGCCCCGAGGGAGGCGGGGGCGCAGCATCCCAGGTGGGACGGGGGAGTGCTTTCCGGAAACCCTCCTTCGGCCTCGGGATCCCGATTGGCTCGGGCGGGGAGGTCGGCAAGGTCAAGACCCCCTCGGCGCCTTCTTCTGATCCGCCCTGCCGCGGTTGAGCGGCTGTCGAGACGCGGGTTGCGGGGCGTGGCGGGGGCATGCTGGCCAGGCGGCGGGGCGCGAAGGGCAGCGCGCGGGGGCCGGAGCGGCGCCCGGCCCGGGGCGCCCGGGGACCGGATGGCGGAGCCCACGCGCGCCGCGGAGCCGGGGAGGTTTGCGCTCCGCTCGCCGCGCTGCAGGGAGGGCGCGGTGCCAGGCGCGAACGCCCAGAGACCCAAAAGGAAAGCTTTTTATTTGCTGAGGATGAAGCCCCTGAAGGAGCCCGCCCCCAACAACAACAACAACGTGTCCTTTGTGATCCATTGTCAACTGGGCAAGGAGATCAAACACATTTGCAGCAACTGCAGTCGTGGGGAGGACGCCCGGGACGGTGAGTGTCGGGGCGCGTCGGGGCGGCGGCGAACGCGGGAGGAGAGGAGGCGGCCCTGCCGGTCCCAGTTTGGGGGCGCCGCGGGCGGCTCTACCCGGAGAACTGCGGGGACATCCGCCTTCTAACCGGGCGTGACGCCCGCCCAGCCGGCACTTTGCGGAGCGCTGCCCAGAGCCAAACCCGGACCGCATCCGTGCTTAGACCATTGATGGAAACGCTCCCCCCAAACGAGGGGTTTGAAACCGTTAAAGGGGCAACTCTGGGGGAAGGTGGGGCTTTAGGGGGTTCATCAGGGGCAACATTATTAGCTTTCAAGAGACGATTCCACCTGCTCTCCCTGCTTTCTGGGCTTCTTAGGGTTCTCTCACCCTTGCGTGATGATAGGATGTGAGCTCTGCTGGGCAGCGTTACAGATGTGGGCGTCGGGTGGGTTGACTCTGGAGAGGTGCTTTGGCCTCGGCCCCAGCGCCCTGCGCCCTGGAGACTTGTGGAGTTGTGGAATGATGTCCGTTCGGAGTAAAACATGGCCGTGGTTTTTGGAGTGCCGCTGGTGGTCCCTCCTGGAATGATGCCTAGTGGCCAAATGTGGGAGGTGGGGAAGAGACGGCAGCGGCTTCCTCCAGGTGAGCCTGTTCGAGCTAAAGAGCGCCCCCCAAACCGATCCGAGCGGGGCGGTGAAAGGGTACCGGGCCTCAGCGACTCTGGGCAGAAGGAGCCAAGCAGGAGGGACAGCCCTGCACGGGCAGAAAGCTCTGCAGTTGTGGGCGCGCCTGTGTAACGGTCCAGCATCTCCCAGGCAGTTGGAAGCAGCTCACAGAGCTGACTCCAGAGGGTCTGGAAAAAGTTTCAGGCAGCGGGGTTTTGCAGGGAAAGCATTAGCTATTGGCCAGGCTGAAGCTCATCGCCTGGTGCTGCACACACCTGCTTGGGCAGGCAGATTTCTGCTACCAACCCCAAGCGGGGTTCGCTTGTTCCCTTTGTAAGAACACTCATTACTTAGGGCCTTCTCTGGTTTCTTGCTGGCCTCTGAAGTGCAGCGTAATGAAGTGACTGGCTTGGCTAACGTCTTATCAAAATTAAGAGTCTGCTAACATAATTATACTTTTCTTTGATGAAACTGCAAGAGAGGCTGTGCCGGATGGCAGTAGGCATCCAGGAGGAAAACCATGCTGGAGAAAGGCGGGCACACAGCACAGGAGGCAGCACTCCTGGTAGGTCTGCGGGAGGATATCCACACACTGACATGTGTTTGGTCCTTTGGTTACTCTATAAGCTGATGACACCTATGGGATATATAAATGGATTAGTGAGATGATCTAAAGCCGGTCTTTTACTGTCTACTATAATAGAGCATGAGATGCAGGCTAAAATATTTATTAAATGAGTCATTCTGTTGACTGAATTGCTTCCCAAATGGGCTACTTCCACAACCTTGGGGAATTGATTTAAATTGGGATCTCTGAATGTTACTGCAGTAAGGAAAGGTCTGTACCCACACTCAAGGATATGGGTTCATGTGTGTAATTATGAACACGATGCTTCTGCTTACAATATGCGTCATCTCCACAACCTCAAATGCTCCAGAATGTGTTACGGAGCTGTCTTTGTGGATGTTCACACGTCACCTGATGGGACTAAAGCCTTTCATTTTGAAGGATTCTTGTGCAGGGGGAGCCTCATGTGTGGGTGCTTAATTTCTGCCAAGTTCTCCCCCGGCTAATCCTGCCTTCCAGTGTGTGTGGTGTGCTTCTTTAGTCACTGAGAAAATGAGGTCAGGAGCCTCACCCTTCTCCTTTAAGTGCCAGAACCCAAAGCAGCGCTGCCCACCGTGAAGGAAAGAAGTTCAGATACATTTCACTTTCTGCTGAGACTGACCTTGAATCATCCGTCGTCATGAGTGGAGGTTCTGCGAGTGAAGTTCTCCAGCAGCTGTTTCTCAGTTTGAGTCATCTATTTGTGTATGCCAGGAAGAGCCAGCTATTTTAACGGAAGTGTGTAGTAAAGACTGTAGTGAGGCCAGCAGATTTGGTAGGACTTGACAGAGGAGGACATTTCTTATGGTGGAGTGTGCCTGTGTTGTGGCCAGCACTCTATATGTGTTTGGTTTCTCCTCCAGCGCCACGGAGGTCATTTAGTAGCCACCAAGGAAAGTTCTGGTCCAAGTGGAAAGTCCTTACCTGAAATTTTACACAGGGAGAATTTTATAGAGATATTGCCTACTGAGGCTCAATCTTAACTTCCTCATATATAAGATATATTTAAACATTTTTATAACTCAGTCTAAAGACAATCTATAAAACTATTTGGCTGATAGAGAATAAACTTTAAAAGAAAAAAAGATCCCTGGCTCAGTGAACATATATAAAAAGTGAAATTGCATTTCAGCACTTGCCCTTTTACTTAAAAGAGTTTGTCTTTTTTTTTTTAAGCTCCTGGTATCCACTGACTAGAACTAAAGATGTTTGGCTGACTTTATTATTAAATAGAAAATGACTTTAAAAATTGTAGAATGTAGTTCACCTTTAATGGCCCAAGGTATTTTGTGTTTCTTTCATTCTTGCTGTTTTGGTTCAATACTGAAGCCATTTTTCAGATGTGGAAACAAGCTACCATAGTACTTTGGTGTAAAGGCCAAAAGTGGGTGAATGGTAGGAAAAAATTCAAATTTCTTGTCTGTCTTTGAAACTGGAATGCTTCCCACTGTGCCTTCAAGTTGATTATTTTTTTAATGGCACCTATACCGAATGTAGGAAATTAAGTACCGTGATGTGTGTGTGCCTGTGTTATATACATGTACAGTCCCGATAAGCCAGGTTTATTAAGATACTGAGCTGAAAGGAATTGTATAGTTCCCTAGCATATTTAATTTTACCTGCTTTTCCTACTTAGGCTGCCATTAGTAGGAATAGAGGGGGAGAAGTTTTTAGATGAGTATATTATAAGTTTTGTATTTTGTAAAGCTCCAAGAGACATAGCTACCTTATCACTGAACTTTTATTGGAAGTCAGTAGGAGAATTTGATTTTACAAATAGGTAAAAACTCTGGGGGGAAATCTAGGATCTATACTATATAATTTCATACATGTTTTCTTTTCTCCTTTGAATTCCTTTTGAGTTTGTTAGTGAGGAATTATAGAATTATGCCATTAATAATTGTGTATTAAGATATAATTTCAATAGAAATAAAACATTTTGAAGAGTTTTTAAAAATATTTTGAAACTTCTGTCTTATAGTGGCCTATTTACAAAGCAATCAAATGATAAATAGTAGATTTGGAAACAAGACATTGATTGTAACTGCTACTCCGTGCCTTTTGCATGTGATGGATCAATATTTCAAGGTTGTTTTCACTTCACTAAATATGATTTCCATTCTTCAAATATTTGTACATAAAATCACTAATCCAGTCACTTACTAGATGAATTTCCAAACTTTATTTTGGGGATTAGAAATATTTAACATGTCTTCTAATGGCTTCTAGTGTGAACTTTTAGAACAAAAACAATTTGTCCTAATACTTCTGAGTTACTCTGTAAGTTTCATTCCGTAAGACAGCCTTTTGGAAAGCAGTGCTTTACTAGTTTCTGTGGGTCAAATCCTTCCTTTTGCAGATGAGGAAACTGAGGTGCATAAAGATGAGGTGAGCAGTCCCCCGAGATCCAACCATTTGGTGTTGGGGTTGCTAACAGTACCTGTCCCTTGATGAAGCACGAAATTTCTAATAGTGGTCCAGAGCTGACTCGTGGAACCTCATTGCCTGTTTTCAAATAATGGCTCCTCCCCTTGCTAGCTGGGTGACTTTAGGATGCCATGATACTATCTACTGCATGGAGTTGTGAGGATTAAATGAGATAATTGGTATGAAGCATTTAGCATGGTGCCTGGCGAGAGAAGGTGCTGGAAAAATATTAGCTGTGATTACTATCATCTGTATTGTTACCGCCAAGTTCAATTTTGTCTTGTATTTTTCCTCCTGCTATTGTGCATTCCTTGGTCTCTTCTGTAATTAAACATCCCTGGATTGGGTCCAAGATGAAAGCATCATTTCTACTCTGTATTTAACAGTGAAAACGTATCTTTCTAATAAAAGCAAGGAAAAGTGAGATTGGAGAAGAGCCCCCTTCAGCGTTGTGCACTTCAAAATTATTCTGCTGTGGTGGTTTTAGAGTTTTAACAATCATGACCCGCTCGTTCTAGATGAAAGGGCTCATGCCTATGTCTAAATTTACAATGACTGAGCACTTTTTGGTCAGTAGAGTAATCAAAAAAAATAGGCAAGGTGAGATCTTGAAGAGGAAACGTGAACAGCGGGATGAAGTAGTTATTGCAGAATTCTATTGACATGGGCTGGAAGGACGCTCAGAGGCAAAGGGAGAGCTATGGGATGGCCTGAAGCAAGGGGTAGAGTTGGGAATCTGCCTCCTTAAAGTCGGGAGGGCCTGGAAAAGGCTCTAACTTGGGCAGGTTATATAAAGGCTGGAATCCTGAAAAGAAAGGCACGTGCTGAGACAGTAGTGAAGAGAAGTGAAAAAGGACTTAGTGGGGTGTTAGGAAGGGGTGTACAAAGCAGGGAAATTCTAACAAAGGTGGGCTGTTAAAATCCTGTTAAAAGTATCATATACAGTCATCCTTCAGTATCTGCAGGGGATTGGTTTCAGGTACCCTCCATGGGTACCACAATCCAGGGATGCTCAAGTACCTTGTATAAAATGGCCTAGGGCAAAAAATGCAATCTGCTTTCCACACCTGTGGGTTTTACATCTGTGATACAGAGGGTGGACTGAATTCCTCCAACTGAACTATTGATTGATTCTCTTAAACATTTGTTATGAAATTAGCAGCATATGTGTGTTGAAAGTGATAGACCCTTTCAGATACCAATAGGTACAATAACCAAATATTGCAACAGGAAAATAAACGGCTAAGTTGGAGGAAGCCATTAACTGTGTAAGTAAGGCAGGCGGGCTTCCTGGAGGAGGTGATATTTGGACAAGAACCTAATGGAGGCGTTTTCTCAGGTAAAGAAGGAAGGGCATGTCGGTGAGGAAAACAATGTGCAAATGATTTAAACTACAGAAGAGCACAATCCACTCCAGTACTCTTGCCTGGAGAATCCCATGGACAAGGGAGCCTGCCAGGCTACATACAGTCCATAGGGTTGGACACGACTGACGTGACTTAGCACACATGCATGCATAACTTAACTCAGAAACAGGGAGAGGTTCAACAGGTAGAATTAGTGGAATGTGGCAGAAATGACATGCAGTAGTCCAGAAACATATGTTGGGGCAGTTCATTTTTTCCCAGTGATATATTTGTGCAGCATTTTTATGTGCCAGGTTAAGCATTGGGAATATAAAAGTCAGTGAGACAGTATGGTCTTTGTGGTCAAAGACCTTATAATGTAGCACAGGGAGATAGGTAGACTGCTGCTGCTGCTAAGTCGCTTCAGTCGTGTCCGACTCTGTGTGACCCCATAGATGGAAGCCCACCAGGCTCCCCCGTCCCTGGGATTCTCCAGGCAAGAACACTGGAGTGGGCTGCCATTTCCTTCTCCAATGCATGAAAGTGGAAAGTGAAAGTGAAGTCGCTCAGTCGTGTCCGACTCTTAGCAACCCCATGGACTGCAGCCTACCAGGCTCCTCCATCCGTGGGATTTTCCAGGCAAGAGTACTGGAGTGGGGTGCCATTGCCTTCTCCAATAGGTAGACAGACAGATGCAAAGAAGTTTTTAAAAGTGTATGTGAAGGGCAGGTGTTGTTTTGGAGGCAGAAAGTAGAGGGTGTCAGGCCTGACTTGGGCAAGAGAGAAATCTGGAAAATCTTCGTACAATTTACGAAGGAGTTCAGATTTCATCCAGGGAGCACTGTAAAAATATTTATTAATAAACAGAAGTCTCAATGACATAGAGTTGGGAGACCAAACTGGGGCGTTGTCACACCCTGGGAGGATAGCAGAGCCCAACAGGGAGAAAACAGACTCTTTCCTGGCGGGGATTCAGCCAGTGAAAAGCCATGGACTCTTTGTTGGCTAAGTCCTCCCAACTTCCTTTTCCCTTTTGTAAAAGTGGCCCCCTTTCTGGGACTTTCACGGGTTGTAGACTTCCAGTTGAATTTCTCTGCTGATCCTGACTGAATCTATCTTTTTGCTGGAGAAGTTACCAGCAGTCTATTTGTTTTAGGTCAGCAACACCGAAGGTAGTACAGGGATTTTTAAGCAGAGGTAGCATGATGGAGTTACCTTTTTAAAAACGATTATGAAAAACTGCACACATACAAGTGTGGACAGAAGAGGATAATGATCTGTATAGATTCCTCATGTATTCCCCCAGTCCTGCATTATACTGAAGCAAATTTGTATACGTTTTATGAGGGTGTTGCCGGCAGAGGTTAAGCAGGGACTGGTTGAGAAGGGACCTGGGTCCGACGCTCATAACCAAGAATGGCCATTTCAGGACCTTGAGCAGCAAGTGTCAAAAGACCAAGACTCTGCTATTCTGGTATATGCATACAAAGGCCCCGTAAACGTTTCAAGTACCAGCAATTCAGTTTGCCTTCGTTTCAGCATGACTTTGAACTTGTAAGTAGTTTTGCTAATTTCTCCTGCTCTAATATCTTTCTGACTCACAGACATCTATAAATATTCACTCAGCTTAGAAGATATTTTTAAAATATTTGTAAAAATCTATAGCTTAAAATTGGAGAAGGCAATGGCACCCCACTCCAGTACTCTTGCCTGGAAAATCCCATGGGCGGAGGAGCCTGGTTGGCTGCAGTCCATGGGGTTGCTAAGAGTCGGACCGACTGAGCGGCTTCCCTTTCACTTTTCACTTTCATGCATTGTAGAAGGAAATGGCAACCCACTCCAGTGTCCTTGCCTGGAGAATCCCAGGGACGGGGGAGCCTGGTGGGCTGCCGTCTCTGAGGTCGCACAGAGTCGGACATGACTGAAGCGACTTAGCAGCAGCAGCATAGCTTAAAATATACCCATATATCTAAAGGAGATTTTAAAAAGATCAATAGATAAAATATATACATATGACTTTATTGAGAGGGCAAGGTTCAGAACCTATTTGCTAGTCCCCAACATTCATTTCTGTAGTTGATATTAATGGTGAGAATGTTTTCGGGCATGAATAGGTGTTTAGAGTTTTAAGACATGGCAGAGAGGGGGCATGAAGATTTCATTTTTGTGTAGGTCGTAAAACAGGGATTCAGTTTCATTCTTTTGCATGTAGCTGTTCGGTTTTCTACTTATTGAAGAGACTGCCCTTTCCTCCTCGTATACTCTTGGCTCCTTTGTCGTGAGCTAACTGACCAAATATGCATGCATTTATTTCTTGGCTGTCTGTTCTGTCCCACTGATCTGTGTCTGTTTTGTGACAGTACTGTACTGTTCTGATTACCATAGCTTTGTAATACGCTTTAAATCACGAAGTGTCCCTTCAATTCTGCTCCTCTTTCTCAAGATTGCTTTGGCTATTTGGGGTCTTTTGTGGTCCCATACATGTTTCAGGATTTTTTTTTTTTCATTTCTGTGAAAAAGGTCATTGGAGTATTAGTTACTTTATTGAGATATGATTCACACACCATAAAGTTCACCCATTTAAAGTGTACAATTTGATGGCTTTTTGGAAAAGGCAATGGCACCCCACTCCAGTACTCTTGCCTGGAAAATCCCACAGGCGGAGGAGCCTGGTGGGCTGCAGTCCTTGGGGTCGCTGGGAGTCGGACACGACTGAGCGACTTCACTTTCACTTTTCACTTTCATGCATTGGAGAAGGAAATGGCAACCCACTCCAGTGTTCTTGCCTGGAGAGTCCCAGGGACGGGGGAGCCTGGTGGGCTGCCGTCTGTGGGGTCGCACAGAGTCGGGCACGACTGGAGCGACTCGGCAGCAGCAGCAGATTCACAAGGTGGTTCTCGGTCACCACAGGCAGTGTTGAGACATCTTCATTACCGCCAAGAGAAAGCCTGCTCCCCTCAGTGAATCTCTCCAGTCATTTTGTCTCCCCTAGCCTTAGGCAACTACTAATCTATTTTTGTTTCTATAGCTTTCCCTATTCTGGACATTTCATATGAATGGAATCAGGCAATATGTAGTTCTTTGACTGACTTCTTTCACGTAGCATAACATTTTCATGTTCATCCATGCTGGAACATGCATAAGCACTTCATTTCTTTTTATCACCGAATTATTATATGGATATGACACGTTTTGCTTATTCACCAGTCCGTGGATGGTGATTTGTGTTCTCTCCATTTTTTGGCTGTGATCAAAACTTCTGCTTCGAACATTACACACATGTTTTGGTGTGGACGTCTGTTTTCGTTTCTTCTGAGTATATGCCTGAGACTAGAATTGCTGGATCATATGTTAACACCTTATTTAGCCATTTGAGGAACTGCCCGTTTCTTTTTCAAAGTGACTGCACCCTTGTACATTCCGACAGCAGTGAAGATAAAGTCCTATTCCACTACATCTTTCCAATGGTTGCTGTTATCTGTGTTTTGGATTATAGTCACTCGGGAGGATTACTAAGAGAGGAAGTGAGATTCGGTGGTCAAGAAGAGTGTTGATTCAGTCAGCTAAAGCCAGTAAGTTGAGAAAACCTAGACACTTACATACATTATGTTACACTTTAAAGTTTGCGCATGTTATTTTCTTGTAATCATGGGAACATTTTAGGGTTGGAAATCCTGTTGTGCCCATCTTAGGGAAGAGGAAACAGCAGCAGTGGTCATGTCTTCCTCCACGTCACCTGCTGATGCTGCTGTACTTGGGCTAGCCCTCTGCTTCCACCTCTGCAGCCTTGGTTGGCTCCTTCTGAGATGTGAACTTCTAAGAGGAGACTGGGCTTCCCTGGTGGCTCAGTGGTAAAGAACCCACCTACCGATGGAGGAGATGCGGGTTCAGTCCCTGGGTCGGGAAGATCCCCTGCAGAAGGGAATAGCAACCCATTCCAGTATTCTTGCTTGGGAAATCCCATGGACAGAGGAGCCTGGTGGGCCACAGTCCATGTGGTCGAAGAGTCAGGCATAACTGAGTGACTAACAGAAACACACACACACACACACGAGGCTACTGTTCTAGCCAGTGAAGTTTCACTTCTTAAAGTGATTAATGAAATGTGAAAGTGATTGCTTCTGGAAAATTCAGGAAGAAAAAGAACATGGAAAACAAACTGAATTCATTGAAAAGCAAAAGAGGAAGTTATGTGTGTTTTGGATGATAGTCGCCCTGGAGGATTATTAAGAGAGATAATTATATCTGTGCTCTACCTGCTCTTGAGTCACCTCTGACCTGGGTTTCTTCCACCTGTGAGATCATTATTTCTCCTCCCTGAAGATGCTGAGTTGTCTGAAACCCAACTACATCAGGGATTAGTAAACTGTGGTCTGTGAGCCCTCTGTTTTCACAGCAGAGAAGGAAGGGTTTTTTTTTTTTCTTTACAATTACAACAACTGACAGAAATCAGAAGAAAAAGACTATTCCATGATGTAAGACACTTACACTAAATTCAGATGTCGGTGTCCATAAATAAAATTTTGTTGGAGCTCATCCATGCGTGATTGTGCATGGCTTTTGTCGCACAGCTGCTGGGTTGAGGAGCTGCAGCAGAGATCTGCAGACCCTGAAATATTTGCTCTGGCCTTTATCAGAAGAATGTTGCCAATGCCTGATACATCACCGTTCCTGTAATTAGGAAGTACTGCTATTGACCATCTTAACAACATGTCTAATCTTAGGATTGAAAGGGACTCAATCACTTGTCTATATCATTCACCAGAACTGCAGTGTTACTCTTTTTCAAAGGCTCCGTGATGTCCTGGTGTAGGCAGAGGGACAGGTTTAAAATGAAAATCAACCTAAAAAGAAACAACTCATCCGAATTGGGTTCGTGGAGTATCTTTGCGCTCCCCACCCCCACCGTGACCTTTATGTGGGCTTCAGGCAAGCGCATGTGACAAAGGGGATGTATTTCTAATCCCCACCTAACAGCATGCTGTCTTGACGCTGTTATTGTTTCGGTGTGAACTTTAGAACAATCGCCTCTGCTATTTTGGCACATGGAGACTTGCCTCCACGGTAATTATTTTGCAACCCACAAAAGTAATTATAAAATCAAATAATTAGCTTCTAAACAAGCTGTAACCCCAGCGATGACTCTTGGGAGGGGAATGAAGCTCCGTTCTTCAGTTTTCATTTTTAGGACTGTCACCGTCTACCTCTCTTGCCCATTTACCTCAGTTTTTGTGTTATGTCAAGTTCAGTCTTGACTGCTACGTCAAGTTCAGTCTTCAGTGACGCACCAGCTGCCCTTGAGGTGGCTTTCTTAAACAGTAGTATTGCTCCAAGGTTATGAGCAGAAAGAGGAGCAAGCAAGAACAGGGAAAAGTGAAGGCTGGTTTAATCCTTCCAGTGGTAGGAAATCCACTTTTAAAAGGGTGTCACAGCCTACCACACTCCATACCTGGTTTGGGCTGGAATTTTGGGGAGCTGCTCTGTAGTGAGACCTCCAGATTCTGAAGGTGCTCTCAGTGAGAGTTGGCACCAGGATTCCCTGGCACAGAGCGAGGAATGCAATCTGCCACATAGTTAATGACCGTCCATCACTGACAAGCTGGCCACAGAGCAGAACTGGGGGTTATTTCTTGAGAGACTTAAGTCTGTTTATGGGCAAGTGTTTGTCTGCCATATGCAGCAGATACTGGGGTTAATGTTTATATGTTTGGAAACTTACTCATCTGATGAACTCGGCTACTCCCCATGATGAAAGGCTGTTTCCAGAAGCTGATCTTGGCTATGGGTGCTAGGATGGATTTGCTACATATTCAAGACTCGCCCTCTCCAAATCTCAGTGAGTCACTGATCCGTGAGTCCCTAAAGAAGCCAAACAGTCCCCAGACAGAAGCTTATCGTCCCCCCAGATGAACACACAGTGAACCTTTCTGCTGGCCCAGAGCCCTGTTATTTGCGTATCCACATTGAAGAGTACGCTACAATTTCCAGTTAGCCATGGTATGAATTATTCATGCCCTAGAAGCAGCCTGTGGTCAGAACGCCACCGCCTGAAGTAAAACGGAAGACAGAGGAGCAGGTTTTCATATTTGCAGCCGACAGCGCCCTTTGCAGTGGGAGCAGAAGTAATGAGCCACGGGACCCCTCCCATCCTTCTTCCCTGTCTTTGAGGCGGAATCGTGAACAGGAATGCAAGTGTCTTGTGGTCAGACGACAGATGTAACTTGGGTTACTGGCGAGTGTTGTAGTCATTGGGCTGTGTGCCTCGGTCAGTTTTTCAGCGTTTTCCAAGAATACAGAAGAGGGAATACGTAGGAAAAGGAGCATCTGTGTTCAAGAGCTAAAAATAAAGACCAGGGACATAAGGACGAGAGTTACCCTTTGGAAGAAGAAACTTGTGAGTATCTTAGAAGACCCTCATGTATAAACCAGATAAAAGGGGGGATGGCTCTGGTTTGCGCAGGGCTACCCTCTCAGAGTGTCCTAGAGTCCTAAAGCTTTCCAGTTGACTTTTTTTTTTTTTAAGATTTTTTTGATAGTGACCATTTTTTAAGTCTTTATTGAATTTGCGACAGTATTGCTTCTGTCTTATGTTTTGGTTTTTTGACCCCAAGGCATGTGGGATCTTAGGTCCCCAACCAGGGATGGAACTCACACCCCCTGCACTGAAAGGGAAGGTCTCAACAACTGGACCACCAGGGGATCTCCAAGCTTTCCCGTTTAAAAGTTGTTCTCTGCTCCGTTTAGATGAGATACAGTGTAGAGCGATTACTGCATTTTTAGAATATAAACATCAACTCATAACTGGGGACATTATATATGCTCAACTTTATCTTATAAAGATGATGAAACAGCTAATAGAGCAGCTTCTGACATAAATAAGGTATAACCAGATAAGGTATCGGTTTCTTTCGTGTGTGTATGTGTATGGTCCACCCTAAAGTAGAGTTAATTTGGGGGAAGATGTATATATTTGGTGAAGATTTGCATGGCATCATGTATAAATGGGTTCTAATAGAAACTCTTTAGCTTCAGATTATTTCAAGAGGAATGTTTAATTTCATGTCGACATTAATAGTCACCTCTGTAAAAAAGACAACTGCTGAAAATGAAATTGGACCAGGTGGCCAGTCCTTTTTGCTTCCTCTCTAACAGGCAGCTCCAGTACTCTGGCCACCTGATGTGAAGAACTGACTCATTTGAAAAGACTCTGATGCTGGGAAAGATGGAAGGCGGGAGGAGAAGGGGAGGACAGGATGAGATGGTTGGATGGCATCACCAACTCAATGGACATGAGTGTGAGTGAACTCCAGGAGGCCTGGAGTGCTGCAAACCATGGGGTTGCAAAGAGTTGGACACGACTGAGCAACTGAACTGAACTAACAGGTGGCTCAGTGGTAAATAATCTTCCTGCCAATGCAGGAGGCTCAGGAGACATGGGTTTGATTCCTGGGTTGGGAATATCCCCTGGAGGAGGAAATGGCATCTCATTCCAGTATTCTTGCCTGAAAAATCCTATAGACAGAGGAGCCTGGCAGGCTACAGTGCATGGAGTCGCAGACAGCTGGACACGACTGAGCACGTATCTGTCTCTAACACTGTTGATGGAAACTTGTTGAAATTCACCATTAGATTTATAAGCAAATGTTGAGGACCAAATAGGAATGACACTTAGCATTTAAACCGTAAGTAGATGGGTCAGTGTGTGACTCGCTCAAAGTACATAGTTCACCATGAATGAAATGACACAAAGTTACTTTGAAAATATCATAGCCATAAATTATTGTGAGATTTAACTGGGAGTGTTTCCACTATGCTTTTAGAAAGCAAACACGGCTTATTTTTATTGCAGAATCCTAAGAGTGCAATTCCTGGCAGTGTTTTCCAGACAGCAGGAATTAGCAGCCTCCAGGGGAGGGTTAGGAAAACAAAGCACCCTCTGGGAACCCAGCTCCTAAGTCCTGGTGCCAGTAGCCTCGATACAAACTGGCCTCAAACAAATTCAGTCTTGACCTCGGTTTCGCTCCTTGTGAAAGCGGGGAAAGGAGAGGTGGATCATGCTTGCTCTTCCAGAGGGTCTTGAGAATCTTTAGAAGGCTTTTGGAAATTTTTCAAGAATAGAAAACACGGCAGGGGTGGGGGGCGGTGTTGTGGTTTTCAGTCTGTGGTGCCAGCTCCCACATTCAAAAGGGATGAAGGGCCTGCGTCTGTCTTTTCTCCTTGTATTCTCTCTGGGGTCCGTGGTGATGGTTGGTGGAAGGATGCGGAGCCAGACAGGCTGAGGAGCTTGCGGGACGGGGAGAACCATTGTCACGTTCTCTCAAGGTGAAAGAGCAGAGGGCTTCCCTGAGCTCCATGAACAGATGACTCTGCCATCTGCTTCCGGCTGTGCGTGGCCTCCCGCACACCCAGCCGGGCCCTCTGCAGACTTGCAGGTCACAGAGCAGTGTGCTTTCAGAAGAGCAGGCTCCTGAAGGCTAGGCCAGAGACCCCAGCACCTTACCCACGGCTGGTCCCCCCAAAAGACTAAGGCTCTCCCATCAGGCCAGAGGGGTGGGCCAAGGCCCCTAGGGAGAAGGAGCCTCTTCAGAATGCAGTCCTCTCCTGTCCCGCTGAATCCGTAGACCCAGCACCTTACCCACGGCTGGTCCCCCCAAAAGACTAAGGCTCTCCCATCAGGCCAGAGGGGTGGGCCAAGGCCCCTAGGGAGAAGGAGCCTCTTCAGAATGCAGTCCTCTGCTGTCCCGCTGAATCCGTAGGTATCACAGACTTTTAAGTGCACAAATATGCCTGTGACTTGGGGATAAAAAGCGGTCAGAGTGGGGATTATGGACTAGTCAGGAAGTAGATGGGTTAATCAGGGTGCTTGGTACCTCCGCCTTGGCTCTTAATTTACTCCCTTTCCTTCCTTATGGATATGCAGGGTCCATTTTATTCACTTTTTCTGACACACAAAAGTTTAAATTACCTGTATCGCTTGTGGGAAAATAATACATTTTCTGCCTGGCGCACACGCATACTGAGGTCCATCCTTTTTAGACGGTAATAAGGCAGAAAAGACAAGGTCTCCCTTGCCATTTGGAAATTACGGTCCATCCAGATTCCAGGGTCTGTGCCCTTCCAACCGAGACCCGCAGAACCACTGAACTTCCTGCCAAAGACCTCCGCCTGTAAAGGAGGCTGCCTCACGCACCTCTGCTATTGAACTTCTCAAAGCAGCTCTGATTACAGCGTGAGAAACTTTAGCACTCAAGTCCTGACCTTCAGTGTTAGGAATTGTTGTCAGTTTTAATGAGATGTTTTCCAGAATGTGTTCCACAGAACACATGCTCCATGGGATGGTAATAGATGGTATGTAAAAAATTTCAAGACCAAGCTAATTTGGAAAAAAACTGAGCTGAACAAAGTTAAGTAGATTGGTTTAATCTCTGAGCCTTGGTGTGCCCACGTGCTTAGAGAAACTTCAAGAACAGAGTGTTTATACTTATTTACCCAGATTGATTTCATCATACACAGTGTTTTGTTTTGTTTTGTTTTGTTTTGTTTTTTTCCTTGGGGGGTGGGGAGGATCACAGGTGATGAATGTCCTAGAGAAGAATTCATGTGTGGCTTCAGAATTTTCCCATAGAAATGCTACATTGATGGATTGCTTCCCTCTTGCGAAAGATACAGAATCCTACAGAACAATGAGTTTCGGTCATGAATTTTTCTTTCTGACCGGAAGCTACTGGCATTAAGCTTCATGTTAACTGCAAAGAAATACTTTCACTTTTGCTGAACATGTATTATTCAGTGATTTTTGACTAAAAGAGCTATGAATGCAAGTTATTATACCTTCGTTTCAGTGAGTCCAGCAATTAGGTACTTTTTCAGTTTCCCAAGTTAGGCTAGAAGGTTGAACTGTGCAGCAGGGCTGGAGCTTCTAGAGATCTGGGTCTCCATATGTGGAACATTTCAGGTCCATGTTGTTCAGCCTCATGATTACTGACATTTTGGACTGGATATGCCTTTGTTGGCGGCGGGGAGTGGTATTCTGTACACTGTAGAATATTTAGCAGCATTCCTGACCTCTGTTCTGGCTTCCCAGGTGGCTCAGTGGTAAAGAATCCGCCTGCCAAGCAGGAGGCGTGGGTTCAATCCCTGGGTCGGGAAGTTCCCCTAGAGAAGGAAATGGCAACCCACTCCAGTATTCTTGCCTGGAGAATTCCATGGACAGAGGAGCCCGGCCGGCTACAGTCCATGGGATTGCAAAGAGTTGGACACGACTGAGCACACACACGCTGGCCTCTGTCCACTAAGTACCAGTAGCATCCATCACTAACATCTTCAGATGCACCTGGGACTTTTAATTTGGTAGGAGGACAGACAAGAAGGTAACTGCCTTTGAGAGAACGGAGTATTAGAGTTGCTGAAAGCAAGCAGCATGCCACGCACCATGCAGGGTGTCCCCGGGGACGCACAGGGAGGGCCAGGAGGCAGGACCCAGAGATACTACAGCCCAGAGTTTTTATCGTGCTTTTTGCTGGAAAAGAACGGGCGAATCAAGGTAGGTGAATTTGAGCGAGTTTAGGATTGGTTCGTTTGAATGATTTTGACTGGCTCATGGTTATAACCATGGTCTCTAGTTGTTCAGTACCTGGCCCTGGGGTGATTGAGGGCAGAGGAAATATTCACTTGGTGTGTGAGAGTTAGATCCAGGAGAGGGTTGGGGGATAAGCTTTTGATTACTAGGTTTGCCTCGGAAAAGTGCTCTTGCAGGCAAATTGCTTACTATCTCTAGGAATTAGCTAGTTCTGGGAGGGGCGGTCTCTCCAGGCCCCAGGATGGCAGAGCATCATCAAATACAGAAAATATTTAAACACAGCCTTCATACACCCACTTCCCACTTGTGACAACCAAAAATGTTTCCAGACAGTGCCAAATGTCTGCCCCCCAGCCCCGGGGGAAAGAGGGCAAAGTTGCTCCTGGGTTAAGAGTCACTGATTAAGGAGACTTCTCTGGCGATCTAGTGGTTTAGACGTGGCCTTCCAGTAATTCAGGGGGCTCCCCTGTTCAGGGACCTAGGACCCTTACATGCCTAAGAGGCAAAAAAAAAAAAAGCAATATTGTAACAAATTCAATAGAGACTTTAAAAATGGTCCACATGTAAAAAATCTTAATAAAAAGGAATCACTGATGAAGGGCCAGGGTGTGAGGGGTACCAAGCCTGAGTGGGGTCACCAAAGCTCGAGATCAGCGTGGACTAAAGCCCAGGAGGGGCATCTGTGTGAAGGGGGCTGGTGGATTGGCAGAAGTCAGGAAGGCAGAAATCCTAAGTGGGAGGATTCAGAGAGCAGGAACAAGGAGGGGAAGGAAGCGTGAGTATATACGTTGCTGCTGCTAAGTCGCATCAAGTCGTGTCCGATTCTGTGCGACCCCATAGACAGGAGCCCAACAGGCTCCTCTGTCTCTGGAATTCTCCAGGCAAGAACACTGGAGTGGGTTGCCATTTCCTTCTCTGCAGCTCTGCAGCAGGCATGAGCAAATGGGTTGCAGGTGGGGTGGGGTGGTGCTGAACAGGATCGAACAATACAGTTGTGATGATCTGTACTTGGCCAAGGGTAGTCGCAATAGGACTGGAGCAGAAAGGGGTGCAGAGATGTTTCTTGACAGTAGCAAATAAAGGCTGAAGGGATAAAGAAGAGAGTTACTCCACAGTGTCCAACACAAAGCTTGGAAAACCGGTGCTCCCTTCCCATGGCCTTCTCTGCAACAGAGAAGGGCATTGGGTGTAAAAGAAAGTCAGGCTGGGCTCTTAGGAACAGGGTAGAATATGGGCCCATTTAAAGATTTTGGTTCATTTCGTTCATTTCCATGGTTTTCTTGGTGGCTCAGATGGTAAAGAATATGCCGGCAATGCAGGAGACATGGGTTTAATCCCTGGGTCAGGAAGATCCCCTGGAGGAGGAAATGGCAACCCACTCCAGTATTCTTGCCTGGAGAATTCCATGAACAGAGGAGCCTGGCAGGCTGCAGTCCACGGGGTCACAAAGAGTTGGGCACAACTGAGCGACTGACACTTCTCCATGCCTCATTTTTAGTTTTCATAATAGTGCATACTTCTGTTATACTGACAACGATCCAGGCTCTGCTCTCTGCACTTTCCATACATCAGCTCATTCCCCATGGTGACCTCTGAATGCAGTCACCATTTTCCAGATGAGGAAACTGCGGCTTAGAAAGATTCATTATCTTGCCACAAATATGGCAAATGTGTGCCAGTCACCAAGTACTCAGCTTTGCAGCTCCTGGAGCACATTATCGACACTCAGCTGCTAGGCCTTTTGGCATCATTATCTCCTCTCATCACTGGGTACACTTATGTACTTCTTGGTTTTCTCACCTGTGACCTGCAGAGGCTAAGCTTATACATCCTGTTTATCTCTGTCACACTGTGTCTGAACGATAGTTCTACTTATTAGGCAAATCAGACCTAGTTCTGTTATTTATTATAATGGAGACCTTTATTCTTTAAAAGAAATGGGTTTTCAAATGTTTTCCTTTTGAGACCTTGGTTGGCCCAGGAAGAGAGACCCTCTCCTTGAAGTCCCAGGCACAGGAAGCCACTCTGCTCTCTCTTTCCCCGCATCTCTGAGCTCCTTGAGGGCAAGATGCTGTTTTATATGTTTTTGTATTCCTGGCACATAATGTGTTCCCAGTAAAAGATCAATAATTTTGTTTTGTTTTTGTTTTTTAATGACTTCAGACTGAGAAAATCAGATTTCATAAGTTGCATTTGGCATAACATTACCATGATTCGAGTAAACTCTTTTCCCGAAGAAAAGCATAGTTTGAGCCTTCAGGATGGCTACAAAAACAGATCTAGAAGGTCCTATCGAAAGGAAGGGAAGCTTCTTACGTAGACAGTAGAAAGCAGAGGGCTTCCATGCCTCAGAGTATGAGCACAAATGTTGAGTTGATGTGACTTACTGTTGAAGAGTTTAGATGGTGTTGGCAAACTTTTCCCATAAAGGGCCAGGCAGTAAACATTTTAGGCTTTCATCATACGATCTCTGTTGCAACCCCTCGCCTCTGCTGTGGTCGTCCCAGAGCAGCCATGCTGCTGCTGCTGCTAAGTTGCTTCAGTCGTGTCTGACTCTGTGTGACCCCACAGATGGCAGCCCACCAGGCTCCCCCGTCCCTGGGATTCTCCAGGCAAGAACACTGGAGTGGGTTGCCATTTCCTTCTCCAATGCATGAAAGTGAAAAGTGAAAGTGAAGTCATAGGCAATGTATAAACGAAAAGTCGCATTTTATTGAAAAAGACAGGCAGCAACCCAGACTTAAACCAAGGGTTATGGTTTTCCAACCCCTGGTGTAGACTCTCAAGCGTGACTGGGCCCAGTTCCCAGCTGGGCCACTTCCTGAGGGTCTGATTGAGCCTCAATTTCTACGTCTCTAAAATGGTGACTCCGGTAGCATCCACTACTTAGGACTGGAGGGAGGGTCAATGAGATAGTATAAGTAAAGCATTTGGCACTGATCCTAGATACAGTAAGCAAGCACTCAATATGTAGTGTCCATTATTGCAATTATTATACTATTCTTTATATCCTCCTGGTTTTTTCTTTTTGCTCTGCATTGTAAGAAATGAATTCATGCTTGTGAGTGCTATGGTCACATGTTTTATTTGCAGCCCTCTTTTTCTGTCTGTAGACTTCTGGAGTTTAATAATAATAATAATGGTATCTGCAGTTTCTACCTACAATGATTGTTGTAAGTACAGACTTCACGTGTAGTGATAATTTACACAGTGTCTGGGATGTGGCACTCGATATGTTGTAGCTAATAGGAAGAAAAGTTGAAAATGTAAGGTTTTAAAATAAAATTTTAAATTAAAAGAAGGAAAAAGAATATAAAATAACTCACTAATTACTTAGGAATCATGCTGAATCTCAGTTAAATAGGAATTCTGATGGGGGAGATCTTAGCATTCTGCATACGTAAATGACTTCTTTTTTTTTACATTTGGAGCCAATTAATTGCTTGGCTCTGTTAATCAATGATTTCCTAAAGTGGAATCCATTGTTCATAAACTAGGAACTTTAAAACCAGTCAAGGCATTTGCTTTTCCAAACAATCTGTTTATATTATAGCCAAACAAGGTAGGTCACAACAAGCAAAACGGCTGTCTGTTGGTCCTGCAGCACAGTCTGTTTTACATATTGGGGGCAGTCCCAGTGAACAGGCACAGATGTGCTGAGCCAATAACCCAACAGTAATACGTACAAGAGGTGAAGGCAGAGCTTGTTGACAGGCCTGGCTCCTTCTGAGTCATGTGTTCTGAATTATAGGGAACAGGGCTTCTCCACCTTGGCACCACTGATACTTAGGGCCGCATAATTCTTCATTATGGGCGCTTACCCTGTGCATTGGAGGGTGTTTAGCAGCGTCTTGGCCTCTACCCACTGGATGCCAGTAGCACCCCCCCGCCCCACCCCAGTGCCACAACCAGAAAGCTCCCAGATATTACCAGTGTCTTCCCCCAAGTCCCTCCCTCCCTCACCCCAGCTGAGAACCACGAGTGTAGACTGATGGTCAAACAGCGCCTAGAGACATCAAGGCCAACATACCGAGGCAGTAATAACCTATTCCTATACAGGCCTGATTTCTCAGGATAGCCTAAATTTCAAATATTCTCACGTCAGCAAATTATGTTAAATTTGGAAATACGGTGATGGTCCCTACGGATGTTTGTCTCATTTGGCCCTTAACGTTGGAATGGGGCTTCCCAGGTGGCCCTAGTGGTAAAGAATCAGACTGGCAATGCAGAAGACACAAGAGCCTTCGCTTCGATATCTGGGTCAGGACAATCCCTGGAGTGGGAAGTGGCAGTTATTCCAATATTCTTGCCTGGAAAATTCCATGGACAGAGGAGCCTGGAGGGCTACAGTCCACAGGGCCGCAAAGAGTCTGACTCGACTGAGCACACACAAAGTTTGAACAGGTTTATTGTTTCCCCTGAAGACTGTTATTCAGTCTTCTGCTTTGGCAAATCCATGCACTTTGTACAGGTGAAGGACATAGAATGTTACTGTATCCTGGAGTGATAGAAGTCCACTGTTAGTTTAATTGTAACAGATTTCATTTAGACATTTAAAGAAGCAGAGCAGTACAATGTTTTGGTCTCTCCCCCACCCCATGTTGGTGCTAGCTTTTGAGGTAAAGCCTTAAAGCTAAGGTTTAGTCCGATTTATGTGCGGCTGGGAGGGGACAGTCTTTTGGAGTGTGTGAGAAAAGGATTGTTTTACCTGTCTACCAAGATACCTTTCCAGGTAATTTCTGGCACGTTGGTTATATCACCTGAAGCAGGTTCATTTATTTTTAGGGTGCATACCATGTGTGGACATTACTCATGCCTTTAAAATAAGTTTCAAAAACTACCGGCTTTCTTTTTAACTCACCATTGCCCAAGCAAAGGTGGCAAGAAAAACGAAATCATTGTTTGCACTTCTTAATCTTACACCAAGTTCTACATGATTATGAGGTTGTTTAACCTGTAATAGGATGTTATAGGGGGATGTTGAGAAAGGTGTCAGTTTTAAGATTGTGGCTTGAAAATATTTATGATAGAACATGTATATAGTTTTCTGTACTGCTATTCTGAGACCTATGGAATAGTCTACTAGTTTAATGCAATATCAGATTTCAGCATCAGGTTAAAGGAATTCAGGAATACATTATTTTTACCTAATACTGTAGAATAATTACCCATGAATTAATTTTTCTGACATTATATAGCTTGGGAATAATTTTGTAAAATTTTTCCTGGCCTAATCTATGTTTGTGCTGTGCTGAGTCGCTTCAGTCATGTCCAACTCTTTGCGACCCCATGGACTGCAGCCGCTAGCCGCCTCTGTCCATAGGATTCTCCATACAAGAATGTGGAGTGGGTTGCCATGCCCTCCTCCAGGGGATCTTCCTGATCCAGGGACCAAGCTTGCATTTCTTGTGTCCCCTGCATTGGCAGGCGTGTTCTTTACTACTGCTGCTGCTAAGTCGCTTCAGTCGTGTCCAACTCTGTGCCACCCGAGATGGCAGCCCACCAGGCTCCCCCGTCCCTGGGATTCTCCAGGCAAGAACACTGGAGTGGGTTGCCATTTCCTTCTCCAATGCATGAAAGTGAAAAGTGAAAGTGAAGTCGCTCAGTCATGTCCAACTCTTAGCCACCCCATGGGCTGCAGCCCACCAGGCTCCTCCGTCCATGGGATTTTCCAGGCACGAGTACTGGAGTGGGGTGCCGTTGCCTTCTTTACTACTGGCACCACCTATATTTACCACTTATTAAAGAGATACATTCTGCACTGAACACCGTTGGTCAAGCCCAGAACCAGACAGAAAAATCCTGTATATGGTATTGGTTCAATCTGTCAGAAGTTTTGAAGCTTAATTCATATAAATCTGACTTTTATTCTTCTTCAACTTGTCCTGTTTGAATTGTTGAGAAAAGAACTTTCTTGGTGCTATAAAGATAGAGCTCATGCCTGCCTCATGTCCAACAAAGTGGTATTAATAGTTTGTTTTTTAATAAAATTGTGTGTACCTTATACTGAATATGAGAGCAAAAATGCTCCCAAGAAATGTTTCTGCTGACATTTCTGCATGATCCTATCTTCAAGAAAACCTGAAAATTGTTTTCTCCATGTCTTGTCTAAGTCATTAGATGACCCTGTGCGTTTTACAGTATTGTAAGTATGTCTGAAGAGCAGAGACTCCTCTTGGTCTAATTCACAAAGCTGCAGAGAGTGCAGATTTTTGATAAATGTTGGTGAATTGAATTCATAAAAGGTGGTTTGATGGGGAAACCAATTTTTGTTAAAGTCCTTAAAATAGAATTTTTCCCCTCTAAACCACTTCCCCTCATATTTTATCTTACAAGTTCAGTTATTGCTGAGAAAGAGCTAAAAATAAACAGTTGTTTTTTCCCCCAGTGGGTATGTAGCTGAGTTCTCCTGATAATATTTTTAAAAAATCCTGTTATTGGCTTTGGGGTTGTGCTTGTGAGTATCTTGAGTGTTACAGAGAGGATTTCTTTGTGAGACTTAAATATCCTAAGTCTTCTCCGTTTGCAAATAAGTATTGTTTTCACCTGGCTTGTCCTCCTGAGTTGACTTTCTCAGATCCGTTCAATTCTGTAACTGCATCGAATTTTTAAATAAGCATAAAAGGGAACAGTTACATTTGCATTTGAGCCAGTATGAATGGCAAAAACATTTACTTTTCTGGGAAGCAAAGAGACAGGAAATAGATGAAGAAATTACCCTCAATGTTTCTTGAAGGATAGTTCAACAAATAGCAAATAATGTTAGAAAGCCTGTGAAAATATTGACTTCATGGTGTCAGATTTCTTTCGGCTTAGTGAATCTGCCCCAGGTCTCAGGCAATTCCTATTTACATATACACCCCTATAGCCTTCCAAGGATGCATGCAGTGCTTGCTTTGAGCCTTGCATAACAGTTAGAATATATTTGAATTACTCTTTGCTTTTGTGGTCAATTTAGTGCTAAGATTAAAAACTCACATTATTTTCCCCAAGACAAAAGTTTGTTTTAACTATGTATTATTAACCAGCTAGTGTGTTTTTTGATTTTTATTAGTCTATAAAGACTGTACTTCCATTTTTCAGTAGAAAACTTCTCTTTTAGAAAAATCGAATTATACCACATAAAATATTTGGCAATTTATTTTCCACTGAACAAGAAACTATGGCAATTTTCATGTTGATAGTTAGAGATGTCCATCATTGTATTTAATGGCCACACAGTTGTTTGGTCAATGATTATCCCTTAATTTAGTTAATCCCTCTTGGTTGGACCATTTGAGTTACTGTGTTTGTAATGCTGTTGAGTTGCAAATGGAGAAACGGAGTTTAGCTTGTGATGTCACCCTTCAAAAATGTATGAAACTCAATCTAGGTCAGCAAATCTCTTATTTATATTTGGCCTATGGGACAAACTTTTGTGAAAAGCAGTGACTGAGTTGAAACCAAGTCTCAGTTCAGGAAGATTTGGGAGAACACTGAAGGACTAAACAACTCTTCTAAGAGACAAGAAAACCTCTCTTCTCTCAGTTGCTGAAAATGTGAGAATTCACCAGGTCACTTCTTTCTTACATCCTAGAGGTGGACGGTCTCCTGCACCAACAGCCGCGCCTCCAGCCACGGCTGTGCCTACAAGTAACGAAAGAAGGAGTCTCAACCACAGTTGTTTTTCCTGACTCTGAACATTTCAGGAAACACTCTGGTTTGGGTATATATATTTCCTATCTTATCTTTTCCTGAGAAACATTCATTCATTTATGCACTCAAAAATATTCATTGATCATTTCCTATGTGTCATAAATGGTCCCTGCTCTCAATCTAGTATGGAAAAGTGAAAGTGAAAATGTTAGTTGCTCAGTTGTGTTGGACTCGCTGCAACCTCAGGAACTGTAGCCTGCCAGGCTCCTCTGTCCATGGGATTCTCCAGGCAAGAATACTGGAATGGGTAGCTGTTCCCTTCTCCAGGGGATTTTTCCAGATCCAGGGATTGAACCCGGGTCTCCAGGATTCTAGTATGGACAGGTCAATTATGATGCTTCTGGCTGCAGTATAAGGGAAGACCCTGGACATCTTGGCCTTAAATAATTAGATCATTTATTGTCTAACATCATAAATCCTTAAATGAGGCAGGCTCAAGCCCGAATCCATTGCCCTGAGGTTCTCTCCCCTGCTGTCTTTTGCTTCAGGACTCCATTCCCAGGCTGGTTGTGAGATGCTTATTACTATTCAGGCCTTACATTCTGACCCCACGATGATGAGAGGTAGAAACAGGACCGCCTCCTGGTGTCTTTCTCTAGGAGAAAAGAAGCGGTTCTTAGAAGCCTGACCACCTTACCGGCACCCCTTACATAGCTCAATGGCCAGATACGGGTGGGCTACCCACGCTTTAATAACTGATCAGAGATCCAGCCACTAATGCTGGGAGCGGGGCCAGCCTCCAGGAAGCTTGTGATCTTGTGGAAGAGGAATAGACAGGTGAGCTTGATGATCTGGGTTCTGTTAGGAGGGAAGATGGGCAGAAAGGGGTGCAACCTTCCCTGTTAAAGGGGAAACTGGCATTCAGAAGTGCAGCAGGTAACCATCCAGGCAGAGGCAATGGCCTGTGTAAAGGCCTTGCTGCAGAAATGATGTGTTTCTTGTGTTTGAAGAAAACAAAAGATGAGCAGGATTGGAGCCCGTAGTGAGCTGGGCGGACGGTCCCTCTGAGCTGATGTGAAGACACTGGGGCCTTGTCCTGAGAGCAGGATGACTCACTGGGGGTTAGAGCAAAGCCGTGTCATGCTTTAATTGATGTTTATGAGCGCTTCCCAGGCTGCTGTGTGAAGGACCTCTGATGGTGATGGGCAGGAATTAGAACACAGAAACTGGTGATGTGGAAAATGGGCTGACCTGAGGAGAGAGGTGGGGAGAGTTGAGACGTAATTTAAGAGGTAGTTTTGACCTGTTTTGGTGATGAATTAGATCTGGGGAAGGTGACGGAAGCATTGGTGTCAAGGCTGACTCATGGATTTCTCCCTGAGCAGTTAGGTGACTGGCATTGCCATTACTGAAGAATGATCAGACCAAGGATGAAAATCATTCATCTTAAATAAAGTCCTGTGAAATATTATTTGGAGAGGAAGAGTAGTAACAATAGAGGGTAGCTTCAGGAGCCATTCACGACCTTTTATTTGTGTAAAATAATTGAGTTTTCCCAATAACCCAGTGAAGTAGATGCCGTTATCCCCATTTTACAGATGTGGTAACTGAGACCCGGAGAAGTTAAGTAACTTGGCCAGAGGTACACAGCTAGTACATGTGGTGTCTGTTAGAAGAGCCTTCTCAGATGCAATATAAATTTAGAAATATTCAGCTTATCAATGCTAATTAAAGCCACGAGAGTAAGTGACATTGTCTAGGGAGAGCTGAGCCCTGGGGAAATCTAATGATTTAAATCAAAAAATCTGAGAGACACAAAAATACAATAGAAGAGAGAGGAAAGGGGGCAGGGAGGAGGAACATCTTCCTATACTTTGGCTTTTTATTTTTTATTCATTTATTTATTTTTGACCACACTGGGTGGCATGTGGGATCATAGTTCCCTGACTAGGGATTGAACCTATGCCCTCTGCATTGGGAGCATGGAGTCTTAGCCACTGGACTGCCAGGGAAGTCCCTAGTTTGGCTTTGGAAAATGAGTATTAGTGTTAAAAATCGTGAAAGGATTTGGTTCCTTTATAAATCAAGAAACAAGTTATAAAAGGTTCTAAGATTGGTCCACCAGAGAGTGTGGAATGAGAACATGTATGTAAGCACTTGATGTTCTGCCACTTAACACTATAGTTTGTATAAACATCTGCAAGCTATTCTTTGTATTGGGATTAGATTCAGCTGCATAAAACACACAAACTCAATGCTGCTGCTGCTAAGTCACTTCAGTCATGTCCGACTCTGTGCGACCCCATAGACGGCAGCCCACCAGGCTCCCCCGTCCCTGGGATTCTCCAGGCAAAAACACTGGAGTGGGTTGCCATTTCCTTCTCCAATGCAGGAAAGTGAAAAGTGAAAGTGAAGTCGCTCAGTTGTGTCTGACTCTTAGCGACCCCGTGGACTGCAGCCTACCAGGCTCCTCCGTCCATGGGACTTTCCAGGCAAGAGTACTGGAGTGGGGTGTGGTAGTGACTAAACAAGATCGGGTCTTATGTATCTCTTACAGAAAAGTGCAGAGGCAATCAGTTCACAGCTACTATGTATGATGGCTCTGCAGAGATTTTAAGGCCCATGGTGCCACCTAGCTTACTGCTCCTTCATTACTATGAGGAGGTGGCCTTTGTCTTCATAGCGGCTGCCAAGCTCCAGTCATCACATCTTTGCTTCATGAAATTGGATGAAGAGAAAAGTGGACCAAAGAAATGGCACATCCCTTCCCTTCAAGCAGATTTCCCAGAAGTTGCTCGCAACACTTTAGCTTATGCTATGCTATGCTAAGTCACTTCAGTCGTGTCCGACTCTGTGCGACCCCATAGACGGCAGCCTACCAGGCTCCTCCGTCCCTGGGATTCTCCAGGCAAGAACACTGCAGTGGGTTGCCATTTCCTTCTCCAATGCATGAAAGTGAAAAGAGAAAGTGAAGTCGCTCAGTCATGTCCGACTCCTAGCGACCCCATGGACTGCAGCCCACCAGGCTCCTCCATCCATGGGATTTTCCAGGCAAGAGTACTGGAGTGGGGTGCCATTGCCTTCTCCGACTTTAGCTTATAGCTCAAGTCAAAGCTTGATAATGTAGCGACACCTATCCTCAGAGGAGCCTAGGAAACAGTCTTCAGCTGGGCAAAACCCCAAGACGCTTTCACTAAAGAGGAAGGGAAACCAGGCAGCCAGCCATCTCTGCCACTGTCAATTTGCTCTTTTGTGAAATGGCAATAAAATATTCACTTTACCTCTTGTTGGCTTGTTGTAGGGATATGATGTGATAAAAGGCAAGTGCTTAATAAATGATAAAACATTGTTCAAATTGTTGCTGTGAGAATGACCATTAACTCCTCTTGCACACAGTAGATTTTTGTGTTTTGGATGAGAAAATCTTGAAACCAGTTAAGATTTTCCGCTGCTTTGTTAGTTTCAGAAGCAGGAAGTGTGAATTTTTCTACACATCTTGCATTCCAATGGCAAAGCTTTCCTTTGCTTTCAGAATCAATTTCAGACTATGCAAGACTGATATTTGATTAGCTCTGCAGCAAAATGTCTTATCAGTGTTGCCTGGTATCTGCTGAATTCATGCACTGTCCAGGGAATGCTTGGACATTCTATCCAGGAATGCTGTCTGATAAATCAGAGTGATCGGTGGGGACAGCAGTTCATGTCATTAACCTGCCTGGTCCTCCCTATTTTGACTTATTTGTAATATAATGAGGATTCCGCCCGAGGTGCCTCATGCATTTAAGGGAATGGCTCTATCATTCAGATACTAGTTGCCATGATCATATAAGAAACCGAATGCAAAAATAGCAGGGCTATGATACTGTAGCTTTTTGTACCCAGAGATTCAGGTACAGATAAAAGCAAGTAAGTCCTTTTTCCTGTTAAAATCTAGGGTGGTCAGAAATTATCTGTGAGTGTTGCTCTGCTTTTTATATTTTGAGTTTGAGTCCAGAAATAGATGACACTTTTGCACGAAATAATGACCTTTAAGATGATTCTGTCACACGAAGCAAGGAATTTCTATTATCTCTGATTCTGTATGTGCTTTAATATGTCCATATCAATTTCAGATTCCTCTAAAAATGGAATAGGGTTTGCTTTTGTGGACTACTTTTCATTTTAGGGTGTTAATGAGTAGGAACTTCATCTTCTTGTTCCTTAAATCCCCATCCCACGACTTGAGTTGTGTGATGCATGTGTAACGAATGTTTGCTGAGTTAATGCATCGTAACTTCACATGCTCACGGGCCTTGGTGCTTCTTCAGGTGCCAGAAGGGACAGACAGGAGAGAGGCCTGAGCTCGGTCTGTATCTTATGACATCCCTTTTTTCCTTTCCCGGATCTGATGCTTTTCCTTCAATGCCTAGACAGCTTTGGAAAGTGGAGAGAGACTAGCACCATTAGAGTTAATTTAGTGATGATAAGTTTTATTATATAACCTCAAAGGCAAACTGAAAAGAAGCTTATCAATTAAAATCACTTATTGCAAGTAGAGTGGGGGTGGGGGAGAGAATGGTTGAC
This sequence comes from Bubalus bubalis, assembly GCF_019923935.1. Classification (NCBI taxonomy): domain Eukaryota; kingdom Metazoa; phylum Chordata; class Mammalia; order Artiodactyla; family Bovidae; genus Bubalus; species Bubalus bubalis. Next base: position 8,937,280 of record NC_059158.1, read on the forward strand.
ATAGTCTAGGTCAAAATTCTAATGATTCAACTTGAGGAACTTGAGGCTTCCCCCTTAGACCTGGCTCTGTCCAGTTAGTTTCCTTGTTCTGGATCAGGAGTCCTGTTTGATAGTCATTAACTCGGCTTTCTGCTACCCTCCAGCTAAGACCTAGCAGCCTTCCACCTTTCCTCACCTTCAGATGAGTTTCAAATGGAGCCACGAATGAATTCAGAGAGTCGCAGACCAAATCATTTGAAATCATTCAAACCCCTAGACTTGAAGTTAAGAAGTATGTAATGAACACACAGTAAGTGCCAGTTATTATTCTAGAGTCTAATACGTTAAACTCATTATATGTATCAATATAACGATTGTATAACCAGAGAGGTAGGTATTATCCCCATTTTGCAATGAAGGAAATGTAATTATGAGAGGTTAATTAACTTGCCATTGTCCCAGAGCAAACTGACATCTGGCACTTAGACTGTGGTTTCAGAGTCCAAATTCTAGGGCTCTGAGGTCAATATATGTAGTCATATGAAACAATAAGAATTTTAAAATAAACTAAATTAAATGTGAATTCTGACCTTATGGGGGAAAATGAACCAGTGACTTTTCTTGCTGAGATCTCTTTAAAAATGGAACGTCTTTCTTGGAGAAGAAGAATAAAAGAGCCCCAAAGAAGTTACTGAGGACAAGCAAAATAGGACGTTTACCTGTGAAAAAAAGACTAACGGCGCTTACTGTCTGTTTTCTGAAGCAAGTGAAAGAAAGAATTCCCTGTGAAAGTCTCAAAAAATATATAAGCAAAATTTCTTACTTTCTGAGTAACGGTCAAGGCCCAAGTTAGAGCTACTGATGGAATTACACACACAGGGAAAGGGAATGAAAACATATTTTAGCAAGGAAGCAACATTCTTGCAAAAATGTGTTTTCCAGAGGAACGTGTAGGTTTCACACAATCACTGCCCAAATGACAAACGGTACTGAGAGGCTGGTCTGTGAACTAATGGGAGGCAAATAAGGAAGCTAACATCATCAGAGGAAGAGAATGAGAAATCTGAGCGTAAGAGAAAGTAGACTCAAGAAATGGTTCTTTTCAGTGGAATGTGAGGGTTTCTAAGGCTGTCTGTCATCCTGTATTCAGTAATAACTGAGTGACTATTCTTATGCAATCTTAGAATGAGCTCTAGGGAGGAAAAATGTCGAGAAGTGTGTGAACCTTGACAGTATTAATGGACGGAAAGACATCAACAACCTACACATCCTGGTCTTGAGCATTCTCGAGCCATCCAGTAGATAAGAGATGTACAAGACAATTGACCATCTCTAGACTCAGAAGCCCTGGACCACTTTCATTCCTCTGAGCTGGTGCATTCTGGGCAAGTCAGTTGACCCCTCAATGTCTTAACTTCATGCAACAATAAAAGGGGACATTTAAAAGACACTGCCTTGGCATTTTGCAAATTTTGTTCTTGTGAACATTAGTCTCTGATGAGACCGAAATCATGATCCACCAGGAAACACCAAACAGTGATATTTGTGATTAAATTAAGCTTGGGAAATAAAGGATTAAAATGTTTGTTGTGGACCTTCTTAGGTCTCAGAAAGGCTAAATTGTGATATTTGAGAAAATAGGATTTTAATCATCATTGTAGGGAAACAAAGTTAAGAAATTTGGTGCCCTACCTGCATAAAAAGGAGGTTTTGAAATTCTAATGAGATGACAGAGGTACAAGCACTTGGAAAGAATAAAGCACTCTATGAACATTAAGCATCTTGGGCTTCCCAGGTGGTTCTGGTAGTAAAGAAGCTGCCTGCCAATGCAGGAGATATAAGAGACATGAGTTTCACCCCTAGGTTAGGAAGATCCCCTGGAGGAGAGCATGGCAACCCACTCAAGTATTCTTGCCTGGAGAATCCCATGGACAGAGGAGCTTGGCAGACTGTGGTTTATAGGGTCAGAAAGAATTGGACATGACTTAGTATGCAAGCAAAAAATTCTAGTGATTTGAGGATTTGGGGGCTGGCTGGTAGTACTGAAGCATGACTTAGTTTTCTGCACTAGGGATGGTCCTCCTTAGCCAGCCTCCTGAAGGCTATAGATTTAACTGGGGAGATGGGAGTAGGATTCTAGGTTTCTGTAGGAATTCCGTGTCTAGTCTGTTTCTCCACATGTGATTCTCAGAACTCTGGCATCAGAAATCCCTGGGCTGCTTATTGTACATTCACATTCTGGTTTAACAGGTTTAAGATGCAAACCAGCGATTTAAAAAATTGCACTGGTACTTCAGTTGATTCTTACATCAGCCTGGAGTGTTTCAGCATAGTTCAGAGCCTCCAAAACTCAACAAAAACAAACAAACAAACAAAAAACCCATCTAATTCCTTAAGGAACATCCTAGGGTGAAGATGTAAGGAATTGTACCCCTAGAAGAACCCTCATTGGCCAGGTGGTCTGCCTGACTTTTAAATACATACCTATTAATCCTTGCAAGTCAATATTGTCCTTGTTTTATAGGAGAGCAAGCTGGTGATCACACAGTTAATTTGTTAGAACTCTTGTGGTTGCCAGTGAAAGTGAACCCAACCCACCCTGGCTTAAGTGAAAAGGATAATTCATTGGTTCATATAATTCATTGGTCTGGGTTTAGAATGGTTTCAGGCATGGCTGGATCCAGGGCCTCAAATGATTCAGGGGCTAACCTGAGCAATACCACCCTCAACCTTTTATTTTCTTCTCTGTTGGCTGAGAATTGAGCCAATTCTCAGGCGGGCTCTTCCTTCGAGATGGCAGAAAGATTACCAGCAACTCCATGCTATAGGGCAAGGGTTGACATGGTCCCAAAGGCTGGCTGCCTGTTTGGGTAAATAAGAGTCTTTGAAACACAGCCATGTCCATTTGTGTACATTTGTTTGAGGCTGCTTTCATGCTGCAGCAGCAGAATTGAGTATTTGCAGCAGAAGTGAATGGCCCATATTGGAGCTTCCCAGGTGGCACAGTGGTAAAGAACCCTCCTGCCAGTGCAGGAGACACAGAGGATGTAGGTTTAGTCCCTGGGTTGGGAAGATCCCTTGGAGGAGGGCATGGCAACCCACTCCAGTATTCCTGCCTGGAGAATCCCATGGACAGAGAGAGGACCCTGGCGGGCTGGAGTCCCTGGGGTCACAAGGAGTCGTGACAGACTGAGCAACTGAACATACATATTTATGATTTGGCTTTACAGAAAGAGTTTGCTGACCCCTGCAGGAGAAACCAGGTTTCGTTGAGGTCTAATTTAAAGCTGTGAGAGGCATTATGTAGTTATTCAAGAGCATGGGACTCAAGGATCTGAGGTTTTAGGATGAGCACAGAACTTACATTATTTAGATTGTCCCTTTGGATTAACAAAAGACTTGAGAGTTCTTCTAAGATTTAAGTGCAAAGGCTCCATTCCCAGCACAAATTTGTAGATTAAAGGAACAATAGAATGTGTTATAAATTTTTGTAGTTGTTATATTCTTTGGTGGTTGAAGGTTAGATTCCTTGGAGATGAAACAGGAACTTTGTTTCGACTATCTCAGGAAGAATTTTGTGGATAACATCTACTATCTCAATGAATAGAAACACCTCTATAAATTTAAATTCCCCTCCTGTCTAGTCTGTTAGCAATGTTCTTTGTCCATTGACTGTCTGTGGCCCTGGAATGTGAATATCCTCTCAGCACAGAACTCTGAAAATAGAAAGTACTCGACTTAATAGAATTGTTTTCTTCCAAAGCATGTGAATTACCATTGTGCCCTAGAAATTTTTTTTTTTTTTTAACCAAGTCTGAGAGAAGGTTTTAAAATTTATGGTCCCTGCTTTGACCAGGCTTAAGGCTTAATAGGCAATCCCAGTTGAGAGCACATGCCTATCAATAGCCCCAACAAAATCCATAATTTAGTCTCATTGCCTGGCAGGGCTAACTTCCTCATCCCTGAATGAATGACTATGGGTAGGAGGGTGGGTGGAGAATGCAGTGTTCTGATTGGCTGGCGCTGGGTCACATGCCCGCCTCTGGCCTCAGGAGTGAGATAGCACTTTCCTGAGTTGCCAGGACTGGAAGTGGAGGAGAGGTGATTCTCCGGAGGAAAATCAGGAAACCCAGACCTCCTGCCCAGAAGCCAAAAAGAACCCTTATCTTACAGCTAGTAGGCAGTAGATTCCAGATCTGAACCCACATCCTCCTGGTTTCAAAACTGAGATTCTTGCCACCATACACGTGTATAGCCTTTTCTAAGTAAAGCAGATCTGAGCCTATTTCAGGCCACACTGGCACCTGCTGAGCTCCTAATTGTAGCCTGGGGCACAAGGGCTTCATGGAGAACATCCTACTGGTTCTGTGTGTCCTAATGACTTTGGGTGGGTATCCTCCAGGGCATGTTTGCTTATATTATATACATGTGCATTTTATATATGTGTACGTTTTATGACATTTTAGGATAAGACCAATGACACCACTTTTCTTTTGCTCAGCTCAGTCGCTCAGTTGTGTCCGACTTTTTTGTGACCCCATGGATTGCAGCACTCCAGGTTTCCCTGTCCATCACCAACTCTTGGAACTTGCTCAAATTCATGTCTGTCGAGTCAGTGATGCCATCTCATCCTCTGTCGTCCCCTTCTTCTCCTGCCTTCAGTCTTTCCCAGCATCAGGGTCTTTCCCAGTGAGTCAGTTCTTTGGGATCGGGTGACCAAAGTATTGAAGTTTCAGCTTCAGCATCAGTCCTTCCAGTGAGTATTCAGGACTGATTTCCTTTAGGATGGACTGGTTTGATATTGTAGTCCAAGGGACTAAAGCATCAATTCTTCAGCACTCAGCTTTCTTTATGGTGCAGCTCTCACTCCTCATGACTCCTGGAAAAACCATAGCTTTGACTCGACGGACCTTTGTTGGCAAAGTAATGTCTGCTTTTTAATATGCTGTATAGATTAACTTATACTGGCATCTGTTTTGTAGCCTTTTCAAAAAGAGGCTTGTTTTCTCCCTCATCACTGAATCCCTATTATATTAGTCACTAACATAGAGATTTGAAGAGCCAGATTTTCATAGTGTGGGAAGGTATTCTTGAAAATAGACAAATCTTCATTTAAAGCCTGGGTTTTTTCTCTTTGCTGAGAATCACATCTTCCTATTCATCAGTTTCTGAATTTTCCCACCTGTGAAGTGGAGACTGAATAATAACAGTAACTCATAAGATTAATGTGAAGATTGTGTAAGGTGTTATGTATCGAGTGCTTAGGTTAAGTGCCTGGCTGAGTTTGTGTCTAAAAACTGGTCACTGTTATAATACTATTACCATCATCATCATGGTCGTCATTCACATCAATACTTACGGAAGCACCTCCTGATTAAAATCTCTCTTCCTGTTACAAGGAACTCGTATCCTGTTCAGAGTCTGCAGAGTTCATGTTAGTCATATAGCTGCTTATACAATGACCTCTAAAGTTCAGAACCAGTAAAGCTACCCTCTTTTCATCTTCAAAAGTACATTTAGGGCCTAGGATTTAGGGATAGTCTCCTTTTCCTCTTGGATTTCAACTACTGCTTCAAGAGCAGATTAACACAAACATGTCTTGGGTCGTCTTTGGTCCCACGAGATCCATCAATTCTCCTCTCTCTTCCTCCTGTTGTCATAGCGTCCTGGTGTGCCTTTGCCAAGGTGCCAGTAAAGGGTGGTTGTTCAGAGTGCTGAAGACAGTGGCAAGCCTGGGAAAGCCCTTTAAGACCAGCTCCCGCCAGTGGGTGGCACAGCCCCCTGCCAGGCAGAAATCTCTGGAGCCAGAAAGGAAGTTGGCCAGTGCCTGGCGCTGGCTCAGTGGTAAAGAATCCACCTCCCAAGCTAGAGATCTAGGTTCAAACTCTGGGTTGAAGGAAGTGGCAACCCACTCCAGTATTCTGGCCTGGGAAATTCCATGAACAAAGGAGCCTGGTGGGCTGCAGTCCATGGGATCACACGGAGTTGGACACGGTTTAGCAACAGGCTTTCACTTTTTTTTTTTTATTGGCCTGGGTACATGCAGCCTCGGAGAAGGCTATGGCACCCCACTCCAGTACTCTTGCCTGGAAAATCCCATGGATGGAGGATCCTGGTAGGCTGCAGTCCATGGGGTCGCTAAGAGTCAGACACGACTGAATGACTTCACTTTCACTTTCCACTTTCCTGCATTGGAGAAGGAAATGGCAACCCACTCCAGTGTTCTTGCCTGGAGAATCCCAGGGACGGGGGAGCCTGGTGGGCTGCCATCTATGGGATCACACAGAGTTGGACACGACTGAAGTGACTTAGCAGCAGCAGCAGCACATGCAGCCTAATTGACTTTTTCTATCTGCTTCTAGCCCTCAGGACTGTAAGGCGCACCCCCTATTGGTTCTTCCCTTGGGAGGAATACCCTTCCTGTAACAGGATTATTGATTAGCTGCTTTCTGAATATGAACATTTTTCTATCTCTCCAGAGGCACAGTGGCTGAGCGGTGTGTGATGGTTGCATCTGGAGTTGGGGTGAAGTTTGTGGCCATGTGATTGGCTTTTCCTTTGGGGAGTCCCAGGTAAAAAAGGCAGCCACCTATGTGTCTAAGTAGCCAAGGGGCTCCAGAGCTCCGTCCCCTCCTCACTGGAGCCTGCATCCCTCAGATTAACCAGCCTTTGGATTAAGACAGAGAAAGCCTTTGTTCAGTGAAGCTTAGTAGTATCCCTAGTAGCTTAGCGGGTTAAGAATCTGCCTGCAATGCAGGAGACCCCAGATGGATTCCTGGATCAGGAAGATCCCCTGGAGAAGGAATAGTCTCCCCACTCCAGTGTTCATGGGCTTCCCTGGTGGCTCAGATGGTAAAGAATACGCCTGCAGTGCAGGAGACCTGGGTTCGATCCCAGGGTTGGGAAGATGCCTGGGAGGAGGGCATGGCAACCCATTCCAGTATTCTTGCCTGGAGAACCCCCATGGACAGAGGAGCCAGCAGGGCTACAGTCCATGGGATTGCAAAGAGTCAGACACGACTGAGAGACTAAACACACAGCACATGCCTGAATCAGTGCTCGCACCTTAATTCTAATGTTGAATCCATTTTTGACTTGCTGGTGAGGGATGAGGAAGAGGCAGGTGGTACATAGAGGGTGGAAGAACATGTAAGGACAGTGAAGGTCAAGGGAAGGCTAGAGCGAGAAGAGGTGTGAACACCACAGATCTTTGTCCTCAGCGATGTTAACACCGGCGTGTTTTCAGGAATCACATTTGTGTTTGCACTGAACCCTTTAGGCTCTCGGGGGGCAATGTGGCAGTTCTGCTTTGCCTCCCAGCCCTTACAGGCTCCTGTGTGTTCCCTAAACCTTTTCTGGGCATTGGAGCCTCCATTCACCCTCATGGCCGCCCCCTCTAATGTCCAGCCCTCCCGTTCAGCACCTCCTGGAACTAGGCAGTGGGTCCTGATTTTTAGAATAAAAATGCATCACTCTTGTTTTTTTTTTAAACACACCTGGTAGTTAACACAGATCAGTCCTAGGTTAGACAGAAACTCTTCGAAAGAGATCTGGCCTCTAAAGGAGACTGTGCTATGATAGTTGAGTGAAAAAGGGAAACCTCGGCCCTCTTATGCCTGGTGCTTCATAACCATTCTCCATGTCCCTGTGATAAGGTGTCTCTTGGAACTGAAATTGCATTTTTAAAAGGGGAAAGCGATCGTTGTTGAGCACTTCCTAACTGGCCAGGGACCTGTGTGACCTTGTTTTGCAGCTGTAAGCAAAGGTCATCCTGCCTGAGGCAGAACGGCGGCAGTTTTGTGCCCTGGGCAGCTCAGTGTACTTGACTGACAGCTCTCCACCCCCATCTTGGGCTCCCATTCCTAGGCTGGGGAGATGTCATGAAAACAGAACCCCTCGCAATCTTATTGGAAGGGGAAGTGAATGTTCCCGGATCCTGCTACATAAGCATTCTCTTCTGGGGTTCGCTTTGGGTTGAGAAGCAAGAGTCCAACCTGGGAGCCTCTCAAGTTGTTCAGAAATTCCAAGAGCACTTGGCACGTAGAGAGATCTAGAGTGGAGGCCCCAGATGTCCAGGCCCCTCTGCCTCGTCCGTTGACTAGACATCAGACAACACAGACGCTGTGGCTCCCTTCTGTCCAGACTTCTCAGGGGGACCCTGAATGACTAACACATTCCTGGCCAGCAGGATGCCAAAGCTGGTGTTTCCTTTGGATAAGCCTTTTGAAAGCTGAGCCACCATAAGAAATAACCAACGTAAGGGAATGCCCGCTGAAGTGCCCTGCTGTGCCCCACCCACCACAGGCTCTAAGAGCCCACCAGGAGCAGCCTGGCCACCCCGGAGAGCTGGTGGGGGCGGTGGTGTGTGACTCCAGAGCACACACAGACACAGCTCTTTGGGTTCTTGGTAATTAACAACTTATTGACCAGAGAGGTGTTAATGCTCAAGTATTTGTTACCCTGAACGTTTTTGACTGGACTGTATCAATATTCACTTACATAACAAATCACCAGCCACAGGCATTAGCTTCTGCAAAAATCCCCTGGTCAATAATGTGTTAAAATCATGCATCCATCAGTGTTTTGTCTCCTGCTTTGCTAAAGAGAATGAAAAGCCACCTCCTCAGACAGGCCCCACTGTCTGATAAAGCCAGTCCATCCCAGTCATGTCCTGAAAGGGAGCCCAGCCCACCTGGTCTATTAGGAGGGGGTCTTTGATAGATGCGCAGGGAAGACCCCAGAGATCCAGGCCTCCCCTCCTCCCTCTGAATGGGCTCAGCTGCCCAGCTTCCCGCCTTGCGGGGGTCAGTGTTCTCAGTTCTGGCCATTGACATTCGAGCTGATTTGTGTCTCAGTGGAGCACTTTCTCCAGACAGCTGTCTCCTCTCTCAGCAGCAAGAGGAAACCACCTTTGAGAGCAGCGGGCTTGGGCAAAGCAGCCTTTTCTTGATGTGCTTCAAAAGAAGGCTGTTTTCGTAAACAGGCCTTTCTCACCTACTCGGCTCCATCCTGTTTGCTCCTGTCCCTGGGGTTGGCTGGACAGAGGCCACTGTATTCTGAGCCGTGTTCTGTTTTCTTGTTTTTCTTCCTCCTCAAACTGTGTTCAGAGTTGGTCTCTTTCTTCACTTTCAAGCCTTCCAGGGTCATTGTCTAGGGGCAAAACAGGTTGAGAGCTAGCCCCTTCCATCAGATGAACGGGGGGAAGAAGTCGTGTGATGATTAGAACATAAACAGTTAAAGTAATCCATCTGTTCAAAAAATCTAGACTTAAGGACTAAACATCTTGGGTTTAATAATATACTTCATAAGGATTCATTTAATGATGGAGTTATAATTAGGCCTTTGTAATGTTTTGTCAGCTCTTTTCCACTCTAAATTTTTCAAAGGCACTCCTAATTTCTTATAATTATTTTAGCATGGTAATTTCAGAATGATTTTTATTCATTTCTGGAAGTTGTGATTGTGAAAGAGCTTTTTGGTCCTCGCGGTGCATTTTTCTGAGTCGAGTAGGGATGCTGAGTTTCATACCTCTCAAGATGGTGTGAATGAGTGGGATCAGTGCCCTCATATATTTACTGGCTGAACAGACCATTAGAAAGCACCAACTATGAGAGCGAACTCCGTGGCAATCCTGAATAACTCGTATCTGGGTTTTTTTGCTTTGTTTTTTTTTTTTTTGGCTTCAGTGTATACCCTCTCCCTTTACTCCTTAGCAGAAGATGATTTAAGTTGGCTAAACTCATAAAGGCCTCAACCTGGATGCTTTAATTAAAAAAAATAATAATTTTGTTTATTTATCTTTGGCTGTGCTTTGAACTGTGGTGTTGGAGAAGACTCTTGAGAGTCCCTTGGACTGCCAGGAGATCCAACCAGTCCATTCTGAAGGAGATCAGCCCTGGGATTCCTTTGGAAATAATGATGCTAAAGCTGAAACTCCAGTACTTTGGCCACCTCATGTGAAGAGTTGACTCATTGGAAAAGACTCTGATGCTAGGAGGAATTGGGGGCAGGAGGAGAAGGGGACGACAGAGGATGAGATGGCTGGATGGCATCACTGACTTGATGGACGTGAGTCTGAGTGAATTCTGGGAGTTGGTGATGGACAGGGAGGCCTGGCGTGCTGCAGATCATGGGGTCGCAAAGAGTCGGACATGACTGAGCAACTGAATTGTGCTGGGTCCTAGTCGCTGCGCAGGCTTTTCTCTAGTTGCGGGGAGCGGGCTTCTCTTTGCAGTGTCTTCTCTTGTTTCAGAGCACAGACTCCAGGGCTCTAGTAACTGTGGTATGTGGGCTCAGTAGTTGGAGCTCCCGAGCTCTAGAGCACAAGCTCAGTAATCGTGGTGCATTGGCTTAGTTGCTCTGAATCATGTGGGATCTTCCCAGACCAGGGACTTCTGAGCCACCAGGAAAGCCCCTGGATGCTTTAAATTTTTTACCTTTTGTGTCTTAGACTGTTTGGAGACTCAAACGATGGGAACTCCTCCAAGCCAAATGCAGATACTCAAATAGACATGAAATTTTGCATATAATTTCAGTGGTTTGATTCCCACTCCCCAAGTCTGTTGGGTCCAGGCAGCGTTTCATTTGGGCTGCAAAGTCTGTTTAGAGGAGTACTGGAAGATCATTCTGGGCAGGAACTCAGATGGAGATTCCTGAAGGGCAAAGCAGGAAACTAGAACTTTCTACTCTAAGTTATGGGGAGCCATTGGAAATTTCTGAGAAAAGTAATCTAGCAACAGTGTAACATGTAAGTTTGAAGGCAGGAGACTAGGTTAGGAAGATAGGTGGAAAGTCGGGACACACTGAGATTATCAGCTAAGGTAAGAAGTTTTAAAAGGTGATAGCTACAAAAGAGAAAGTGACCTTGTGGGAGGAGGTCACCACACTGTCGGGAGCTGCTTCCCATCCTGGATTCTCACCCTCCTTGCTGCGGCTTCCCACAGTTGTCAGCGTGTGCCTCTTCCCAGCTGTTGGGCATTGCTGAGCTGCATTCAGATGGTTCTAGTGGTAAAGAATCCACCTGCAGTGCAGGAGACATGAGACTCCAGTTGGATCCCTGGGTCGGGAAGATCCCTTGGAGGAGGGAGGGCATGGCAACCCACTCCAGTATTCTTGCCTGGAGAATCCCATGGACAAGAAGCCTGGTGGGCTACAGTCCAGGGGGTTGCAAACAGTCGGACATGATAGAAGCAACTTAGCACACTCAAGAGGGTACCAACTCAAGCAGCTGGTACCCTTTAAAGAGAATAATTTCCAAAATCAGTATTGCTCCAGAGGCTGTTTACTTGCTCCATTCGGCTTCTATTTCCTCATTGCAGTTGTTTTTTTTTAAAACCAGTCTGCTCAGCCTCTCTGTAGCCCAGACTTACTTAAAGTCTCCTCCATCTTTATCTTTGTCTCTTCAGTCCCCAGTAATCCACTTTATCCGTTGCTGCCAGATTCATCTTCCTGAGGCTCACATCTGATCCATGCCATTTGTGATCACAGACCTCTGTTCAGATGTTCGTAACTCAGAGTAAAGTCTTTGATGACTGATTTCTGTAAGTACTTTTGATCCCACCTCTTCTCCCTAAGAACCCTGTTTCACAAACTTCTCAATCTCTTCCCTGCATCTTCAGTCTATTGCTCTCCACTGGCGCTTGCTGCTCAGCCTAGTAATGTGATCCTGTCTTCCATCCCTTCCTGACAAACTTTCTTCAGTAATTCTCCATGAGCTTAAGAAATAAAATCCAAAAAAATAAAATAAAATAAAATCCAACCCCCTAAAGAAAAAAACAAAAAAAAAGACTTCATTACTTGGTTTCAAGCCCTTGTCCTTGAGCAGCCATTCTTTTCTGCTTCTTTCCTTTCTAGTCAGAGTTCATTAAAACATGTAAAGTCTTCATTATCTCCCTGGTCGTGGGACGCGAAAACTTCGTTCTTGCTTTCTTGTCCTCCCCCATGTGGATCTAGAAAATTACCATGATGTGCTGATTCTCTCTCTGCTGGATCACGTCTTTTCTCCGTGTCCCTTCTGTCACTACCCTCCAGATGTGTCTGGAGGCCTCCTTTGTTACGCTCCACCACCTGTCTGTTCACACTCCAGTTCAAGATGCCTTTGCCTGTCACTATAATATTTCTCGGAAACAAATCTGATTGTGTCCTGGTCGTATGTCTTCTCAATCAGACTATTTAAGGCTGAGTCCCTCCCCCACCTAGACACTCTTGATGTCATTTACTTGTCGTACTTACCTTTTCTTTTCTCCCTCAAGCGGCTGTCTCCCAGCATGCAGTGCGGTTTACTTGGTTTTGCTGTGCGTTGTCTGCTCTCCACCCTACCCCCAGTGTAAGCTCCATCAGTTGGTATTTTTATCTTCTGTTAACTGACATTGCCCAAGTGTCTGGTACGCAGTGAGCATTCCGGAAGTATTCGTTGAACATAGTAATGTCAATTCCCATTTTCAGATTCCCATCCATTTCCCTCTGCAAATAGGATGAAACCCAAACACCCAGTTTTCCAAAGGCTTGCGGAGTCTGACTCTGGACCCATGCCCGCCTCTCAGCACTGACTCCCCGTCTCACCCAGCGTAGCTGACTCCGCTGGTTTCCTGGGTTTCTTACAGCTCCCAGGCAATGCTGTATTCTTTCAGCCTACTCTGTTCCTTTTGGGTCTCTTTCTCCTTCCAGAGATCCACTTCTCCTCTTCCCCATGTAGGGAGAACAGTTCCTTCTCTAAAATCCAGCCCCAAATGGCACACCCTGGGGTCTTCTCCAGTGATAAAGAAGAGTCCACCCCTCTGTCCTCTTTGCCTCTGTTGAATTTGGCAGTTTCCCTCTGACAGTGGAATTTTCTACACTGATGCCACTGTCTCCTCCTCTAGACTCTGCCCAACCATGTCCAGTTCTTCAGTGTATCTGTTCCAGGAAAGATCAGTGTCTGGCTCACTATTAAGTGGTCACGTAAGACAGTGATGGAAGAGAGGGTCCCCATGCACTGAACCCTGTAATCAAAGGGTTAAGTGCTTTCACCATGCAACGTGTTCAAGTTGTTGAGTGCTCACCACCATCCCCCAAACTGATGGCCCCACAGTGTTCCCTGATTCCATGAATGGAGGGGGCCATTCCACTGACATGATCCATGGGGCATCAGGAATGATCTGCCTCCTCCCCCTCAACCACCCAGTCAGTCCTGGGTCCTGTTGACTTGGCTTCCCAGATGTCTCTAAAATTCATCTACTTCCTTTCAGCCTTGCCCACAGCCTTTACCAACCTGCCATCATCTGTCACTGTTGAACACTGCCTGGCACATGGTTGAGGTCCCATATATAGGTCTGTTTTTTTTTTAATTTATTTAAATTGGAGGATAATTGCTTTACAATATTGTATTGGTTTCTGCCATACATCAACATGAATCCGCCATAGGCATACGTATGTCCCCTTTGAGCTCCTTGCCTCATACGGCCAATTCCCACTGGGTATCTGCTTCACACATGGCAGTGTGTATGTTTCAATGCTGTTCTTTCTCTTTCTGTTGAATAATTGAATCTCCTGAGTTCAATCCATACTGGATGACAGCAGGTAAAACATCAGGCTGTAAGACCGAGCTTCAGAGATCAGCCTGTGTTGCGAAGTCCAGGAGTTTTTCTGAAGGATTATGTTAGAGGCTCAGCAGAGTGGTTCTGCGTTTGCCTCAGCTCTAGATGTAACTGGACTTTCTGGAAAGGCAGGCCCCTCCCTCCTGCCTTGATTTTGCCTACAAGGTTACTTTCTCTTTACCTCCCTGAGATCTATGGATGTTCAAGTACACTGGAAAAGAGTTTTGTCCCAAGTGGTAAAAGGGATCAGAGAGATTGTGGCCCTTAAGAAAGGGTCCCCGAGGCATTATGAGTTTGAAGGTCTTCATGTCCTCAAATGTCAAGTTGTTGGGATGAGTCTGCTGCTGCTGCTAAGGCGCTTCAGTCGTGTCCGACTCTGTGCGACCCCATAGACGGCAGCCCACCAGGCTCTGCCGTCCCTGGGATTCTCCAGGCAAGAACACTGGAGTGGGTTGCCGTTGCCTTCTCCAAGCATGAACAGTGAAAAGTGAAAGTGAAGTCGCTCAGTCATGTCCGACTCTATGCGACCCCATAGACGGCAGCCCACCAGGCTCCTCTGTCCATGGGATTTTCCAGGCAAGAGTACTGGAGTGGGTTGCCATTGCCTTCTCCGTGGGATGAGTCTAGATGGTACCTAATGTCACTCTCAACTCTCAGTTTCTAAGAATTTTTTATTAAAGCAAAGTACCAGGAACAAAAAGACCTAGAGGAATTAAAGCAATGATAAGATCTACTGAAGTGTGATTCTGAAAACAGTCAATTGGATTTTAAGGTGGAGCCACTCATTCAGTAGAGTCTAGTGCTTCTGCCCGTCTGGGTGAAGCATCATCCTAGGAAAGAGCATTGTGGGTGGTGGAACGTGTTGGCATTGGAATGGACGGTTGGTAAATGTTTTCTCCCTCTTTTCTCAGCAGACGGTGTTATAGTGATAGCGTCTGCCAAGTCTTACTTGAGAAAGTGCTGGACCAGTAGTTACACTAACTGTCATCTGACTATTCTCACGGCCTGTCCTCGCCTTGTTGGGAGTCTCTGTGTCAGGAGGGCTCTGCTCCTCCTCGTCCTCCTTCTCGAGCCTAGGTTAAGGTTGGCCAAATCCGTTTTGGGTGCTCCAGATCCCCTAGTCTTTGGCTGACTGTCACCAGCCTTTAGAACATGTTGGTATGACTCCCATTCCAAAAGGCAAAAAGAGAAACGGAAGTTCGGTCATGTGGTTTCTGTTATCTGTAACCATGGAAAACGTTGGCCATCTGTGAGGCTCCCGTTTTAACACTTTTCTTTCTCCTTTTTCCATCTCCTCCTCGGGAAAACAAGCTGAGGAAGTGGAGAGGCTGGCGGCCATGCGTTCTGACTCCCTCGTCCCAGGTACCCACACCCCACCCATCCGGAGGAGAAGTAAGTTTGCCAACCTGGGGAGGATCTTCAAGCCTTGGAAATGGAGGAAGAAGAAAAGCGAAAAGTTCAAACACACGTCTGCAGGTAAGGTTATTTGTTTGCCTTGATTTTTCATTGGGCATCTGTTGACTTCAACTCGGCAGGTTTGTTAGTAGAATTTAATTACAGTTGGCTGCCTGAACCAAAGGGAAAAAAAAATCAAGCCTTGGAATTGCTCTCGTGTGGAATAATTCTTCAGTGTGATTGAAAATGGCTTTTAGATCCTATGTGTTTTCACGAGTCTCGGGTTTTTTGTTGTTGCTTTTCAGTTTATACAACCACCACTTTGATTTGATCTATAAATATCTGAACTTAGCACTCCACCTTGCCCATACTTGAATGCTTTCATTCCAGTGTTGACAATCCATTTCTTATTTTTCATCCTTATTTTCCCTTCTCTGGTTAAAAATCGACACAGAGCAGGAAGTAGGTTGTATATGGTTGTTGGCAGATAGGAATAGGTTTTTTTTATGGAGGAAAAATCTTAAATAAGTGAAGCATCATTGTAAAAGGACAAAGGTAAGTCTAGTTCATAGCGTAGTCGACAGCAGGGGATCTGGGGACACTCAGCGTGGCTGGGGTCTAACGAGCCCTGGCTCTGGAGTCAGATGACCTAGCTTCAAGTTCAGCTCTGAAACTTGTTAGTTGCATGACCTTGGTTGATTGAACCTTGCACCCCAATTTTCTCATTTGTGAGATGGGGTGAGAATGGTACCTTACATGACTAAGTATTAGTAGGATGTTCCTGGTGGCACTTTATGTGTGTATTTTTTTTAATAAGTAAGAGTATTACAGAGAGAAATGCGTAGGGAAAGATGCTAAGAGTTCTGGTTTCACTGTGTTGGGTTTGAGATGAGATGATGGAGGAGCCATGCAGATTCATTCTGATTTTGATACGTAAGTATACAGGTCATCCAGGGCCACTCTGGGGCTTTTAGTTCCTTCTTACCCCATGTCCTGTTCTCCCTCCTCCTCAGAATCATCACCTTCTCGCTTTCTTGGTCTTCTTCCCGCTGTGGCTCACTCCCAAAGTGTGAAATAGGCAATCTGCCTCTCGTACCTTGTCTACAGATCTGAGAATTTTCATGCTGGTTGCTTTGAGGAATGAAAGAGAAAGGAGATAGGGAAGTTGCCAAGTCTGGAAATCTGTACCAGTTTCCGTGTAGCCATCCCCAGGCGCTGCTTGTTTCTGAGGCGGAGCCTCCACGTCCTGTTGCCATCACTTGTTCAGTCCTGAGATTAGAGTGAACCTGTGAATTGCATGAGTCTCTAAACTGTCACCCCGCTGACAGTCTCTCCACCTGAATGCGTTCTCCCTGGCTTTTGATCATTACACAGGCTTGTTGAGGTGTCATAAAGCGTGTAGGTCATTTACATATCTCTCAACACTTCTGAGAGATTTTCATGCAAGCAGAACTCTAAAGGGATGACTCTCCTATATCCCCCCAGAGTGCAACAGAAAAGGGCACTTAGAGCATTGCCTTGGAGAAGAGAAATCTAAATGAAATATATTCTCAGGCAAAGTGAGGGGTCAGATGTGAACAGGAAAGAAACAGGGAATGTTCTGGAAGCACTGGAAAAAAATAAGATTCCACAGGTTCCTTTGTGGTCCTCCTGACTGTGCTATGAAAACAGCTTATAATGAAACAATCCTATATAATACATTTAAATAATTGCCATGAAAAAAAAATAAATAAATAATTGCCATGTATCAGCATGAACTCCTGAACGATGCTGTAGCGGATGCATTTCCTGTGGACAGTCATGAGCTTGGCTTGGTCCATTTGGCAAGACCATGGGGCGAAGCTCCGATGCTTCTTGTGCAAAAAGGCACCTGAACCGTTGTGCTGACTTCTTTAAGGTGTCAGAGAACCCGTGCTTTGATGGATGCAAATCCAGTGGCATCAGACTACTCATGAACCATTAAAGTCTGAAAATTTTTTCGTTTAAAACTTTAGAGAGAATTAAGACCTGAGATAGGCAAAATTGCAACTTTAATCTTTCTTAGTATTAGCTCTTCTTAGCAAGTTATCATGACCTCAGTGGCCAGACTGATTCATTTGGCAGATGAATATAATATTTCCATGTGTTTTATTTATTTTTTAAAAATATATTTATTATTTGGCTGTGCCAAGTTTTGGTCATGGCACGTGAGACCTTCTGTCTTCATTGCAGTGTATGGGATCTTAGTTGTGGCATGTGAGATCTTGTTCCCTGGCCAGGGATCGACCCCCGCCCCACTGAATTGGGAGCGTGGCGTCTTAGCCACTGGACTACCAATGAAGTCCCTGTGTGGCTTTATTTTAAAGGCCAGTCAGCTCCTGAGTTAGAGAAAACGGAAGCTAGGCTGTGGGCTCTCTGTAAACCATGATAAATGGATGGGTTATATGCTGTAACCAGCTAATCTGGTTTTTAGTTTAAGTCAGTGGCATGCACTGTAGTATATTTTGTTCTTAACTGGATTCAGAAATATTATTTCTGATTTTTGTAAATAAGGAGAGACTTCCTGTGCTAGTTCTTAGCTTCACAGAGAAAAAAATGACAACTGAAGGATGTTTAATATGATAAATTGTGTGTATGATCAAATAGTACTTTGAAGTACAGACTTTCCTATGCGTGGCTAAGCGTCAAGTATTAAATGTACAAGAGAATTGACTGATTGTGGGACTGTTAATTGGTTGATCAGTTTTAACTGTTATGCAAATATTTGTCGTGTGTGTGTGTGTGTGTGTGTACATATGTGTAATGTAAAACAATTTCCACAATTTTAAATACACAGAATAAGCCCAGATATTATATTTATATTATGTATTTGCATTTAAATTTGTGTGCTTTCTTGATTACACCAAAGGACATTAATACAATGGATACTTGGCCTATTGTTATTTCCACGGTGAGTTACATTTCTAATTTGCCAGAATTAGCTATACTGTAGTTTCCCTGTAACTCAAGTTACAGAATGCATGTGTCTGTGTATACAGCATTTTCAAAGGTGCATCCAGAAATATGGCTTTGTAAGCCGTATTAGCAATAAGAGAACCACATTGGAAAATGATGAGCTCAACATTTTCCTCAGTCTTGGCATCAACAATTACATGAGTTTATCAAAGACCTAGCTCCACGTTCCATGCTGCTCAAACATCTTTGTATTCCAAGCTGAAGGCTGATGTCCTTAAAAGGTCTAAAGCACTGAACTTTGGATGGTGGGGAAAGCCCAACAGGACAGGGAGCTTCTCTCAGAAGCATCCGGGGTTACACGAGGGTAGGAATAAAACAGGAATGGATAGAACACCACATCACGGGTCCTCGTGGAGATGATCCTGACATGCCCTTAGGCCTGCCCTCAGGTGCCCTGCCCAGGTCCTGTGATGCACTCAGCCCGACAGGTCCAGCTTCTGTAGAATCAGCAACAGGTGTCCAGCACACACCCCACCCCTGCCCCAGGGGCAGAGACAGGTGACAGCATCCCTTCCGAAATCGAGAGGGCCTCCCCCAGAGTAGTCAACCGCAGCCATCTTCTCCAGATCCCTTGAAAATGAGGACTGTATTTATAGAAAAGCAGAACTGGCAGGAATAAACTGTGAAGATGCCACCGAATTACGCTTTTGTTTCCTCTTGACAGAAAATCATAAGCTGCAGGAGTTGGCCCTGGAAATCTACCATGTGCCAAAATTCCCTTTGTGCTTCTAAAGCTTTCCTGCATCCCTAGGGCTTGAACAACAATAAAAAAAAATAATACAAACCTTGTCCTGAGTGCCATCCACATACTGACACTGGCCGTGGGGTATGAGCGTGAGCGGAAACCAGACCTTGTGGGTTTGGCATGCGTGGTGTCGCTGAAGAGGCAGACGATCAAATTGCAAGAGTAAAGGTTAAGGTCACAGTTACAGTTAAGATCACACCTGTGATAGGACAGCGAAGGGAAGGTACTCAAAAGAATGGTGGAGAAGGGGGAGCTTGAGGGAGCAAGGAGACTTTCCTGAGAAAGAGAAATGTGAGCTGGGATCTGAAGGAGAAGTCAAAATTTATAAAATTAGCATTCCAGGTAGCAGAAATGACATGTGCAAAGGTCCTGTGGTGGACAGAGCAGGAGTGAGCAAGCTAGGAAAGCAAAAATCAGTGGCTAGAGAATGGAAAGCAAGGCATATGGGATGGACGGAGGCTGGAATGGTTACCAGAGACCGGAGCCTCGCTGGTCCTGTATCCTGTAGGAAAAATTAGACAAGAGTGGGCGTGGCTGCAGGAAGACCAGTTAGGAGGTCGCTGTGCAGGTGCTGGTAGGTTGGACTAATATTTGGTGATAGAATAATGGGTGGATTTAGGAGATGTCATAAGAAACTAGTGACAGGAATTAGCAACAGATCAGTTGGCGGAAGAAGAGAGAAGTGTCACATTTGACACTCTAATGTTGATCCTAGGGTATATGGCGTGGCCTTAAAAATGAGTCCTTTGGGAGAGTGACAGGTTTGGAGGAGCGGAGGCAGGGCAGGGAAGTGCAGGGGAAATGGTTCTAATTTTAAGTCTCTGTTAGAGTCAACTTTGTGATACCCAGTGTTGGCGTTGAATATACAGAAGGCAGAGAAGAGGTCTGCTCTGGATTTACTTTGGGATCGTGTGTTGATTAGAGCGATGACCATATATGAGCTTGGTGAGGGAGTGAGTAGGGAAAGGGAAGAAAACTGGGCTGAAGACTGTCTTGTAGACAGAGGAAGAATGTCATCGCTAGTGACTGGACAGAGTGGCCTGAACCTGTGAAGGAGGAAGAAAGATGTAGGAGGAAAACCAGAAGGATGTGAAGACAGGAGCCAAGAGACAAGAAATGTTTCAAGGTGTGGGGAATGATGACCTGTGTTCATTGCCATGAAGAAGTCAAGTGAAAGAGGTACAGAAAAATGCCTGTTGGCGTCAGTGATTCTGGTCGTCTAGAGTTCACTGATTAACTTAGCCAGAGGTGGATTCTTTGGGAGTAGGTGCCAAATGAGTGTGGAGTGAGAATTTAGCAGGAAATAAGGAAGAATAAGTTCTCAAAATGTCTGGCTGTCAAGTGGAGAAGAGAGACAAGACCAGAATGGATGGTGGAGGACACGAATGTGTCTTCAGGGGCTTGTACGTGTACATTTTGCTTGGGAGGGACTGTGTGTGTGCCTTCTAATTTGTTGCTGGTGGTTTATGCTGAAGGGGGCAGAAGCAGGAGGAGCCAGTGTGAGGAATCCAGTAGAAAGAGTTAGAAAATATGAAACCAAAAGGGTAAGAGGGCTGAGATGACAGGGGTAGTTGGATATAGAGCACCGATGGGAGAGTTAGCATCCGCAAAGGGCTAAACAGCCTCCTCCGGTGAAGCAAGGGAATCAGAGGGCCTGGTTTCCTGGTCAGGTAGGAAGTTGGAAGTGACCCTGAGTCTTCCTAGGTGATAAATAAAATCATCTCCTACCAGGGAGGAGATGAGGAAGATGTGCAGAGTTAGGCCCACTTCAGGTCGATGGTGATGAGTCTGCATGGCTGTCTGAGCACAGCTATGGATAAAGCAGATAGCTGGGTCTGTCCATGGCTGGAGTTCTGCCAGATGGATAAAAAGGCAAGATAGACAAAGGGGATTATTTATGTCAGTTTCCTGCAGCTGCTGTAACAAATCACTGCAAGTTTGGAGGCTGAGAAGAGCAGAAAGTTCTTCTCTCATAATTCTGGAAGCCAGAGGTGCAATATCAAGGTGTTGGCAGGTTGGTTCTTCCCAGAAGCTTGGAGGGAGAATTATCCCATGCCTCTCGTAGCTTCTGGTGGCTACTGGGCAGCCCTAAGTGTTTCCTGACTTGTAGCTGCCAGACTCGAATCTCAGTCTTCACATGGTCCTCATCCCACCTGATTTCTCTGTCTCAAATCTCAGTCTCCTCTCTCTTAGGAGGAAAGAGGAGACATTGCATGAAGAATCCATTCCATATCCAGGATTGTTGTTCAGTCGCTCAGTCATGTCCAACTCTTTGCAACCCCATGGACCGCAGCACACCAGGTTTCCCTGTCCTTCACTATCTCCTGGAGCTTGCTCAAACTCATGTCCATTGAGTCGGTGATGCCATCCAGCCATCTTATCCTCTGTCATTCCCTTTTTCCTCCTGCCCTCAATCTTTCTCAGCATCAGGATCTTTTGCAGTGAATCAGCTCTTCACATCAGGTGACCAAATTGTTGGATCTTCAGCATCAGTCCTTCCAATGAGTATTCAGGGTTGATTTCCTTTAGTATTGATTGGTTTGATCTCCTTACAGTCCAAGGGACTGTCAAGGGTCTTCTCCAACATCACAGTTCAAAAGCATCGACTGTAGCCATAAAATTAAAAGATGCTTGCTGCATGGAAGAAAAGCTATGACCAACCTAGACAGCATATTAACAAGCAGAGACATCACTTCATCAACAAAGGTTCACATAGTCAAAGCTGTGGTTTTTCCTGTAGTCATGTATGGATATGAAAGTGTGACCATAAAAAGGCTGAGCGCGGAAGAACTGATGCTTTCAGCTGTCTGAGACAGATGACCACATCCAGAGATCCTTAACTTAGTACGTGTGCAAAGACCATATTTCCCAGTAAGGTTCATTGATGAAGGTTAGGTCTTGAACATCTTTTGAGGGAATACAATTCATCCCAATGTGCTCCTGGAATTTACATTGGATAGGAAAGGAGAGGTCCAGTGGGTTGAAAGGAATTTTAAAAAATCAATCTTGAAGACATTGATGAGTGAAGGAAGCAAATTGTAGAAGGATGTACAGAGTGAGATACGTTGTAGTTTTTATGGCATTATTTATGCCCTGAAGACAGTGAATGGGGATGGGAGGGATTCCTGATAACTTCAACAGAAACTGTAACATTTTATTTCTTTTAAATAATATGAGGCAAAAAGGTCCAGTATTACTGTGTATCCTGGGTGGTGGGTTTGTGAATGTTATTCTCTACAGTTTTCTGTATATTTGAAATTTGTGTAATTTAAACAAAAGAAATAATTCTTTTCTTTCTTTTTTTATAATTTTATTTTATTTTTAAACTTTACAATATTGTATTAGTTTTGCCAAATATCAAAATAATTCTAATAAAAAGTGACTTTAAGTTCCAAAGAAGTCAAAGAATTTTAAGACAGTCAATGGGATCGGTTGCCAGAAGCAAGCTGGCAGGACAGGAGCTCATGGGTTCAGAACCACGTTGTTGAACTTGCGATCTTCAAAGTTATGGAGACAAAATGCAGACCAAAGCTTTGGAAGTGGGTGGCTGAGGTGGAGGAATAGGTCAGGAAGTTATTTAGAATGTGAGAAATGATCCTGTCCCATACGTAGGGCAAACACCCTATGTATCTCTCTTATCGCAAAATCTTGTGCTGATTTAATTTCCTATTTTCAATCAAGTAATGGAAGGAACTGTCCTTTGATTCTGCTGTTCAACTAATTGCTCATTGATATGTTCTTGGAAAGATTCTGTTTCTTTTATTCCAGTTGAGATGATTCAGCCCATAATAATTTCAGGCCAGTAAAGTACTGCAGTTGAATTCATAGAAAATCAAAGGTTGCTTTTTAAACGTTTACTCCAGCTATTAACAAACCCTCATCCAGCGCAGGTCAAGTTGTGTCGCAACAAGGCAGCGACTTTCAAGCAGGAGTGATGGGCGGTCCGTCCGCCTGGCACACAGTTGGGAGCCTGAGCACCAACCCCTGAGTTTTGTTTGCTCTGTGAGTGCTAAGTCGTTAAGTCGTGTCCGACTCTTCTGCAACCCCATGGACTGTAAGCCCGCCAGGCTCCTCTGTCCATGGGATTCTCCAGGCAAGAATACTGGAGTGGGTTGCCATTTCCTTCTTCAGGTAATCTTCCCAACCCAGGGATTGAACCCACGTCTCTTATGTCTCCTGGCAGACGGGTTTTTTTCACCCCTAGCGCTGGCTTACTTGGCTCCAGCCCCATCCAACTGCCAGCAGGGATGAAGGGCCAGGCCTGAAATGTGTTGGGAGCTCCGTTCATATTAATAAGAGGGTCCGAGAACAGTCTGCATGATTTGCCCAGTGTTTTTCTGTATAGCATGACATGAATACAACTGTGGGTAGGAGATGCTTAGGGACTCACACGAGCACGGAGCTCCAGCCTTCTCATTAGGTCCCCGGACTGATTGCCCTTCAGCTGTAGATTTTGCTTATCTCATACCGCCCCTCCCCAGAGCAGGAGCCAACCCTGAACCCTGGCTTGTACCTACTTCAGCAGCTTTCTAGTCGCCCCTTTCCCTCAGGGCCAGACTCTACTTCCTTTATTTCTTCCATCCATTCATGCAGAGTTACTGATATCTTTAGCAACCGCTAGCTTCAAGGAGTCCCTTCCTGGGTAACCCATGTCTCTAGAATTGTTCTTCTTCAAATAAAACCGCTTAGATAGTGAAGACAGTGTAAACTGGATTCTGCCTTTGGACCTGGTGTGTTGGCTTCCTGGCTCTGAAGGGAGAGTCTGTCACTGATATCCAGGACAGTTGGCCCCCTCTGCTAGCTCCACCTTGCTGATTGCTGTCTATTAGTGATCCCTAGCATGCTGTGTCGGAGAAGGTAATGGCACCCCACTCCAGTACTCTTGCCTGGAAAATCCCATGGACGGAGGAGCCTGGTAGGCTGCAGTCCATGGGGTCGCTAGGAGTCAGACACAACTGAGCGACTTCACTTTCACTTTTCACTTTCATGTATTGGAGAAGGAAATGGCAACCCATTCCAGTGTTCTTGCCTGGAGAATCCCAGGGACAGAGGAGCCTGGTGGGCTGCTGTCTCTGGGGTCGCACAGAGTCAGACACGACTGAAGCGACTTAGCAGCAGCAGCAGCATGCTGTGTGATTGAGGGAAAGTGTTAGTCGCTCAGTCATGACCGACTCTTTGCGACCCCGTGGACTGTAACCCACCAGGCTCCTCTGTCCATGGGATTCTCCAGGCAAGAATACTGGAGTGGGTTGCCATTTCCATCTCCAGGGGAATCTTCCCGACCCAGGGATCGAACCCAGGTCTCCTGCATTGTAGGCAGACGCTTTAACCTCTGAGCCACCAGGGAAGATAGTGAAGACAGTGTAAACTGGATTCTGCCTTTGGACCTGGTGTGTTGGCTTCCTGGCTCTGAAGGGAGAGTCTGTCACTGATATCCAGGACAGTTGGCCCCCCTGCTAGCCCCACTTTGCTGATTCCTGTCTATTAGGGATCCCTAGCATGCTCTGTGATTGAGGTAAAGTGTTAGTTGCTCAGTCGTGTCTGACTCTTCTGCAACCCCATGGACTGTAGCCTGCCAGGCTCCCCTGTCCATGAAATTCTCCAGGCAAGAATACTGGAGTGGGTTGCCATTCCCTTCTCCAGGGAATCTTCCTGACCCAGGGATCGAAGCCCAGTCTCCTGAGTTGTAGGCAGATTCTTTCCCATCTGAGTCTCCAGGGAAGACTTAGGTCACCTGCAATTCCTGGAAGAGAGAATGAAACTCTAAACTTTTCTTCCAGGCTTACCGTGACATCCTTTTCTGGCATAGAACTGAAAATCCCTTTCACAAGTGGAATCATTGCCTCAGATCCAGCACAAGACTGGCTGTGTTCACTACGAAGACCCTCTGGATCATCACTGGCACTCTTGAGTTGGAAGTTTTTTTTCTTCCCATTCAGGCAGAGAGCTGAAACTGATAGATTGAAAACATCAGTGATCATGAATAGACACATGTGTGCTTGGAAGAGAGCTGGTTTAGGACTTTGTGCCCTAACTTTAATGTTCTCTTGTAGCCGCGCTTTCCCAGCTGACAAAGTGATATTATCCACCTGGCCAGAGGTTAGAATTTCAGACTTCTGTAAACCATAGCAAGTCTAGAAATAATACCAGCTTGGCATGTTGCACCTATGTATATGTACCAAGCACTGCCACTGTGCCTAAAAAAGGAACAGTGACGACAGACAAGTCCCCCTATCTCCCAAAGGTTATGGCCTTAAGGGAAAACCAAATAATGAAGTCAATAGTTACAACAAAGCATTGGGTTGGCCAAAAAGTCCATTCCGGTTTTTGCATTAAATGGTATGGGAAAATCCAAATGAACTTTTTGGTCAGCCCAGTGAAGGTGATGGGAGACACACAAGAGCTCCAGGAACTCAAAGGAGACAAAGCCAACTGCACTCTTAACTTGCCAGGAAAGGTATCCTAGAGAAAGGGGCATTTAGCTAAGGAGTTAGGCAATGGGGGTGAAGGAATCTTCTCTCCCAGTGGAAGGAAGCCTGGAAAAGAGGACAGGAGAGATTGGCTGTCTACAGCTTGCAGAGAGGTGGTGGTTGGGAAAGGACTGTTGGCTGAGAGGTGTTCAGAGCATGTGAGAGATGAGGAAGAAGAGGTGGGCAAGGGTCTGCTCTTAGAGGTCCTCATGAGAACATCATGGAGTTCTCATCAGGCTTTTTCCCGATGCGTTGTCCTAAGGAAGCTGTCGGAAGACCCGCCTTTTTGAAAGCTCCTTTTCTATATGATGGGGAAAGTTTGCAGGAGTACCCAATGCTGTTAATGTAGCTTCTTCTATGTATTTGTGTTTGTAATGAGAGAAGATTTGCTTGTGAGAGAATCAAGATACCTCATTGCTGTCACAACCAAAGGAATATGAAGTGTCTCTGGTTCTGGTAACAAGGAAACTGGTTAGCAGGTGGTTGATTATACTGTGAGCAAGAAATGAAGATAACCAAGACAGTTGCTGGAGATATTTAGGAGACAGAATGAGCAGGACTTGATTACAGCTTGGATGGGAAGAGTAAGGAAAGAGTAAAGAGCATGCTTTGGTTTCTCTCTTGAGCAGTACCATGCCAGTCAGGTGGATGGGGGTACCACTTACTACATCGGGTTTATGGGGAAAATTGAGCATATATTTGGAGGCATGCTGGAGGGATATTAAAAATAGATGGAAGATACTGAATACAGAGGACTGGAATCAAGAGAGGTCTGGCTGGAAATGCTGATCTGCAAGTTGTGGGACCTAGATATTCGTTGAAGCCATGGAATGAAAAGTCCAAAGGAGAATGTTCCATGGGAAGCAAAGAGGGGCTTTCAGAGCCCCCTGAGGTCCCCTGACCTGTAAGTCAGGAACACAGACAGAGGAGTCTACGGAGAAGGTAGACAAGGCCCGCTAGAGTTAGGAGGAAAACCAGGAGGGGTCTTGGCTTCCTTGTCCAGATCTCAAGACAGGAGGGGGCTCCGGTCTGCCAGGACCTGACGAGATAGTCAGGGCTGAAAAGTGCCTGTTGTGTTCAGTGACAGCTCATCACTGGTGTCTTTGGGAAGAACAGTTTCAGAAAATCCATATGGCTTGGAGTTTAGAAAGCATATGGTTAAGGTGTAAATGAGCATTGAGGAAGCCGACTTCTTTTAAGGAGTTTGGCTAGAAGGGAGAAGGAGAACTACAGAGTAATCACCAGAAGGGGTATGAGCTTAAGGGAAGCGTGTTTTCAGATTGATTGGATTGTGTCAAGATGCAGAGTTCGCCTTCACGTGGCTTTAGCATTCCAGGGGAAACAGAAACATCAGCGCAGTGACTGTGGAGGCAGATTAAGTGTGTCTCCACACATTTTTCAGTGATGACAAGTCTCCTGACGAGGAAAAACAAACATGCAAATAATCAGAGCACTATTGAGCATCTGATTTTAATAAGAAATCATCAAGTTGCGTAGCTCTCAGCACCTGGCTGGATCACAGTTCTCCTTGTATGACTGGAAAATTCAGTTTCTTCAACAACAACAACAACAAAGGCTGAGCATGGACAGGTACAGAATCTTCTTTCCTGCATACCCATGATGGCCCAGAGAGGGAACATCTAGGGGTTAGAAGGCAAAGTAGACTTAGTGGTCCTATCTTTAAAGGACAACTCTAGGAGGGACAGGCTAAAGGTTGTGAAAATCAGCCCCCATCTGGAGTGGAGACTGTATAGAAATCATTGTTTCCTGTTGAAGTGAACTTTATGCAGCGCGCTTTGCTTACATGTCAAGACTGTGAAGTCCTTGATGATGGCAGTCCTGCCTGCCTTTGCCCCTCTGATCCCCAGCATTAGGTAGAGCACCTGACATACTGGGTACCCAAGTGCAGTGGTTGGCCAACTGAATTGTTGAGGTCCTCTAATAGTCTGAAAGTGGAGAGGTGAGGGCAGTGACTGAAGCATAAGCCAGAAGGTCCCCGCCTTGGAAGGACTTCCATGATTTCTTTTCAGTTTATCAGAGTTCATAGGTCAGGTTATCTGGGCAATACTGTTGCTTGGGTTATCTGTTGCTTGGAATGAAACACCCCAAAACTTAGTGGCTTAAAGCAACAAACTCAGTTGTATTACATCCTGTGACTGGGCTCAGCTGGATGGTTCTTCAGCCGGTCTCCCCCAGGGCCTCTCACATGTTTGCAGACAGATGGGACTGGAGGATCCCGGGGCCTCCCTCCTTCTCCGGGTCCTCTCAGAGCCATTCTACGAGGTCTCTTCCTATGGTTTGTCCAGCAGGATGACTCAGGGCCCCCAAGAATGCAAAAGTAAAAGCTGCCAGGCCAGTTAAGACTCTTGTCCAGAGTTGGCCCAGTATCTCATTTGCAGGGTTCTGTTGCTTAAAAACAAGTCACCGGAGCAGCCCAGACTCTTTGTTGAAGCAAACCAAACAAGAGTGTGAGTACCAGGAGCATGGTTCATGGGGTGCCGTTTTTGCAAGCCAGCAACCTCCATTGTCAAGGTGTAAGAAAACTGCAAGTGCTGCTTATTCCCTTCTTTCCATGTATAATGGGCTGTAACAGTTTTGTTGATAACAGGGGAAATTGTTATAATCTATTGGGTTTTCTGTGAATGTGAAATATGCACGACCCTTTTCATGCCGTATTACTTTACTCTCACAACAGACCTGCATGGTGTTATTAGGCCCATTTGGCAGGTGGAGAAAGTGATGCTTAAAGCAGCTAAATATTTTTCAGTTAGAAATGGCAGGGTAGCAACTTAAGCCTGGCGTCTTGTCACTTATGTTGCATTTTGGGTCCATGAATATGGGAACTCATAATTTAGATGCTAAAACATACCATTCATTTGCACTAAAGTGATGTTACAGGATCCTTTCCTTTTCCTACTTATCTCTAGAAAGCTGAAATGTGAACGAAGAGAATCTCATCAGTAAACACTGACACTGGAAATCATGATTTCTTTCTTGAATGCCCTTAGAGGCAGGGGTTAACAACTTACCCATCTTTGCATCGCACAGTATCTAGCTCAGTGTCATGTACATGGCAGATGGTTTGTTTATTGACTAAAAAAATGAACTGGCTCCAAGAAAATACCATTCAAAACCATCGCATTTCTTTTTGCCCTGGAACATGGCATCTTTCTGCTATAGGGCACTTAGAAACAAAAGATCCTGGATTAGGTAAGCAGTCGTTGACAGCCCAGCTTCTGGAGCAAGTGCTTGTTTGAGGGCTGGACATCCACAGAACTGATTCTGGAAGGACACAAGCTTTACAGCATTTGTGATAAGGCGTCTGCCCGGCACTGCCTTCCAAGGTAATCAGAAGGTCCCTGTGACGAGGTGGTGTGAACCAGTGGTTAAGGCACGGACCCTGTAGCCTCTCTGCTTAGGTGTCTCAGCAAAGTACTTTGCAGTCTCTGACCTCAGTTTCCTCAGCTAAAATAGGAATAAACCCAACACTTCATAAAGCTGTGAAGATTGAAAAAGGGAGTTGTGGAAGCTCTTAGGCTAATATCTTGAACATAGTAAGTATTTTGTAAGTTTTATCTGCCATTATTTTTTTTTTCCTAGAAGTGCTTTAGAAAGCAAAGAAACATCCAAGAGTAATGAAATAGTTATTTCATAGTTTCAGCTTTTGAACGATGTATGTGTCAGACGACAGTTGTGATGAGCTCCTCTTAGACATGTGTGTGTGTGTGTTCAGTCGTGTCTGAACTTCGGCGACCCCATGGATTGTAACCTGCCAGGCTCCTCTGTCCATGAGTTTTCCCAGGCAAGAATACTGGAGTGGATTGCCATTTCCTTCTCCAGGATATCTTCCCCACCTAGTGATCGAAGCCACATCTCTTTCATCCCCTGCATTGGCAGGAGGATTCTTTACCGATGAACCACCAGGGAATGTTTATCTGGGTACTGGGTGTAAGAGTTTGCTTTCAGACACCTTGTACAGTTCCACACAGCTGAAGTTTACCCCGCGTTTTCCTAGGTGCCCATAGGTTAGTTCACTCAAGTATTTCCTCTTCTCTGTGAATTTACAATTAAGTGAACACACACAATGGCCCCCGAGGAAGTGCTTCATCCGGTTTCTCCTCTGCTACATCACAGGCAGAAATACTGATTATAATGAGGTACTCTTGGGGGAAAAACAATGAAGGTGTAATCTCCTGAAAATCAGATCTCTGTGGCAAGTCTAGACACTCAAAAGTAGACAAAGACATAGGAAGGAATACCGACCGTGTACTTTATTTTCCAAACCTGGACACCTTTGACAGTAAAATGAGATGTCATTACTACTTCAGCCAGGACAGCAAGCATGAAGTGGGTCTGTGCCAGGCAAGTTGGGGAGCATAGTGACTCTGTGCAAAGCCACCTGGACAGAAGCTACAGGCCCTGAGACCGGTTCTGCCGTGCAAACACAGCAGACGTGCCAGTTAACTTGAAGGGAGAGTGGAAGGGGCCACTGGGACTGAAACTCTTTAGAACACGCACACGGCCCTCATTGTCTGCCACTTCAGTTGAATTCGTCAGTGGTCACGGAGTCTCCGCATCTTTGCAGAGTTCAGTGTCTGTCTGCAGCCCTCAACTGTGTCTCTTTTCTTCGGCGCTTCTGAATGTCTTGATTGGAAATTTTGTCCCAGGGCCAGTTTTTTCCACTAATCACGGATTCTCTCGTCCTTCAGCGCCTCTCCCCGCAGTGCTGGACTGTGCCTGTCGTCAGCTCCTGGGCCAGCAGGCTCAAGGACGCTTTTCCCACCTCCAGCCCCTCCAGGCATCTCACGCTCTGCTGCAGCCTCTCTCTGGACCAGACAGCGTGCTCCACTGGCCCCGAGCACTTCCCCTCTGTGCTCAGAACATTCTTCTTTCTTTATTCCCCTTCCTCAGCTCTATTCCCTCCTCATCCTTTCCTCTGGAAGCTCTCATTTGTCCCCTCTGAAGCTCTGATGCCTCTTAAGTTCACTTACATTCTCAGACATTTGCTGGCTCCATGGACTCACATTTCCATTGGCAGGTCCATCCTCCACCCTGATGAGGCCAGCCCTCAGCTGGACCATCCCACTTTTACTCCCAAATAAGTACGTGGGCACCAGATGCCTCATTTCTTCCCTAACAGGCTTCCAGTCCAGAAGTACCTTGACTATGCGATGAATCACCATTCAGTTTGGGGACACTTTGCATCCAGCCTGTATGTTAGTTCCTTATCCGTTCCAATTACAATGCGTGTCTCCTTTCTGCACCATCGCTTTAATATATGCCTCATTTCATCATGCTTTGCTTTATTGTGCATTGAGGATGATGCATTTTCTGCAGATTGAAGGTTTGTGGTAGCCCTGCATCGAGCAAGTCTTATTGAAGCCATTTTTCTGATAGCATTTGCTCATTTTGTATCTCTGTGTCACACTTTGCTCATTTGTGCAGTATTTCAAACTTTTTTTTATCTGTTATAGTGATCAGGAATCTTCGATGTTATGCTACAACTTGCTGAAGACTCAGATGATAGCATTTTATTAGCAATAAAGTATCTTTAAGGTATGTAGGTTGTTTCCTAGACAGAATGGTATCGGATACTTAATAGACCACAAGATAGTGTAAACATAACTTTTATGTGCATTTGGAAACCAAAAAAATTCATGTGGCTTGCTTTATTGTGATAGTCCCTTGATTGCGGTAGTGTGGAACCAAACCCACAATGTCTCTGAGGTCTGCCTGTAGATATTCATCTTCTGTGTTTCCCCAGAATTCTTTAACCTTTTCCCCTTGGACTTTTATTCACTATAAACATAGTAATAATGTATTAGCACTAGCAATAACAGTGGTAGCAGAGAATAGTTGAGTGCCCACTGCATGGCAAATACTCAACGAGCTGTGATACAGCTCTTAAAGCCTCAATAGTTACTCCTAATATCTGTTTGAGCACTTACTGAGCAGTTACTGCTAATACTTGTTTTATAGATAAAGATAATATGAGGCCTAGGGTCAGTGACTTCCCCTGGTCACTTGGCTGATTAATGGTAAAGCCCTAAAGGGTGTTGGAGAAGACTCTTGAGAGTCTCTTGGACTGCAAGGAGATCCAACCAGCCTACCCTAAAGGAAGTCAGTCCTGAATATTCTTTGGATATGATGCTGAAGCTGAAACTCAAATCCTTTGGCCACCTGATGCGAA
Organism: Bubalus bubalis; assembly: GCF_019923935.1. Lineage (NCBI taxonomy): Eukaryota > Metazoa > Chordata > Mammalia > Artiodactyla > Bovidae > Bubalus > Bubalus bubalis. The sequence continues at coordinate 8,968,627 of NC_059158.1, forward strand.
GAACTGACTAATTTGAAAAGACCCTGATGCTGGGAAAGATTGAAGGTGGGAGGAGAAGGGGACGACAGAGGATGAGATGGTTGGATGGCATCACTGACTCGATGGACATGAATTTGAGTAAGCTCTGGAAGTTGGTGATGGACAGGGAGGCCTGGCGTGCTGCAATTCATGGGGTTGCAAAGAGTCAGACACGACTGAGCGACTGAACTGAACTGAAAGGGTTTGAATGCAAGTCCGTCTAATGCCGAAGTCACCTAGGCTTTCTTTGCTCAGAAATATCACTGTTACAGGTGACTTGAAGCAGTCAAGAGTGAAAAGGTTGAGATGTGCGTATATCTAGGTAGATGTGTTAAACACACTTGAATTCAGGAAGCAGGACCCATTAAGAAAACAAAATAATATGAAAAAGAAGACTTGGTGATTCAGTGATTAATGCTGGCGTTCCTAAGCAGAGAATGATACTTATATGATATATATTTACTTGTCTCAAAAGAACATGACTTCTTATGTGTTGGTTGATTTGTACTGGCGTTGGTTTTCCTTGTACAGTTAGAGGAAATAGAGGAATGACATTAGGCAGTGGATCAATTATGATTTGGGGCTCGTTTGACTAAAACAAATTTCAAATAACCTTAATAGGAAAATAGATGGTGAGCCCACGCATGAATTGAATCGTTTCTGAAGGTCAGTTTTAAAGGTCTTCCTTCTCTCTGTTATCTCAGGGGTGAGTTGGGGTGGGGGCATTGCAAGACTATAACATGTATTAACTATTCATGAAATCCTGTGAATGAAAGGAAGCAGTGTGTTCCAAGAACCTGCCTTGAGTCTGACCTGGGGAAGGAGGCTGTGGGTGATAACCTCAGATGCCACAGAGGACTTCCCTGTCTAGTCCCAGTGAGTTATTAGTCAGCAGCGCTCTGAGAGGGCTTTGTGGGGTAGAAGTCAGGGAAGAGAGCCGATGATGTTCAGATGCAGATGTCCTATCAGCACAGAAGAAGACTATTGTAACATTTCGTCTATTTTTGTCCTCCAGTTAGCCCAGTGTGAGCTTCTAAAGAGAATGAATATCCCTTCTGTGGTCGTAGCAGCCTTGCTGTGTCCTTGGAAAGGCTGCTCTGTTCGTTGGTCTGGGGTTTATAGTGCCTGACTTCTTGGGAGCCGTGAGAGGCTCCGCAATTGTAGGAAGCTGCCTGCTACCCCTGCACCTGGCTGTCAAGGGCGCCCGTAGAAAGGGTCTTTGAATGCTTCCCAGCCTCCAGGAAGGGCTTGTATAATGCAGTAGTTTGAACAGCATGCTAATTACATTTCCAGGTGTTTCTGTGAAGATTCTATGAAGCGATTATGAACTGGCATTTTACAATATCATTTTACAATAATGTATTCCTAAGTGGGGAAAAAAAAATTATACAATTTCTCCACCGTGGCACAAAACTCTTATTTCATGCATGGACAACTGGAAAGATTTATTAACAGAAAATTTGCCATTACGATGAGGATCTTTCTTGCCTGCTGCATGAATGACTAAAACTTCACTTGATAGATTTGGGTCAGGTCAGTATTTACAGAGGTGCTCATGATAACGGGCCTTCCTGATGGCCACATCCGTTGCTGGTTGTTCTGTAAAGACCAGTGGGCTCTTGTGTGTTGAATGCTAATGGAAGACACATAAATATCTCTAAAAAGAGTCGACTTATGGTATTATCACAAACTGTCTCCCCATGTAAGGAAATTAGTGTCATAATTTTGTGTCTGAATTCTAAATAAGCTTGAGAGTTTTTTTTCAATAAAAATTTCCATTAAAGTTTGAAAATTGAAAATTCACCCTGTATCCTACGTGCTTATCAGTTATGTTCATTTACATATATATCTGCTCACATTCATTCAAAGTAACTTCACAAAGATGAAATCAAAATATAAATGTTACCGAACTCAATTTCATGTGCCTGACGCACAGTGAGGCCAGACAAACTGAAACATACGATTTTGGAGCACAGGAAGGTTTATTGCAGGGCCATTCAAGGAGAATGGGTGGCTCATGCCCCCCCAAACCTCACACTCTTTTAGGGTTTCAGCAAAGCATTTTTAAAGGCAAGGTGAGGGAGGGCTGTGGTTGGTTGTCCCAAACTTCTTGGTGTGGGAATCCTTTGTTCTTGCAGCTGTCCACATAGGTCCTGTAAACTTCCAACAAGACAAATGTTATTCTCTGTGCTGAACTTTTTAATCTCTATATGAATGGAAAAAAATGTTATGTGTATTTCAGGCAACATCCTTAAAGCAAAAAACAATAGAATGCGAAGGTTAAAGAAAAAAAATCTAATATGGAGTTAATTTTTATCTCACTCTCATTTTAATTTTTAAACTTAATGTTGGGTCATCATAGAACTCTTGCTCATAGCTATGACAGCTTCCTAATGACTGTAAGATATTTCCCTGAGTGTGTGCCGTTACAAATAACCCTGCCACCGATATCTGTTTGTGTAGCATTTCTGTATTTTGTACTTTTTTCTTTAGGGTAGAGAATTGGTTCTGGGGCTCAATGTGTTGTGGGTAAATATTTTTTGTCTCTTGCATTCCAGAAAGGTTGTAATGTGGTGTGGAGGGTAATGACTTTGCCCTCAGCAGGGCTGGAATACAAGGATGTGTAGGGGTGTTAAGTTCTAAGTGTGGCCAGGGAGAAATCAGGCAGGGAAGAGTAGGCTAGGGTGTGTATCTAGGATATTCCAGCACGGGACAGTGTGTCCAGAGTGGCCCTTGGGTGAGCTGTTGGGATCTTTGGCCTCCGTTTGGACCAGTTTCTTTTGTGGCTAATTTTACACTCCTGGTGTGAATGTTGCATTGCACTCGTGTGTGGAGTGCATGCCTTGCATGTCTTCCCATCAGAATGATGGGACTTTGGTGAGAATCTAGTGAGAGCCGGCTGGAAGATATCTAGATATTACCAGTATAAACAGCAGAAACCGTGACAGGCACAGTATTTACAAATGGTCTCTGATAATGGGATTAATAAGGAAAAAAATAATGCTCCAGGAAATAGTTGGATGTTTTGTAATAGTTCTTTATCTAAGGTGAATTGTATGAAAAGGGGAATTCCTTCAGCCAGTCACAGGAGTCTTTACCAAAGAAGATATGATATGGGTTTGGACCCACAAGCAACTGGGTGTTACTAGATCTTCAATTTTTAGGCAAGAGAAGCAAGTACGTGAGAGAGGCGGCTTCTGAGGGATCAGAACACAGGCTCTTCTGTGTTATAATAGGGATTCCAGACTTTGTCCTGTAGGCAGTGGGTCACCATTAAAGGGTTTAATCAGGGTTTCAAACACAGTTTGTATTTTCAACTTAACAAACTAGGCAAAGGAAGTCACTCGCAAATCAAAGAAGAGTATAAATGTCCCATAAATATAAAAGCATATCACTCTCATTCATAATTGAAGAAACACACATTGAAATGAGTGAGATGCTACCATTTTTTCACTTATAATTTTGGCAGAGAGAAGAAATTGAGAACCACGCTGAGTCAGCTGATGCAAGAGTAGAGTATGAAACAGACACTCCCATGCGCTGTGGGTGAAAGGATGAATCAGTGCAAGCTTTTAAGAGGACAGTTTGGCAACAGTAGTCAACATTTTAAACACACTTACCCTAGACCTTACAATTCATCATCCTACCAGAGGATGGTGAAGCAAGGAAGAACACTGCAGACAGAAGATGCTACAGAGTTACAGATCTGAGGAGGGGCAGGCACAGGAGGAATTGTACTTTTCCAAGGGCTTAACCCACATGTATGCTTGCAGTAAGATGGATATGTAAGGTTGTTCGTTACAGATTGTTTATAATATCAGAAAACCGGAAATAAGACAAAAGCCTGCAGTGGACGGCTGGTTATATAAATCGTGGTCTTTTTACAAAACGTGCCAATGCGCCACACACACACACAAACACATCTCTGAAGAGATATGAAGGGAACCTTAGGATGTACAGGTAAGTTCAGAAAGCCATGTGAGATGCAAACAATAGGTGTATTATCTTATTCATGATTATTGTGTTTTTTTACTTCTAGATTTTGTCTTGCATGCTCGCTAAGTTGTTTCGTTGTGTCTGACTCTGCGACTCTGTGGACCGTGGGCCATCAGAGCCTCTGTCCATGGGATTTCCCATGCAAGAATACTGAAAGTGGATTGCCATTTCCTCCTCCGGGGATCTTCCGGATCCCAGAGATCAAACCTGTGTCTACGTCTCCTGCGTTGGCAGGCAGTTTCTTTACTACTAACGTCACCTGGGAAGCCCCTACATTTCATCTTGATTTTATTTTTAAGATTTAAAATTATACATATTTAAGGTGTACGACATGATTCGCATGTAATGAGGTGATTATTTCAATCAGGCTAGTTAACTTGTCTCACATAGTTACCATTTTTTTGTTTGTGTGATAAGAGTGCCAAAAATTTACTGTGAGCAAATTTTCAGTATTCAATACAGTATTGTTAAGGGATAGATTATATGTAGACAGGTTGGTTTCTGAATAAAAATTTTTTCTGCCAAAAATACGGAAGGAGCAGAAGTGTAATGGACTTTGGGGAATAGAACTGGATATTGTGGCTAGATGAAGGAGGCGAGCTTGGCATTTCGTTGTATTCCTTTTTTTGCATTTGATTGATTGCCACAGGTATGTGTTACTTTTACAGAGAATAATTACAAAGGATATATTCCTACCAAATTCCTACCAAGTCCTACATTGACAGGCGGATTCTTCTACCACTGAGCCCCTGGGAACCCATAGATACCATTGATGGTTACCAAATTGAAATTCTTTTTGTTCAGTCCCTATAAACAGTTTTATTTGTTAAGAGATTGAAGTCATTTCTGGCCTCTGTTCCAACAAGTACCTCTTTTTCAGATGCAGAATTTGTTCAGCCTTCATCTGCCGCACTGAGGCCACCACATAAGGTGGGAATCCCCTCCTTCCTCTTTATCAAGCCTGGTTTTGCTCTCTGAAAGGGAAATCCACAGAGTTATCCCCTCCAGACATGCTGTGAGTCCCCAGCAACAGATGGGCTAGGACACATTCACATCTGTCTTCTATCATCTCATGCTGCAGGCTCCCAGCCTCAGCTTCCTGGCTGCCCCATAGCTTTATAAACTCAAGGTCACATGCCAAAGGGTCTTTCCGCTCTCTGACTGCCTACTTCAAGCTTAGAAAACAAAATACTGTAAGTTAAGCTAGGTCCAGGGCCAGCGAGATAAGAAAAATAAATCTTAAGAGTTTCACTCTTTTCAAAATTGTGTCACGGAAATCACAGAAGTATCTGACCAGGTATAGCTTCTTAGCAATAGAGTATTTAAGAAAACAAGGATGGGGTCATTTTTCTTTTTTGACTGTCCAGTGCTACTTAATGGCTTAGGCCTCCCTGATAGCTCAATTGGTAAAGAATCCGCCTACAATGCAGGAGACCCTGGTTCGATTCCTGGGTCAGGAAGATCTGCTGGAAAAGGTGTAGGCTACCCACTCCAGTATTCTTGGGCTTCCCTTGTGGCTCAGCTGGTAAGCAATCTGCCTGCAATGTGGGAGATCTGGGTTTGATCCCTGGATTGGGAAGATCCCCTGGAGAAGTGAAAGGCTACCCCCTCCAGTATTCTGGCCTGGAGAATTCCATAGACTGTATAGTCCATGGGGTCACAAAGAGTCGGACATGACTGAGTGACTTTCACTTTCACTCAATGGCTCACGGTGCCCCATTGTTGTGTAGCTAAGGTTTCTCCTGAAAATTCCTTTGTTCAACAAATACTTACCTAAGATCTCCTAAATGCCAGGCATAGAAAATTGAGAGTTAAATAAGACAAAAATCTGCCCACGCTGAACATACCCTGTGGAAGAAAGAGAATTGGCAACCAGTAATTCCAAGGCTGCCAGATTAGTGATCATGAGATATACACAGTGTTTGGAAGCACAAAAAAAGTAGTTCCTTGACTCTTAATTTAGTTCCAGTTGAGAATTACTGCTTGGGGAAATGACCAGAAGTTTCCATTGGGAAATACTTGGGTGATTTCAGCCCTTTACCTCTGTGTGCACGTATGCAGCAAACACTTATGTAACATGTAAAAATGTAAGCACTGAGAGCTACACGAGAAGAGTATGATAGAGAACAGCCCACTGGGATGTTCACTCTTCAAGGCGCCCAACATCTGGTCTTGTGTTTGTTTTGTGCGCATTTATTTTGTACTTACTGTGAAGTGCTGACTTGGACAGAAAGATGGAAAAATCTGGTTCCTACCCCTAGAGACTCAGGCCTCGCCCCACTGGTACAGGAGGAGAAATTATAATGAACACAGAGGAGCCAAGAAGACAGAGAGATTCTTCAAGGACTTTGGAACTGGCGTGGAAGTTCTGTAAGAGAGAAGAGATTTTCCAGATACAGGAAGAAATGCTGCAAAGTTGTGGAGAGGCAGGTCCGAAAGAAACGATAAAAGAAACTTCAGTGTCCCAGGAGCAGAAGAGGTGGAATGCTCGGCGAGGTCAGGGGAGAATGCTGTTGCCGTTAACTCCCACCAAAGTGTGAATCCTAGATGAACTTCAGTGGGTGCTTAATCTGCTAGCTACTATTCTAGATGTGGTTTGTGCACTTTCTTGTTTAGTTCTCGATGTAGCCCCACGAGGCATTACATTCCTCATTTTGGATTTGTGGAAAGGGAAGCAGGAGGAAGTTGAGTATCTTGCTGATGTCGTATCTCCGTGTGTATGGGGCCAAGATCGAGCTGGCTCTTCACCCTGCAGAGCCTGAAAACGTAACCGTGGCACTGCAGCCACAGCCCTTCAACAGTGGCTAGACTCTGGATAGAGGGAATGAAGGGAGAGAATATTCCAAACAGAGCAAATGGGATTAAACAGAGGCACTGCAGTGGAAAATCAGAAGTGCATTCTGGAAGTCTGACTTAGTTGGAGCATGGGCTTCTAATAGGCAGGTGCTGGGACGTAGCTAAGATTAGATTGTGGAAAAGAGTCAAGACTGCAGAGCTGAGCTTTTATTCCCTTGCAGACTTTTGAGCAAGGAGGTGACACAGTCACAGCTGGCCTTTGAGTGACTCCCTGGCAGTTACAGATATAACCAATCAGGACAGTCGGGAGCCTGGTGAGGGCTGGCCAGTTAGTAACAGGCTAGTCAAGAGATAATTGGAGCCTGCATGGGCTGGTGGCATCAGGAGGTAAAAGGAGAGGAGGGATTTGAGAGACACGGAGGAGGTAGAAATGACAAGACTTGGGAGACAGGATGTGGGGGAGAGGGAGAGGAGCGACCACAGGCAGCACTGAAGCTTTGACCCTGGGTGACTCATGACTACATTGTTTGTTTTCTTTTGTTTTTTTAACAGGAATGGGTAAGAGTTCAGTTTAGGAGATGAGAGATGGGGCATTCTGTTTTTTGTTTTGTTTTGTTAACAATTACTTTTTTTTATTTTTTAATATTTATTCATTTGGCTGCACTGGGTCTTAGTCGCAGCATGTGGCATCTAGTTCCCTGACCAGGGATCAAATCTGGGTCCCCTGCTTTTGGAATACAGAGTCTTAGCCACTGGACCACCAAGGAAGTCCCGGGCGTTCTGTTTTCGACAGACTCCTCGAGGCCTCCGTCACACAAGGAAGCAGGGGCCATCTCCAGGGACTGTGCGGAGCCCAGGCTGGGTTCTGTTGTGTCTCGAAAGAGAGCACAGTTCTAATTGCACGAGGCAGTGGTGTGTGTTTACTAGCGCTTGCACAACAAAGTGAGTTTAAAGGACAGAATTATGGTCCTACAGTTCTAGGGGTTGGAAGACCGAGATCAAGGTGTCAACACAACCAACAAGGTCGGTTCCTTCCAAGGCCGTGAAAGAGGCTCTGGCCCGTTGCCTGTCCTCTAGGCCTGGTGGTTTGCTGGCAACCTTTGTCATTCCTTGGCTTACAGATACATCACCCTGTTCTCGACTTCATCCTCACGTGATGCTGTCTCTGTGTGTGTGTCCAAATTTCCTCTATTTACAAGGACTCTGGGTAGATGGGATTAGAGGCCCATCCTGCCTCCAGCATCTCCTCATCCTAATCTAACTCGTTACATCTTTAATGGACTTATTTCCAAATAATGTCACATTCTGAGATACTGAGTTAGGACTTCGACATGTGAATTTGGTTGGAGTAGGGGACGGGATTAACAATTAAACCCACACCAACAGTGCATAAGATGAAGGCCTTCTTGCTCTCAAAGGATAACCAGGTTTCTCTTCTTCTGGAGGTCTGTGAGCAAGTTATTACTGGCGTGAACTTTTTTATTTTTGGCCATGTCAATCAGAGCTGAGGTCTCGTGGTGACTCCTTACTGGGCTTGCAAATATTTCTATTCAGCAGAAGAATGTTAGTTATTCCCATGAACTAGCATCCTCCTGGTTTCTCAGCTCTAAAGCCCTTCTGAGCAGTGACAGCCCTTCTTCCAAGTCCTTCTCCAGGAAGAGTAGTTCATCGTAAGGAGCACAAGACTGATAGCTGCAGTATTCTCACTTGGGAATAAACTGCTCCAGAAAAAGGACGGGTGAGAACCAGAGCCCCAGCTGGGAGGACTTGGGGTGTTCAGGTGTAAAGAGAGCCCCACAGTCAGTCCCAATAGGAAGTGGTTTCTGCCCATTTTGTTCTGCTTTGGACATCAAACTTTGTCAACAAAATCACATATAGGTTTTAACTCAGATTTTCTTCTCCTTGGAAAATGAATTATATCACATTGTTAGGAAAAAAAAAATCCTCCAAAAAGTTTTTAAGGTACCTGGTTTTCCCAAGTTCACCTTCATCCTCATCGGGCTTATAGGCTGTTGTGCCCAAGCAGGATGAGAGGAAAAACACCTTTGGATCAACACGCATGGTCCTTCCTCATGAAACGCCGACCCAAGGAGACCAGGGCTGTGCCTGTATGTCCAATGGCCATGAGTTTGGGCATCTCAGATGGATGGACACCCAGGAATGAATCTCAAAGAGCTCTGCCCTGGGTGTTTGTAATTCCAATCCAGTCCTTCCCTAAATGACTCTTTGGTGGTTTTCCATTTTTCTGTTGGTATATTTACATTTACTCTCCATTTGTATGATTTGCCAGAGCTTGAGGCTGATAGCTTAAACCTTTCCCTTCACTTCCAATTTTCATTACCCTTCCAATATCTGTAGCCCTGAAAATGAGCTTTTCTGAGCTCCTCATTGATTTTTCACTCCTCTCCCTGCGGGAGACGCACAGATACACAGCACTGGGGTTGCAAGCCAGCGAATGCTTGGCGAGTTCCTTCTGCACCAGCAGTAGGTTTCAGCAACATACCTCCAGAGACTTTTGACAAGTGAAATGCCCAGGACCTGGTGGTACTCTAATTATGGGGTTCCCATTAGTCCTTGGGAAAGTTGCACTATATCCCAGTATTATGGTGTGCACTAATTTGCTCTTTTTAAAAACATTGATTGTTAAGGGTAACAGTGCTGAATGGATAGCCAACAAGGACCTAGTGTATATTAGCACAGGGAACTCGGCTCAATGTTATATGGCAGTTTGGATGGGAGGGGAGCTTAGAGGGAAATGGATACATGTATATGTATAGCCAAGTCTCTTTACTGTTCATGTGAAACTATCACAATATTGTCGATCAGCTATAACCCAATACAAAATAAAAAGTTAAAAAAAGAGTAGCAATGCCCTGTATTAGCAACTGTTACTAACTGTGTGACCATAGACAAGTGACTTCACCTCTCTGAACCTTATCTCTTCGTCTTCAACATGTGAGGCTTAGATTGGACCACATCCAGGCGTCTGTTACATCTAAGCCTTCTCCCATTTTGACAGCAGCTGGGCATTCTTCTCTCTGAGTATAAAGAAAATCATTTCACCAGTTTCTCTCCCTGTCACCATTACTCTAGCCAAGAACAGAATCTATGTGTTGGAAGGCTAAAATATTCTCTGGCATCCAGCTTTATGTAAGAAACGTGACCCATGGAAACCGTCCTGTTAGAACAGCTCCATCGCCAGCTGTCTTGACGTTGCACAGAGAATCCTGACCTTCCCTGCCCTCCTCCCTCCTGGAGCCCACACAGCCTTCCCTCCTGATTTAGAAGACTGAACACTTTTCTTTAGGGACCTTTTTAAAAGGTAGATAAAATGCTAGAATTTAAGGTTCTGTGGGACAAGAGTGGGCCAGAGACCTCTGTAATAAGCCTGCAGTCTTAGTAAGCACAAACCTGCTACACTGGTAAAATTAACCTTATTGGAAATTTCACCAACGGTCTTCGTTGGAACTGGGGTGTGTTCAGGGTCCAAACGGATAAGCCTTTCAGGATGCGAAACTAAGTCTAGTGCTTGTGGTTTCTTTCTGCGAAGTCCTCTAAAATGAGATAACCTTCTGAATATACAGGTAGTCCTCTAAGAACTAACAATTCAAATGCTCGGTGAATGAAATAGGATAACTGCTTTTTTTCCCCCACTATTTTCGTCACCGTGCACTGCCTATATCTGATGTCTAGAAGTAATTATCTTGGGAATAAACCTTTGATCAGGAGCCAGAAATGCTGTCTGAAAACAAATTCCCTTATATTGTCCTTGAGGAGAATCAACAATGTGTCACGAGAGAGAAAACATCAACAGAAAACCTGGTAGAAAGAGGCTGAGGAAGGATTAGGGATTGGGTAGCTCAGTGATGTTAGAACTGTCTCCACTTAAATTTTATGTCCTCTTAGGTTAGAACTTTTTATGAAAGGAAAAAAGTTTTTGATGGCTTGCTTCCCGGACTAATAGAAAACCAGAGGAGTTTTCAAGCTGAGCTAAAAATGAGAATATTTTTAGAAAAATACAGCAAGCACTGGGAGTACAGACAATTTGTTACATCAACATTAAATCAGAATGTGTTGAATAGCAATGGATTATTTCTCCCCCCGAGGAGAGGGTAGGTATAGCGTGCAGTATTTAAAATAGCTGGGTCAGAAAGTCCTGAGTGTCGCTCTTTTCATGTACCCCAAAAGTGTTGAAAATTAAAAATATATATATAGCAGTGATTATTCTGAGTGAAGCTGTGCCAGCATTTGATGTCCTTGGTGTATCCCCATTTTCCTTCCTGAATTAGATTTTTTTTTTCCTGGATGAAAGAGTTCATAAAGTGAAGGGTTCAGAATAGATGGTCCCTGAGGCCCCTGCCAGCCCTCATGTTTTTTGGTTTTAAATCAGCACATACGGAAACAACATGTCAAAGTTTATGAAGTTTTCTGTTGCAGTCAAATATAGTAACAGGAAAAATGATGAACAGAGGATTTACCCGTTCTGTTAGCAAAATTTCTCTCCTGCACAACGCCCTCCCCAGCCACTGTTTCAGGCTATAATTGCTGGAAAAGGCTGTATATGATGTTATCTGAAGACTTCTGTAAATAAGCCGAAAAGAAGCGTGGTTTGGCCCTGTAGCTCCCCTTACAGGGAATGCAGGGAAATGATGACACCTGAAGACCCGCTTCACTCGCAGTTCTTTTCTAGAGTAACTAACAATTCATAGAGAATTGCAGGTAAGATCATTCTTACCACCTTGTCTTTTGAGCCACAGCAGACGTTATTTTAAAAGAACCCTTAGGAGCCAAGAAAGAGTTGTTTTAGGCCCAGGCACAGACTTGTGGGGATGCCGCCGACAGCCCTCTGTCATGCACCCCACATTATTCTGCCTCTTGTCCCTGTTTGTCCTAAGGTTGCCCTTCTTTCCCTCCCTCCCTCCCTCTTCATCTGCCATCCTCTCCACTTTTTCCTTCTCCTCCACCAGTCACCGATGGCTCTCAGAAAGCATCAATTTGCTTTATGTCAACATGCTGGAAATGTCTGACTATTGCAAATCGTATCTTAAGAGTATAAAGTTTTCAATGGTATCTTTAGAGTCCTGAGGAGGAATACTGTTAACCAGCAATTTTGTACTTGGGTAAACTAGTGAAATTAAAATATTTTGAGCGAGAAAAATCTAAAAAAGTTTACCACAAACAGATAATCCCAAAAGAAATGAAAAAAATATAATTTAGGAAAAAGAAAGTAAAAGAATAGAATGTTGGAAGCAATAATGATCAAATAAATTGGTAACACTTTTAAGTGCCTATTGTTTATAAAATAGTAAAAATTATTAATCATTGGAGGGTTAATTAGATAAAGGCAGAACTAGTATACTAGGTTGCTGGTGTTGTTCAGTCACTGAGTTGTGTTTGACTCTTCGCACACCTATGGGCCACAGCATGCCAGGCTTCCCTGTCCTTCACTGTCTCCTGGAGTTGGCTCAGATTCACGTCCATTGAGTCAGTGATGTTATCTCATCCTCTGCTGCCCCATTCTCGCTTTGCCTTCAATCTTTCCCAGCAACAGGGTCATTTCCAATGAGTCAGTTCTTTGCATCAGGTGGCCAACATATTGGAGCTTCAGCTTCAGATCAGTCCTTCCAGTATTTGGTTTGATTTCCTTTAGGATTGAATGGTTTGATCTCCTTGCAGTCCAAAGGACTCTCAAGAGTCTTCTCCAACACCACAGTTTGAAAACATCTGTACTTTGGCGCTCAGACTTCTTTATGGTCCAGCTCTCAACGTCCGTACATGATTACTGGAAAAACCATAGCTTTTGACTCTCTGGATCTTTGTTGGCAAAGTGATATCTCTGTATTTTAACACACTGTCTAGGTTTATCATAGCTTTCCTTCCAAGGAGCAAGTGTCTTTTAATTTTATGGCTAGAGTCACCATCGGCAGTGATTTTGGAACCCAAGAAAATAAAATCTGTCTACTGTATCTTGTATATTAGATAACAGCATATAAAGCAGAATGATAAGACCTGAGTAAAGATGTCTAACCTCACTATATTATTTGGAAGGCGAGGATAAGGATTTATTTTGAACTTTCAAAGTCAAGTAAGCATATTAAATATTCAAGGCTAGCCATTAAAAGAATAGAAGTAGATACATAGCTTAAAGTAGTTTAGAGGGAAAATGAAAAAGAAAAGAAACCTCATGGTCTAAAAGAAGGTTATAAAGAAGGAAAAATGAAAAATCATGATAATTAGTACAAATAAGAGTAGAAATAAGCCCAAATATCAGTGATTATAGTAAACATTAATGGTCTATGCTTGCTGCTGCTGCTAAGTCGCTTCAGTTGTGTTAATGGTCTATATATACTAGTTAAAAGATTGGGATTGCTAAAAAGTATATAGCAAAATCAAGATATAAGTTCTTTATGAAACATACCTCAAACATAAGAATATGAAAGAGTTTATAATAAAAGGAAACAAAAAGACACACCAATCAGTTATTTTTTAAGAAGAATGTTTAACCCGGGTCTCCTGCATTCCAGACAGACGCTTTACTGTCTGAGCCACTAGGAAGCCCTTATATGCATTCAGTTCAATTCAGTCACTCAGTCGTGTCCGACTCTTTGCAACCCCATGATCTGCAGCACGCCAGGCCTCCCTGTCCATCACCAACTCCCGGAGTTCACCCAAACTCACGTCCATCGAGTCAGTGATGCCATCCAGCCATCTCATCCTCTGTCGTCCCCTTCTCCTCCTGCCCCCAATCCTTCCCAGCATCAGGGTCTTTTCCAATGAGTCAACTCTTCGCATGAGGTGGCCAAAGGATTGGAGTTTCAGCTTTAGCATCAGTCCTTCCAAAGAACACCCAGGACTGATCTCCTTTAGGATGGACTGGTTGGATCTCCTTGCAGTCCAAGGGACTCTCAAGAGCCTTCTCCAACACCATAGTTCAAAAGCATCAATTCTTCAGCACTCAGCTTTCTTCACAGTCCAACTTTCACATCCATACATGACCAGTGGAAAAACCATAGCCTTGACTAGATGGACCTTTGTTAAAAAGTAATATCTCTACTTTTTAATATGCTATCTAGGTTGGTCATAACTTTTTTCCCAAGGAGTAAGCGTCTTTTAATTTCATGGCTGCAATCACCATCTGCAGTGATTTTGGAGACCAAAAAAATAAAGTTAGACACTGTTTCCACTGTTATCCCATCTATTTCCCATGAAGTGATGGGACCAGATGCCATGATCTTAGTTTTCTGAATGTTGAGCCTTAAGCCAACTTTTTCACTCTCCTCTTTCACTTTCATCAAGAGGCTTTTTAGTTCCTCTTTACTTTCTGTCATAAGGGTGGTGTCATGTGCATATCTGAGGTTATTGAGTGGGCCTTAGAAAGCATCACTACGAACAAAGCTAGTGGAGGTGATGGAATTCCAGTTGAGCTATTCCAAATCCTGGAAGATGATGCTGTGAAAGTGCTGCACTCAGTATGCCAGCAAATTTGGAAAACTCAGCAGTGGCCACAGGACTGGAAAAGGTCAGTTTTCATTCTAATCCCAAAGAAAGGCAATGCCAAAGAATGCTCAAACTACTGCACAATTGCACTCATCTCACACGCTAGTAAAGTAATGCTCAAAATTCTCCAAGCCAGGCTTCAGCAATACGTGAACGGTGAACTTCTAGATGTTCAAGCTGGTTTTAGAAAAGGCAGAGGAACCAGAGATCAAATTGCCAACATCCGCTGGATCATGGAAAAAGCAAGCGAGTTCCAGAAAAACATGTATTTCTGCTTTATTGACTATGCCAAAGCCTTTGACTGTGTGGATCACAATAAACTGTGGAAAATTCTTCGAGAGATGGGCATACCGGACCACCTAACCTGCCTCTTGAGAAACCTATATGCAGGTCAGGAAGCAACAGTTAGAACTGGACATGGAACAACAGACTGGTTCCAAATAGGAAAAGGAGTACGTCAAGGCTGTATATTTTCACCCTGCTTATTTATATACATTAATATCAGGCAAAAATATTTTAAGTCAAGAAACATGTATAAAGTTGGATCATTATGTATTGATGAAAGGAACTGTTCATTAGGAAGATATAGCAATTCAAAATATATATCTAACCTCATAGTCGCAAAGTATATACAGTAAAAGTTGGTCAAACACAAAGATAGATGAATAAACTTATTAATGTATATCAGTAATTGATAGGTTAGGCCAACGAAAAAGAAGGATGTAGAAGACAAAAATACACTATTAACAAGCTGTAAGATGGCCAAAGCCCATCTTAAGTTTAGAAATTGAAATTTAATATATTTCATGGATTATTTTATGGATTAGATGTTTTATATTTTTTGGATTAAATAAAATTTTGTTTTATAGATGAAAGAATAAATTATCCTCTATTAAATATTTGTATTAGTTGCTCAGTTGTGTCCGACTCTTTGCAAACCCATGGACTGTAGCCCACCAGGCTCCTCTGTCCATGAGATTTCCCAGGCAAGAATACTGGAGTGGGTAGCCATATTCCCTTCTCCAGGGGATCTCCCGACCAAGGGATTGAACCCAGGTCTCCTGCATTGCAGGCAGATTCTTTACCATCCTAGCCACCAGGGAATCCCAGATATTTAGAATTGACTGAAAATATATTGCATGACAGATATATGTGAAACATTGCTAAAGCAGTAAAGGGAAATATATAACCTTAATTGCAAACTTTAGAAAAGAAGAAAGGTTGAAAAGAGCCAAAGTTAATGAATCAGAAAACAATGAAACAGTAAAAAGATCTATAAAACCTAAAAACAAAAGACCTCTGAAATAGATAAAAATCTAACAAAAGTAATTGTATAAAAATAAAGACACACATTTTTTTAAATATCAGAAATACAAAGAACATAACTACAGAGCTTTTTATTCAGAAGAAAAAATTAACTATTTCATACCAAAAATTTTAAACCTAAATTAAAGAGACTTCCTAGAAGATAATATGTATTACCAAAATGGGAGCTAGTAGAAATAGAAAATCTGAATAAACTATCAAAATAACCAGTATCCAAATTAAATCAGTGGTTTAAAAATCATCCTTTTCTAAAACTTTTTTATTGAGATATAGTTTACATAGAGTAAGTTTCACCCTTTTTTATGTACAGGTCAATGAGTTCAGTTAACTGTGTATAGAAATATAAACCCCATCACAATGAAGACATAGAGCAGCTTTATTGCTGTTAACAATTTTCCTCCTGCCCTTTTTTAGACGACTCTCTCTCCCACCCCAGGCCCAGTAACTGTTGATTTGTTTTCTGTCCTCATGGTTTTGTCCTTTCCAGAATGTTACATAAATAGAAAGTTTGTAGCTTTTTTAAAATGCATTTGGATTCATTTCTGTTGTGCTGTGTACTAGTGATTTGTTTCTTTTTTCTTATTAGCAGTATTCCATTACATGGTTTTGCCACACTTTATTCACTGAACCAATTGGAGGGCTTTTGGGTTTGTTTTACTAGTTTTTGACAATTACATATAAACATGTTTCTAATCACTGGATGTGAGGCTGCTGGACCGTATGCTAAGGGTGTGTTTAATGTCATATGATACTGCCACCCTGTTTTCTAAAGGGGCTGTGCCATTTTGCCTTAACCATTTGCAAAGTAATGAGTTCTGGTTGCTTTGCATTGTCACTGACACTTGGTATTGTCCCTTCTTTTGTTTGGTAGTCGCTCAGTCCTGTCCAACTCTTTGTACCCCATGGACTGTAGCCCCAACAGGCTCCTCTATCCATGGGATTCTCCAAGCAAGAATACTGGAGTGGGTTGCCATTTCCTTCTCCAGGGGATCTTCCCCACCCAGGGATCAAACCTGAGTCTCCTACACTGCAGGCAGATACTTTATGGTCTGAACCTCCAGGGAAGCCCTTCTCTTGCTTAAGCCATTCTAATAGGCATGAATGACATCTCACTGTGGTTTAGATTTGCATTTCCCTGATTAATGATGTTAAGCATCTTCTTATTTACCATTTTTATATCTTTGTTCAAATCTTTTAACCATTTGTGCTGTTTGTTTTTCTATTACTGAATTTTCAGATTGCTTTATATATTCTGGATAGAAATTTCAGGCAGTAGTCTGGGGGAGAATGAACACATGTATGTGTATGGCTGAGGCCTTTTGCTGTTCACCTGAGACTGTCGCAATATTGTTTGTTAATTGGCTATACCCCAATACAAAATTAAAAGTTAAAAAAGAAAGTTAGATGGCAGTAACCTTCTTTTGACTGCTGAGGATACAGAATGATTTGTTCTTTAAAGATTTTTTTATGTAGACCATTTTTAAAGTCTTTATTGAATTTGTTACAATTCAAAGGTTACATATAGTAGTTTATAGTTACCTTTCTTTAAAATATAGAAAAGATCTTTAGACCTAGATGGTTATTTACATAAATTCTACCAAACTCTCAAGAAACAACTGCAAATTATTCTAGAACACAGAAAGGAGAGAAAGCTCCCAATCATTTCATAGTATAATCATGAACAGAGCTAAGAACACATTGTAAGTAAGAAAGGAAAATTTGTAGGTCACCTTTACTTGCAAACTAAAGTAACTAAATTTACTTTATTTGGAATAAATATTACCAGACTAAAGTTTGGTATAAATATTACCAAACTAAATCCAGTAATTGAGGGAAAAAATCACATCCTAGGGTTTATCTATCCCAGGATGGGTTAACATTAGATACATTGGTTAACATGTATTAATGTAATTTGTCATATGACCATATTAAAAAGAAAATCTTATAATTATCTCAAAAGAAGAAGCAAAACATTTGATGAAATTTAATATCTATTCATGATATTAAAGAAAGAAAAAAGGTAGCATGTTACAAATAAAAGCTGACTTCTTTAACCTGGTAAACGCACCTACAGAACACACCATGCTAATGGTGAAACACCGAAAGAACTTTTTTATGATAATGGCTGAAAGAGAAGACTGTTCACTCTCACTGCTTCTATTTAACCTAGCCTTGGGGTCCTACCTAGAGAAATGAGATGATGATTTCTACAGAGAATCTATGTGCAAGAGACTCTGTAGAGAACTCAGAACTGATTGGAAGATTTGGCAAGATTGCTGAATATAAGATTAATAAGGTGTGTATTTAATAGAGGTCATATAATATTACTATGTAATCAATAGAGGTCATACATACCAGCTAAAAGTAGTAAGAGAATACAATGATAATTTTTAAAAAGATTCTATTCTTTGCAAGGTTCAAAACCACTGGGACCTGTGATTCTGGTTTCTGTAGTTGCTTCTCTAGTTCACCCCTAAAGGACCTGAATCTTCTGACTTTACAAATAACTTGTTTCCAGGTTCTGTGCCCTGTATGTGGATATATTGACTCCTTTGATTTTATCCCCAAACCTTTATAAAGTAATTACTATGTTACTCATGACTTCCCTGGTGGCTCAGATAATAAAGCGTCTGCCTACAATGTGGGAGACCCGGGTTCGATCCCTGGGTTGGGAATATCCCCTGGAGAAGGAAATGGCACCCCACTCCAGTACTCTTGCCTGGAAAATCCTATGGATGGAGGAGCCTGGTAGGCTGCTGTCCACAGGGTCGCAAAGAGTCGGACGTGACTGAGCGACTTCACTTTCACTATGTTACTTACTTTTGTCTAGCACCTATTTAACAAGTTCGCCTTTTTAGATCTAGAAAAGTTCCTCTCTACGTCTGTTCTCCAGAGTCTTCTAAACATGGATCAAATAGTCATTGTTGTGACCCCACTTTCTATGTGTAACAGTCTTTCCTCCCAAACTTTGCCCACCTTTGATTCTGAGCCTTTTGGATATCATAATATTGTCCCCACAGTAATCCTGAAAAAGGCCTCTAAGCTCAACTCAACGTTTAAATGACTGCCTTGTCTGCAGGAGGACAGAGGACACAACACAATAGATAATAAAATACTTCCTCATGTGCTCGCAGAGCCAGGGCAGCGTGACACCATTCAACTCTGCATCGCTTGAGCCTAACAGAGAGTCTTGTGAAAACACGGTGCCAATTATATTTTTAAGCAGATTATACAGAACTTCAGAGGACCAGAAAACAGAGTGATTTATTTTAGGTTCTCCACAAGCAGGTAGGGAAGGTGCTGCTTTATCCCTTCTATCTGTTTTCCCTTCGCGGTCACTGTTCAATCATAAAGTGACCTCCAGTAGGCCCTCCACTGAAATTTGCCAGGACTGGATAAGACTGCAAATGCAGCCGCCCTCCCCCTTGGCCCTGAGTTTGACTCCTCGTCCTACTTAAGGCCCATCCCCCCAACCACAAGGAGCCTCTGAGGCACATGTGTGGACACCCACCAGCACACCTGTTCAAGACCCATCCTCTAGAAGATCTTGGCCATCTGGACAAGGAAATAAATGCTCCCAAGTACCCAGTATCCAGAGTGTGGTTTAAATGGTGATGCAGGTTTCAGGTGGACATACTCCCTTGGCCCAGACAGCTTACCTGGGAGGAGCAGAGTTGTTCTTCTTGGGCACCAGGCTTAGGACAGGCGTTCTCTGCTTCCTGCAACAAGCATCCATCAACTAGTTTCCTGAAGAATTCTGACTCAATGCACTGCCATCTTTTTAGGTATAATCATAACATGTAAGAACTTGAAGAGACCTTCTTATCCAGACTTTTCATTAACTGAGGAAACCAAGGCCAGAGAAATGAACTGACTTGCCAGTAGTCAGCATTAAACACGTATTAGAAAACCAGGTCTTTCTCCAGAGACCAGATGGTGTATTTCTCATTCCTGTCCTTCTAGCTCTGTGTTCAGTGCCTATCAGTATAGTTTCTGAATGCTTTCCAAATAGTTTGGCTTTTAGCAAAAACTATGTTGCTAGTGAATAAAATTTGTATATTATAGCCACAGTGGAAGGGACTCATGTGGGAAAGGCAGAGGAAAATGCACCCATATGCTCTGCAGCATCTACATAATTTAAGTTTCTCCTAATTGTGAAATAATAAATTCCCATGCGATGAATGGGTTATGTCTTTTAGAATCAGAAGTGGGCACCAGTGGACTATCAGATGGGTTGAAATGCCAGAAACCAAGTAATACAGTGGAAGGAAATAGCTTTGCATTGTTGACTTCTTTTAAAATCCATCCTATCCCTTCAGAGAGCCCTCCAGAGTAACATCCCCCATGGATCCTATACTGGATCCAACTTGGCATCACAGACCAGCCATTGCTCCTTCTTCAAAGCTATAGCTGTATTTCACTGAGTGTATTTTTAGCCAAGTGAGAAGAGGAGGAGGAAGATAGCTTGAATCTCTTTTCATTTTATATTGATTGTTCTTACACCAAGTATTTATTGAATAATTTGGTATATGCTAGGTCCTGTGTTAGGAGCTAGCAATAGAGAGGTAAACAAGGCAGATACAGTCCCTGCTCTTAAGTAGCTTCCAGTCTACTGGGGAGAATTATATGAGACCTTCGAGAGGGTAGGGAGGTGTGTGAAAAAACTGAACTGAGATCTAGGAAGCCCCTGGTAGAGCAAGAAACAAAAAGGAACTCTATGTCTTTGAGTCTGTGTCTATTTTGTAAATAAGTTGATTTGTATTACTTTTTTAGATTCCACATATTAGTGATAACAGATATTTGTCTTTCTCTACCTGACTGACTTCATTTAGTATGATAATCTCTATGTCCATCCTTGTTGTGCAGATGGCATATTTCATTCTTTTTTATGGCTGAGTAGTATTCCAGTGTGTGTGTGTGTACACATGCAGTAGAATATTACTTTCTCCATTCATCTGTTGATGGACATTTAGATTACTTCCATGTCTTGTGATTACCAAAGGGGGAAGGGAAGGAAGAAGGATAAATTAGGATTATGGAATTATTACACACCACAGTATAAAATAAACAACACATATTTACTGTAATAAATACAAATGCTGCTGCTGCTGCTAAGTCACGTCAGTCGTGTCCGACTCTGTGCGACCCCATAGATGGCAGCCCACAAGGCTCCGCCATCCCTGGGATTCTCCAGGCAAGAACACTGGAGTGGGTTGCCATTTCCTTCTCCAATGCATGAAAGTGAAAAGTGAAAGTGAAGTCGCTGTCATATCTGACTCAGCGACCCCATGGACTGCAGCCTATCAAGGCTCCTCCATCCATGGGATTTTCCAGGCAAGAGAACTGGAGTGGGGTGCCGTTGCCTTCTCCGACAAATACAAATAAATAAAAATGTGCTATTTACTGTATAGCACATGGGAAACTAGTATCTTTAACCGTCTGTAGTGGAAAAGAGTCTGGAGCTGTATACCTGAAACTAACACAGCATTGTAAACCAACTGTACTTTAATAAAGTTGTAGAGAGAGAAAGGAAAGGAATGACTGAGTGAACAAATGAACGCTACTGGTTAGCAAACCACGGTGGAGATGCTGGATGCTTGGTCACTGCATACGGCCAACGGTTTCTGCCTTCATTGAGAAAATGGTGAACTGCAGCCTGAAGACTCACATGAGAAGTAACATTTCCATATTTAAAAGGCTTTAGAAATAGAAATCTAGAGGAAATTATGGAATAGTCTCCTATTTTTAAAGCTGCTGAGCTTTAAAATAGACCCTTTAGCCTAAGGTGGTTTAGCCAGGATCTTGTTCGTATCTCTGAGTGATAAACTTAGGGAACCCCTCAGGGTCTGTCCGAGCTTGATTACCTTTTTATGATTGACAGTGCTTGGTGATACTGAGCAATATGCATCTACTTTGTTATTTAGAAACTGGTGGTACAGTGGTGAACAATGTTGTGAGATTTTTGTGGAACTCTGGGTGAAATATATTAATAGGTAAATCAAAAGCAGCTCACTTGTATTACACTTACTTCATAGTATATTCATATGAATTACAAAGACAAGGTATTTTCTGAGCCAGCCATGTGGTCTTATGTTTATATATTTTCTGCAACAGCTTAAGGAAATGTTTAGTATCTAGGTATATTTAGCCAGAAAAATACCAAATGTATCCAAGTCCATAAATAGACAGTGAAGCTAAAAGTTATGTGAACAAATTGTCTTTCCAGTTATTAGAAATGGTCCATACCCGATTATTACAATCATTTATTCACCTTATCTCGGTGGCTCAGATGGTAAAGAATCTGCCTGCAGTGTGGGATACCCAGGTTAGATCTCTGGGTTGGGAAGATCCCCTGGAGAAGGAACTGGCAAGCCACTTCAGCATTCTTGCCTGGAGAATCCCATGGACAGAGGAGCCTGGTGGCTAGAGTCCATGGGGTCACAAAGAGTCGGACCTGACTGAGGGACCAACACGCACACACATCCCTGTTATTGCCCTTCCAGCCAGCACAGCACACCAAGCACTATGACAGGGAAATCACAGTTACGTGCATGTTTTAGGTCAGTTTAGTTATTAGCAGTTACACCCTCAATGGTGAAGAGTTTACTCTGGCTTAGAGGGTAAAGCATCTGCCTGCAATCCAGGAGACCTGGGTTCGATCCCTGGGTCAGGAAGATCCCCTGGAGAAGGAAATGGCAACCCACTCCAATATTCTTGCCTGGAAAATCCCATGGACAGAGGAGCCTGGTAGGCTACTGTCCATGGGGTCACAAGAGTCGGACACAACTGAGCGACTTCACTTTATACCCTCAATGCTAATTTGTCCAACTTAGTGGAAATAAGACATTAAACTAACAGACTGAAAACAGGGGTCTCTATGCCTCAGATTAATTCAGTTGTGGCTAAACTGTGTTCCAGTCTGTAACACTGACTGTGTTCCAGTCAGTATCCTGACTGTAGTCTGTAACAGTCAGGTTCTTCTGTTAATGTTACATTGATGAATAGCACTTCTGTGAGGCAAGGACAAACCATGGACAGAAAACCAGAATGGAAATTAAAATGCCCCAGTAAATAGGCTTGGGGGCAAGGCGGAATCTGATTTTGAAGAGCCATTCTTCCAGCAGGGTCTGCTGTTTTTATTTTAGATTCAAGTTAGCTGAGCAAGCTTTTAATTTTAAAATTAAAACATGTTAATTGCATCATACTTTTTCCCATGATTATATTTTTTAAATGGTAATGTAGCTTTGTGGTTTAGAGAAGGGATCAGGATGAGGTAAGGAGCCCAGAAAAAAAAGGCTAAAGATAAGAGAGATTAAGCACCAAATTGATACGTGTATTGGAGAACACAAATCAACTGCGAAGTTTTGACACAGATGAGAGTATAAAGTTATATGCATCTGATGATAATCATGTACCACAGAGGTCTGCAGCGTTGTTTCATCCCTTCTCCGTGTGGACTGAATGTTGTGTCCCTCCAAATTCATATGTTGAAGTCCTTAAATAAGCAAACAAAGAACTGACCGTATTTCAGCATGAGTGGTCTAATACCACCCTCGACACTCTGGCTCAGTTTGGGTGATGCTCTGGTAAGTCTACAGGGTGTAAGTTAAATCAGGCATGGGCTCTGCCTTCTTTGGGTTTTGGTTTATTTTAGTCATTGAATAAACAGGAGATCCTAGGTACAGGGTCTCCAGAATATCCTGACTTTGTGGCATTCCTATGCAGGAATAGAGAGACTAATAAATAAATAAATAAACCTACCCCCAAGGGGGAAGGTCATCCAAAGATTTCTGTGCATGGAGGATGCAGGTGAAGAGTAGAGGAAAAGATCTGACCTTGAACTTAACTTGGAAATATGCTTGATACTAAACGTCAACAGTTCAAACGGATCATATTGAAGCTTTCTGTTAGATCAAAGACTTAAAACATAACTGGATGACTTATCAAGAAGAATTAGGTCTTATCTATTGGCATATCTTCTTTCATGTCTGTGCGTTAAGTCATGTAAGTACAAGAAATTGAGTGGGTAGGAACAATCAGTTTTTGAAACTCAAAAGGTAAATAGAAGGGCCAAATCTTCTGATCTGCATGTCCTTTCTTTGAACCGTGTGCCTTCTGATAGCCAGTGTCTGAAATAATCACAGAGGCAGGTGACATTCTTTTCCTTTGTGCCCTCTCTGTTTTAAAACTCATCCCCACAAATGATGTGAACATTTGAGTTTTTTTTATGCCACTCCACAGTCAGCCAGGGGATTAGGCTACCTCCAGAGGTTAAAATGAGAGTGTTTCTGACCCACACTTTTATTTCCCTCTCTTTCTACCAACATGCTTTTCTGGATAGAAATCAATTGATAAGTTAAAGAAATAAATATAGCCATGTCTTTTCCACTCCCCTGATATTAATGCTGTTAGCCTAAGAGAAAATAAGTGATGGGCTCCTTCACAAGAATCTAAAGTAAAAATTCCTCTTCTGGCTGGAGATTGATGTGTCAGATCCTTCGAGTACACAGGTTATTAGAAATCGTTAGACAGCCCTTAGAAAGCAGAGCCTGAGGAGGGAAGGCTGCCTACGTATGTATCATCATTTTTACTCTTTAACATAGGCAGATCCTGTTTAGGAAGTTTCTTGGGAAAACAAATCAAATGATGACACCGTGGGTGTAAATTAATGTTAGTAATTAGACTTGTGAGGTTGTGGACATTGTAAAAGAAAAAAAAAAAACAGATGATCACTGCATGGAAAAGAACAAGTACAAAGATATGAGGACGTGTCGAAACCGAGAGAATTGAAGCTTGTACAGCTTGTTCATTTTTACTTGTTCCTAAAATATTCTGATCTGGGGTATAAGTCAGTGTTGTGACAGATTTGTTTATTAAGTGTAGATTTTATGTTACTTTTAGGGAAGGGGTGCAGAGGTAGAGGTGCCAGGAAACATAACAAGGAGGTTGGATCTCTTCTGTGAATAGTTTCAAGAGGCATGTGGTTTCTCCCTGATGTCACGGGTGACCTCTGGAAGACCTCTGGAAGAGTGAAAAGACCCTTTCTTGCATTTGTGCTCCAAAGGAAAAAGCAGGGATGGCAGATAAAGGCAGGATAGCATACGTTTTAGATGCACAGGGAAGAACTAATGTGATATTATGCAGTAGAAAAGAAAGCCTCTGCATTGTCATTAGCATTCATACTTCGAAACTGTGTTTCCTATCAATGCAAATTTAGACAAGTGAGGCATACACACCATTTTTCCAGAACAAAGGTATTAACTCCTTGCAATCCACAAGGTTGCAGATGGGGTCAATTTGAGTTCCCCTGAGCTCTGCTGGGATTCTAGCCAAGGAATGCTGTTTCTAAATCTCCAAATGTTCTACTGGATTTCTTTTTATGTTTTCCATAGAGAATGGGCAGCATTGTACCTATTACAGATGGATTTGTTTCTAAGAAAATTGTATCCAGGTTGATGGGAATTAATACGTACAATGCTCTCACGTTGTCAGTCTGTAAATCCGGTTGATTTCAGCTCCTATTTATTTGAAGGTCATGTTCACTTTTATCTAGTTCCAGTGCCTGCTTCCTAGGCCAACCACTGTGTTCTCTGTCTGGAATTTCACAATAGCCTCCTATGGTCTATTTCTGCGTACACTTTGGCACTCAGTAGTCAGGTCCATGTAGTCAAAGCCATGATTTTTTTCAGTAGTCACATACAGATGTGAGAGTTGGACCATAAAGAAGGCTAAGCGCCGAGAAATTGATACTTTCTAATTGTGTTGGAGAAGACTCTTGAGAGTCCCTCGGATGGCACGGAGACCAAACCAGTCAACCCTGAAGGAAATCAAGCCTGAATATTCATTAGAAAGACTGACCCTGAAGGTGAAGCTCCGGTACTTGGGTCACCTGATGCAAAGAGCCAGTTCACTGGAAAAGACTCATGCTGGGAAAGACTGAGGGCAGGAGGAGAAGGGGCTGACAGAGGATGAGATGGTTGGATGGCATCACCAACTCAATGGACATGAGTTTGAGCAAACTCCAGGAGATGGTGAAGGACAGAAGAGCCTGACATGCTGCAGTTCATGGGGTCCTCAAAGAATGGGATAAGACTTAGTGACTAAACAACAACAACTCTGCCCTCTAACTACAGCGATGATATAAAAGTAAAAATATGGTCAGATTCCCTCTTTAATACATCTTGGTAGCTTCTAATACACTTATAGAGACCCAAGTCCTGGTGTGGCCAGAAGGCCCTGCTTGAGCTCGCCATGCCCGCAAGCCTTCTGCGCCCCTTCACTCGATCACGGCGGCCACACAGCCTACCCTGTGCTCTTGGTTTCTCTGCCATCACCTTGGCACACGTCGTCCTGGTCTTCATCCAAGTGAGCTCTGAGGTATCCCTTTAGTCTTGTCTCGTGTGCCTCGCTCAGATACCCTCCAGCTTGCATCAGGCACCCCGTCACGACTCTTCATCAGAGCTTTTTGTTTCAAGGGAGCTTTCTCAGTTTGCTGCCATGTCTGCCCTTCTAATAACCTAACAGTTGCCACCCCCAGTAGACTACAAGCTATAGGCCCTCTGTCTCTTCAGTCCTAGATGTTCCTGGCATGTAATGGGTGCCCAATGGTAGTTGTTGAATGAATCAGTGAGTGATGAATAGAAACATCCCCACGGAAGTGACCTAGACACCAGGGGTTCACACTGGAGCCTTTGACGCTGCTGGTGACGGAACAAGTCCTGTTCCCATGATGCTGTGTCTGAGGTATAGTCATGAGAGTTCCTGCTTCTCATCAAAAATCACTCCTGATAGAGATAATCTGTTTATATATTACATGCGAACCCTTTTACCTTCTGCCTCTGAAGAGTGTTTAAGGATTTCTAAATAGGCATGCAAGATAACTTATCTGCTGAAATCCAAACATACGTATATTGACCCAGTAAAATGGCAATAGCTTTCCACAAAAGCTATTCATGCGTAAACACATTTTTCAGTTTTTAGTTTATCATGATAGTTTTTTTTTTCAATTGGGAAAAGAAATAAAACAGACATTTGAAAATTAGCACCTGCCCCAGTGAATGTCTCCTGTAATTTCTTAGTCTTTCAGAAGATGGTACATTAGGAAGGGTGGCTGATTTAATGTCACAACCAGGGTCAGTTTTACTCTATCTAATAACCAACTATATTTAAACAAGTGAACATTGTGCTATAAAATCCTGATGATGAGGGACTAGAAATAAAATTAATAAAAGGAGGCTACAGTAATGCAGGATTTCCCAGATGGAGCTCGTGGTAAAGAATCTGCCTGCCAATGCAGGAGACATAAGAGACGCGGGTACCATCCCTGGGTCGGGAAGATCCTCTGGAGGAGGACATGGCAACCCACTGCAGTATTCTTGCCTGGAGAATCCCATGCACAGAGGAGCCTGGCATGCTACATTTCACAGGGTTCTAAAGAGTTGGACATGACTGAAGCATCTTAGTGCACGCATACACACGCACGCATGCACACACGCAGACACACACACACACACACACACACACACACACACACACACACTAAGGGAGGCGACTGAAGCCACTGGCAATACCACTGCACTCTATCCATTCTTTTGGCTACCTTTGCAATCCATTTGTGTTAAAAAGAGGAAGAGGAAGAGCTGAGAAAACTTAAGAGAACCTCCAGTTATATAACTCACAGAGTTGTGTGCTCAGAATATGGGGACATGGAATTTAAAACAGTGTATTGAATAGCGATGAGTTTGTCAGTGGCTCAGATGGTAAAGAATCTGCCTGTCATGCAGGAAGCCCGGGTTCGATCCCTGAGTCGGGAAGATCCCCTGGAGAAAGAAATGGCAGACCCACTTCAGTTTTCTTGCCTGGAGAATCCCCATGGACAGAGGAGCCTCTTGGCCTATAGTCCATGGGGTCACAAAAAGTCAGACACGACTGAGCGACTTACATGTTCACTTTCACTTCATTGAATAACAATGCTATTTCCTGGTGATCTCTAGGAAACTACTTGTATATCCAGATGCAGAAAGTATATTGCCAGAAATCTGAGTAGCTGGGAAAGCACAAGATATCTCTGAAGAGATTTAAAAAAAAAATGTCGCTTGACTTTTGCAATAAGAATGCCAATCACAAACTCCATGGTAAGGCTCAATGATGATGCTTAAAATCAACAAAGAGTTCTGAACCCACTGGAGGCCCACCCTATCCTTGAAGGGTCTTCCTTGGGTAAAGTCAGATGCTTAGAATGCTCAGTTTTCTTGGGGAGGGGGTTCCCTGCTGCCCATGGGTTAATAACCACCATGTTTCAGAGAGGTGGATGTCCACTCCCTTGATACCCCAGAGAGCCTTTGCAAAGGCTTTCCACACCAGCTAGAGGATGCTTGTCAAACTCGGGCTAGCTGGGGAAACATTGGTATTGCTCATTGACCCAGACCTGCACCTCTGCAATCAGACTAGCACTTTCCTTTGTTTTCCCTGGGGGTGAAACAGTTGCCAAGTCTTTAACAAGCAGCCTCTAACAAGCCCCATGCAAGGAGCTATTGATTGGGCTGGAGGAAAAAGCAAGTACAATTAAGCCTCAAACTAATCATCAGAATTCAACATTGACTGAATTGTTCCAGTGATTCATTAAAACTGCTCTCCTTGGCTTGGAGTATGGGAGTTTCTGGGTTTGGTGGTGAGGGTCATCTACAGTGTGAAAAACCATGGTTCAGCAATTTGGAATATTTTCTTATTCTCAAAGGATCAAAAATGGACTGAATAAAAATTGTAATCTCTGCAGTAAGTTTTGTAATTAAAATGGATAAGCAGGGAGAATTTTAGTATTTAACAGCATAGCCTATTCATTCACCGTGTTTACATGGAGAAGTATGTATGTTTTCTTTTTCGTTTTTTTTTTGGCTTAAGAACATTGCAGAGCAACCAAAGCTGTTGCCACATGCGTTGTAGATGTCTGGATAGACTGAGTGCAACCTTGAGTTTGTACAGAATTGGGTTGGAGGGGAAAAAATAAAGTTTCCATATGTATATTTGCATTTAGCAGCAAAAACCTATTTTGAAAAATTCACACAACATCCTGATACAATAGCAGTGTATACTACCCAGAGAATGTAATTGATGTTTCATTATACATGACTCATAAGCAAACCGTGCCTTTTAAAGCAATCTCTAAAGTGACAGATGGGCGGACACCCACTGCCTAGTTTTTGGCCAGTCAACCTCTATCCAAGAAGGGTATCGCTAAACGAGCTCATGACCTTAACTTAGCAGGCCAGTCCATACTGTGCTATATTATGTCTTCATGGAGCGGCTCAGTCTGCCCAGGCTCAAATGTGGTTGGAATTCATTTTTGACACCATCAACACAACAAAAAAAAACATTAATTTCTACTTAACTCTGCCTATTAAGGTTTATCACACATATGGCTTGGAAACATTCTATGTAAATTATTTTGCCCTGTTGGGAAAAAGTTCCATGCTGTTAATTTTATTACTTTTCTGGCAAACGTATTAGTGTTAAGCAGTAGACCTAATTAGCTGCATATTATAGTTTAGATGTGACCACTGTGAACCCGAGATCTATACCAGCTTTAGACTAGAGGTAGTGTCTGAGTTCTTTTCCAAAGAAAAACTGGAGGGATGCAAGCACAACCCTAGCAGTGGTTGGTTAATTGTTGCGAGAACTTACAAATACTTTTCACTAAGTTGGAAGGGTGATTATATGACTTTCATAATAAATCATGGTAGAAATAGCAAGTGATACAATTTATAGGACTACTGTTATTTTTCTGACACCCCCAGGACCTATAGTAGCTTCCTAAAATGGATTTTTCTCATTCCAGACCAACTGAACATTTTAAGCTGTAAAAAATGTTAATATGGGGTGGAAATGCTTCTTTGCTTTGAACTTTTAATTTTTAACTAATTTTAGGCTTCTAGAAAAGTTGCAAAAAGAGCACACACAGCAGTTCCTTATATCTTATCCTTCCTCACTTTACTTACTGTTGGGATCTTATATAACCATGGAGCTTCCCTAGTGGCTCGGACAGTAAAGAATCTGCCCGCAATGTGGGAGACGCAGGTTCAATCTCTGGGTCAGGAAGATCCCCAGAGAAGGGAATGGCTTACCCACTCCATGGACAGAGGAGCCTGGCAGGCTACAATCCACAGGGTCACAGAGAGTCAGACACAACTAAGAGAATAATACTTTCACTCACTTTCTATATAACCATAGTACACAGTCAGGGAGAGGATATTAACATTGGTGTCATGTTATTAATCAACCTACAGTTTATTGAAGTTCAGCTACTTCTCCATTAATTTGATTTTCTTTTCTGGATTTTGTCTAGGCCATCAAGTTGAATTGAGTTGATATTTCTCTTTTAGTCTCCTGTATTCTATAGCATTCATTTGTCTTTCTCATAAAAATGTATCTTAAAGCAGATTTTTTTGTGTATTTAGTGACATATACATAAGAAGATCATGTGTGTGTTTTCTTTCGATGGTGGATGTGATCATTGAGTAGGAAACACTTGAACTTCTGTTTTGCTTGAACAAAAATATTCCAGGGACCTTTCCAAAATGTTAATGATATGATAACTTAGTTTTATGCAATAAACTTTACTGATTCAGATTAATTTTTTAAAAACCCACTAAGGTTTGGCTAAAAATAAAGATTGTATTTTAATTTTAAAATATATTAAAGATAGATTGGGTTTTATTTCACTAGTTTTAGAAAGCTCTAAATTGATACAAATTTTTCATTCTAATTGTTGTCTAGGGGATCTTTTTATTACAGGAAAGGCTAATTTATAATTAGCATAACTGTAGTAGATTACTTCAGCTTCAAAAAATAACTTTTTTATTAAATATTCTCCCTAAGATGTATCTTACCTTTTTTTAATTGTAAAAAAAAGTGTTGGCTAAGCGAAGATAAATCACAGCAAAATCTTGCTCATATTCTACAAATTTCAAATTAGTGATTCAAATTAATAGGTTTTTATTGTATGAGAAGGTTAAAGTCGTTACTAAAGTACGATTTTGGAGAGCAGCTGGACCATTCCTAAAGTGATCTGTTCCTCTTAGCCTAGCCTGTCTGCCCCCACCACAGCCACTGCATGCACGAGGGTCATGAACACAGCCCAGTCGGTAAACTTGGAGGAATTCTGCCTCTTCTAGTAAACAGCTGTGGAACGGAGATACACACACACCCCAGTTCCACAGACATTGTTTGATTCTTCCATTCTGTTTGAACTATTCTGATACGAACTGAGGGTACTCCAGTTCGGGTCTGAATTAACCCCCCAAACTTACTTCTGACCTCACAAATTAAGGGCACCATCCACCCGGTTGGCCTGACTTCAGAGGCCAGCAGCAAGTGGGACCCACCACCTGTACTTTTTACCGAGTGCCTGCAAATCCAGGGGTTCCCCTTTGTAGTTCAGTAATTTTCTTGAAGGATTCACAGAACTCAGGAAAGCACTTAGGACTACGGTTCTATGAGGGTTAGGGCTTCCCAGGTGGTGCAGTGGTGAAGAACCCACCTACCAATGCAGGAGACATGTGTTTGATCCCTGGACCAGGAAGATCCCCTGGAGTAGGAAGTGGCAACCCACTCCAGTATTCTTGCCTGGGAAATCCCACGAGCAGAGGAGCCTGGCGGGCTACAGTCCATGGGACTGCAAAGTGTCGGACGTGACTCAGCAACTGAGCACACAGGCACCCGTGTTGCTGTTCATTCACTCAGTCATGTCCGACTCTCTGCAACCCCATGGACTGCAGCACGCCAGGCTGCCCTGTCCTTCAGGATCTCAAACTCATGTGCATTGAGTTGGAGATGCCACCCAATCATCTCATGCTCTGTTGTCCCCGTCTCCTCCTGCCTTCAGACTTTCCCAGCATCAGGGTCTTTTCCAATGAGTCAGCTCTTTGCATCAGGTGGCCAGAGTACTGGAGCTTCAGCTTCAGCATCAGTTCTTCCAACAAATAGTCAGGGTTGATTTCCTTTAGGATGGACTGGTTGGATCTCCTTGCTGTCATTGCTCCTCCCTCGTCTCTGCATCCTCTCTTCCTTGATAACAGCTGTTTGAACCTGCTCTTTGGAACTCCAGGAACGTCATGGAGGCTGAAGTCTATTCCCTGCAGACAAGAAACAGGGGACACAGAAAGGCTTCCATGCCCAGGAGCCCCACAGGGTCCTGCTCACACAATGACAATACCACTAAATATTCTTGTATACATACAGTATTGGAGCTTAATTTATAGTTTTTTTTTAATAGTTTGTTAAGTTACCCCAAGTACTTAATGTTGATGCTGTTGCAAATCATGTTTTTGAAACTTCATTTCCCAACCATTTATTTTTAGTATGAAAGTGAAAGTGAAGTCACTCAGTCATGTCTGATTCTGTGTGACCCCGTGGACTGTAGCCCACCAGGCTCCTCCGTCTATGGGATTCTCCAGGCAAGAATACTGGAGTGGGTTGCCATTTCCTTCTCCAGGGCATCTTCCCTACCCAGGGATCGAACTCAGGTCTCCCACATCGCAGGCAGACGCTTTAACCTCTGAGCCACCAGGGAAGCCAGAAATGCAAATAATTTCTACATGTTGACCTTGTCCTTGGGATATTCTAAATATACAATCATATTACCTGCAAATGAGGTTTATTTCTTCCTTTCCAGTCTGTACTCCTTTTAGTTTTTTGTCCTCTGTGGTACTGGCTACCTAGGATATTTTGAAGCACATTTTATAATACAATACAGTGTTAAATAGAAATAGTGACAGTGGACATCCTTGTCTGTTTCCGATCCTAGACGAGATATGTTTAGTCTTTATTAACTCGGATGTTAGCTGTAAGTTATTCCTGCTGTTAAGTCGCTTCAGTCGTATCCAACTCTGTGCGACCCCATAGACAGCAGCACACCAGGCTTCCCCGTCCCTGGGATTCTCCAGGCAAGAAAATGCCCTTTATTAGGGAAGTTTCCTTCTATCCATAATTTTGTGTGAGCTTTTTAAAAATATCATTAAGGGATGTTTCTTCTTGTCACTTTTTTTTTCATCTTTTGAGATAATTATTTGATTTTTATTCTTTGTTCTGTTAATATGATAGACTGCAGTTTAAAGGCTTTTGAATGTTAGAGCAGCCTCACATTTCCTAGGATAAATATCACTTGGTCATGCTGTCTTGTACTTTTTAGATACTCCTGTACTTACTAAGGATCTTCATGTTTATGTTCCTGAGAGATGTTAGCCTGTAATTTTCCTGAAATGTCTTTGTCTGGTTTTATTATCAGGGTCGAGCTGATCTTATAAAATGAGTTGAAAAAGGTTTCCTTCTCTATTTTATAATTTTTTTTAATTGCTATTAATTTCCTTTTTAAATGTCTTAGAGAATTCAGCAGTAAAGCTATTTGGACCAGAGTTTTCTTTGTAGGAAAGATTTCAGTTTCAATTTCAATCTTTAATAGATATAGGGCTGTTTGCATTTTTTCCTTTCTTCTTATATGTTATGACTGGTCTTTAAAGCAGTTTATCTGTTTCATGTAAGTTGTTGAATTTATTGGCCTAAAATTGGTCACAATATTCTTTGGGTATTTTAATGTCTATAGTATCTGTACTGATGTCCCTTAATTTTTCTTTCATCCCTGATATTGATAACTTATAAAATTCTCTTTTATTCTTAATCAGTTTTACTAGAGACTTACCAATTTTACCAGTCTATTCAAAGATTTGGATTTTAGTTTTGATTTTTGTCTGTTGTTCATTTTTTTCCTCACTGATTTTCAGTCTTTATTATTTCCTTTCCTCTACTTTTTCAGTTCAGTTTTGCCCCCCCCAGTTCCTTTAAAATGTGAAGTTTATGTCATTGATTTTTTTCCTATAATTTAAGTTTTTTAAGTTTTATTATTTTCCCTTTAAGCACTGTGTCAGCTGCATCCCACAAGATTGATAGGCTATATTTTCATCGTTACCCAGTTTCTAATGTTTCCTGGTTTTCCTTATGATTTTTTCCTTGGGCCTATCAGTTATATATATTGGTATTAATTTTGTATAAAAACTACTTTAAAATATTTTTTGTTTTGACTGAAAATTTAGTTTCATTGTGATCACAGAACACATTCTGTCGGAGTTCAGCTGATTTACATTTACTGAGACTTGCTTTATAGTACCATATATAGAATATCTTGCAGAATGTTTCACATACTCTTGAAAAGAATGCATTTTGCAGTCTGGGGTAAAACATCTTATAAATGACAGGTCAAACTGGTTGATGGTGTTGTTCATATTTTGCTTGTTTTGTAAATCTATTCTAGCAAATAAGGCCACCAGAGTTTTGAAATTTTCAAAAAAATTATGGATTTGTCTATCATAGTGTCAACTTTTGATGAATGTAGTTTGGAACTCTGCTGTTTAGGATTGTTAAATATGTCATCTTCAAAAGTTGACTTGTATTGTAATGTAATGGCATTCTTTATATCTGACATTCTTCCTTGTCATGGATGTTATTTGTCTGATGCAGTGTAGCTGTTCCAGCTTCCTACTATTTGTGTCTGAATAATATATCTTTCTTTCATTTTTTTACTTTTGGCCAATCTTTGTCTTTATGTTTAAAGTGTGTTTTGTTTGTAGTTGATGGCGTATAGTGGGTCTCTGCCTCTTAATTAGCATGTTATTTTAGTGGAATTATCATTATGGTTGGATTTAATCTACCATTCTTGCTGTTTATTTCCCATCTGTTCTCTGTCCCATTTTTATGCCCTTTTTTTGGATTGAGTTTGTTTCTAACATTAATTTTGCTGACTAGCTATATTCCCTTGTTTTATTATTTTTGACTGCTCTGGGATTTAGTATATTTACAAACTACCTTTATGCCACTTTATGTGTAATGTAAGAACCTTAAAACAGTAAATTGTCATTTCTCACCTCAATCCTCCAACAATGCTATTGTTGAAGTACATTTTAATCTTATATATATTATAAACCTCACAATATATTTTTATTACTTTTTCATAGGTATTTACCTTTTAAATAATTTAAAACTGAGAACAAGAAATCTTTTCCATTTTTCCATTCTGTTCTTTTGTGTAAATCTAAATTTTTGTCTGATATCAATTTCCTTCATCCTGAAGAATTTCCTTTAATATGTTTTATAGTGGAGGCCTGTGTGCAATGAATTTATACAGCTTTTACTTATCTGAAAATGTATTTTACCTTCAGTTCTGTAGAATATTTTTCTTTTTTTTAATTTAAAGGTATTAATCCATTGTCTAATTCTAGATGGCATTGTTTCTGGTAAGAAGTTAAGAGGTTATTCTTATTTTTGTTTGCCTGTATCTGATATATCTCCTTAGTTGGCTACTTTTAAAAGACTTTATCCTGATAATTAATTTTCAATAATTTGATTGTAATGTATATTGGTGTTACCTTATTTTACCCTGCTTGGGCTGTTGAGTTTTTTAATATTTTATAGTTTTTAAAATCAAATGTGGAAGAATTTAACCCTATTTTTATAAAAACTGTCTCTGCCTTCTCCTTTATTTTTGTCTTTTGGAATTCTTATGTATACTAGGACATTTCAAATCGCTCTGTAGGACTTCTAATCTCTGTTCAAGTTTTTTTTTAATCTCTTTTCTTTTCTTCAGTTTGGCTAATTTCTATTTCTGTGTCTTCAAGTTTACTAATGTTTTCTTCTGCATTTGTTCAATCTTATGTTAAAGCCACTCAGTGAAACTTTTCATTCAGATATAGTATTTTTAACTTACAAGTTTTTATTGGTGCTTTTTTAGATCTCAAGTTTTCTTTTCTCAGTTTCTTTTATATTCATAGTTAATTTTCAATTCTTGGTGTAAATAAAATAGTTGTTTTAAGTTTGTGCACGTGTGCTCAGTCCTTCAGGCATGTCTGCCTCTTTGTGACCCTATGGACTGTAACCCACCAGGCTCCTCTATCCATGGGATTCTCCAGGCAGGAATCCTGGAGGGGGTTGCTATGCCCTCCTCTGCAGGATCTTCTCAACCCAGGAATCGAACCTGTGTCTTTTGTGTCTCCTGCATTGACAGGTGGCTTCTTTACAAGTAGTATCACCTGGGCACTTGTCTGTAAATCCCATTATCTCCAGTATTTCTAGGTCTGTGTCTGTTGATTGTTCTCCTGGCCTTACTTTACTTTTTCCCACTTTTTCTTTTGCCCAGTAATTTTTGATTGAATACTGAGCATTGTGTTATCACATTGTAGACTCTGGATTTTGTTTTACTCCGTTACAGAGTATTGAATTTTGTCCTAGCTCGCAGTCATTTGCACAGTTTTTCCATGGCTTGTTTTCACAGTTTGCTTTGGTTGATTCTAGGGTGTTTTTTCCCCCTCCAGGGCTAGTTTAGCCCTTCTGCATACATACATATATATGTAGTATATACAGAATGCTGCCAGTGTTCGATGAATTTTCCCTATTCTTAATAATCAGAATTTAAATGAATCTGGTTTTCTAGTAATTTTTCTTGCCCCAGAAATTGTGGTTTGCTCAAAGCTTTGAATATCAGCTAAAAACTCAAGAAAATTTCTGCACCTCTACTCTGTAGCTCTTTCATCTCTGGTACTCTAATTCCGTATTCCAGCTGCCTCAATTTCTGTCTCTTCAACTCAGCAGGACTGCTGAGCAATACTTGATACCACATCTCAGTACCACATATGTAAAATGCTTCCAGACAGGAAGCTGGGGGAGATCACAGGGCTCATCTCATTGGGATTTTTTGCCTTTTCTCATAGATCCCAGTCAGTGTGTTTTAACTATCTGAAACATTTATTTTATAAATTCCATGCAGATTTCTGTTTTTTTACTGTCAAAGGTCAAGTTAGATTTTTCTGTCTTGTCTAACTAAAAGCTGAAATTCTGCCCTTTCTGCAGAGTTTTGTATCCTATTTTTTTCTCTCTCTCCCTTTATATTTTGAAATATTTTCCATGCTTTTCAGAAATTCTCTTTTGAATGACTGGAGAACAGTTTTTCTAGTGGATATACCATCATTTACATAAGAATCCCCCATAATTTACATAAGAACATTGGCCCCAATTGTGGTACTTAATGCACATATTTTATTTCCATAGGATAAAATGAAATTATGTGAAAAGAAGTAGATATTTTCATGGTTCTTTGCATGGATTATGTAATTGCCATCCAGAAAGGTTATTTTAGCTTAAACCCAGCACCCTTATATGAGATTGTGCATATCCCCATGACCTTGTTAGTGCTGGGTATTAAAATTTTTTAAAAAAATCTTCAATTTAAATAAAAATTGATATCTTATTATTGAAAAGTCATTCATCTGGACATTCATTATTTTATTATTACTATGCTTGAATTTGCATAATACCTATTGGCCATTTATTAATTTAAATGCCATCAAGTTACATTCTCTTACATGTTTTAAAGCATCAAATAGTGGAGAAGGTCTTACAATGAAAACAGCCACTCTCTGCATATTCAATTATGTGCTTCTCCTTTGCTGAAATGTTAAAAAGCATTTAAAATCAGGAAAAAGGCAAGGGTGCCCACTGTTCAGGCTTCTATTTCATCAGTGCCAGTGGCCTCAGTCACTGTAGTAAGAATATTATATTAAAATTATGAGGATAAGAAGGCTGCAAACTGTCATTACTTGCAGATTATACGATAGTTTAGGTAAGCACACATACAGACATGAAGTTTCTAGACTAATTACTAGAAATTATAAAAGTTTTGAGCACGAGAAGCTGTAAGTACCCCGGTTTCAGCTAGATAAAAAGCAATTTAAAACTCCGTTAATTTTAGAAAAACAAAAATATTAAGGAAATCCAGAATGGAAATAAAAAGATATACAAAAACATTTCACTAACAGCCACACACAGCTCAAATGTCTGATCCTGAAGGTAGCTGAGCCCAGGCAGAGGTAACTGGTACCACCAGGCTTGGCTTTTGTGCCCTGTAGTTCCATTAAAGTGAAACTGTTAGTCACTCAGTCATGTCTGACTCTTTGCGACCCCATGAGTAGCCCGCCAGGCTCCTCTGTCCATGGGATTCTCCAGGCAAGAATACCAGAGTGGGTTGCCATTCTCTTCTCCAGGAGGTCTTTGGGACCCAGGGATCAAACCTGGGTCTCCTGCATTGCGGGCAGATTCTTTACCATCTAAGCCACCAGGAAGGCCCCAATAGTTCCATCAGCTATTGGAACTGAAGCTAAGATGGCTTCAGTTTCTCTTCCCTCTTCCAGGACCTGTTCTAGCTACTCTTGTGGATTCGCTCAAGAACAGGAAAGACTACAGTTCTTTCCAAAACCTCTTGCTCCCTTGAGACATCTCATAGCAGTCTCTGGAGTGGGGAAAGCATCTGGTCTGTGTTCATCCCTAAAGCTCCTGGTATTGATATGTACATAAGAGTAATTGCTCGGTCTTTCCAGACTCAGATGCTCCTTTCTGACTTGATCTAGAGCATCTACTTAAATCCCTTGCCCCTGGAAATGATATTCTATTAGAGGATGAGAGAATCAAGGTACTATAAGTATTAAAATGTATTATAAACATTAAGCTTGCTAAGAGTATGGACCATGGGATTGCCAAGAGTCGGACACAACTGATAGGACTTCACGCACATGCAAGAGACTAGATCTTAGTTGTTCCCAGGGGGCACTAGTGGTAAAGAACCCGCCTGCCAGTGTGGGAGACATAAGAGACCCGGGTTTGACCCCTGGGTTGGGAAGATCCCCTGGAGGAAGGCATGGCAACCCACTCCAGTATTGTTGCCTGGAGAATCCCATGGACAGAGGAGCCTGGCGGGCTGCAGTCCATAGGGTCACAGAGTCAGACATGACTTAGTGACTAAACAACAACAACTTCAAGAACAAATGAAATGATGTGACTCGATAGTGTTGTTAGCTGAGGCTACAAGGGCAGTCACATTGCAATCTGAATAATCAAATCTATATGTTGTTACTTATACAGTGTTTTATGTCAGCTATATTTCAATAAAAATTGACATTTGTACAGTATTTGGAAAGCGGAATACTAAAGTGTTAAGAAATAAACATATATATATATACACCCACACACAGCAAGAAGACATTTTGTTACATGATAAATTTCATAATCAGTAGTCAACAGGTTTATTTTTTAAATGTACTTTTGGCTGTGCTGGGTCTTTATTGCTGCGCTGGACTTCCTCTAGTTCAGCGAGTGGCGGTTACTCTCTAGTTGCGGTGCACAGGCTTCCCATCGCGGTGGCCTCTCTTGTTGCAGAGCGCGGGCTCTAGGGCACGTGGGCTTCAGTGGCTGCAACAAGCAGGCTCAGTAGTTGTGGTGCATGGGCTTCGCTGCCCCGCCGCACGTGGAATCTCCCTACATCAGGGATCGATCCCCTATCTCCTGCATTGGCGGGCGGATTCCCAACCAGTGGACCATCAGGGAAGTCCAATCAACAGACTTAGAATTAGAATCTAATTTCTCTAGCTCTGGTTCTCAACTGAGGCATTCTTGCCCCCAGGGGACACTTGGCAACGTCTGCAGACACTGTTAGCTGTCACGGTTCAAGAGGGTGGTGGCCGTAGGCGTTGGTGCGTCTGGCATCTGATGGGTAGAGGCCAGGAATCTTGCTAAACATCCTACAACACAAGCCCTTGACAAGCAGTGATGTTCCTCAAAATGTCAGTAGTGCTGAGGTTGAGAAACCCTGCTATAATTCAATTCCTCCAAAAGTTATAAATCTAAACCATCATCACCATAATAACTGTGAACGTGTAGTAACCACT
Source organism: Bubalus bubalis (assembly GCF_019923935.1). Classification (NCBI taxonomy): domain Eukaryota; kingdom Metazoa; phylum Chordata; class Mammalia; order Artiodactyla; family Bovidae; genus Bubalus; species Bubalus bubalis. The sequence goes on from NC_059158.1 coordinate 9,008,016, forward strand.
TACTGTATCCCAGACACTGGCTAAGTAAATCCTGTGTATATTCTCGTGGAACTTCTGCAGCTAGTCCTGTGAGGAAGATGCTATTCCTGTTTTACATATGAGAAAACTGAAGCTTAAAGAGATTTAATAATTTTTTTAAGATTACCCAATGACTAAAAGATAAAGTTGAAATTCAGACTGATGTGTCTAACCCTCTGGCCAGAACTTCTAAGGAGGCTTGCTTGCCTCCTGGGTTAGGGCCAGTGTGGGATTCTAATGTAAGCTTGCTCCTTGGTCAGTCCTTGTAGTTAAATGTTCTCATGACACTGGACAGGTTTACCTGGAGTTGTTTTTTTGTGTGCTGCCGGAGATCTGTTTGGTGGAAGATCTTGTTGTCCTAATACTTGACTTAACCTACAGTGACCCCTGTAAGGCCGTGAGGCTGGTTAAAGGTGGAACTGAGAAAGTTCCCCCACCCCATCGCACATGCCCAAGTATCCATCTGTATGGCACTTGATTCCGTCACCACAAAGGAATATCTTTGAAGCTTTTTCTCCTTTCCCTTTCCACCCGTTTATTAGTTTGGGATAACCTGAAGGCAGAACCTGAGGCAGGGGTTTGGGTGCAGGTATTCTATTTGGGAGGTGGGCTCAGAAATGAGGCAAAGTCAGAGAGGAAGAAAAGCCAATATTAAGGCACGTTACTGGGGTGCCAAGGAGTACGTCGAGGCTGTATGTTGTCACCCTGCTTATTTAACTTATATGCAGAGTACATCATGAGAAATGCTACTGGATCACAAGCTGGAATCAAGATTGCCAGGAGAAATATCAATAACCTCAGATATGCAGATGACACCACCCTTATGGCAGAAACTGAAGAAGAACTGAAGAGCCTCTTGATGAAGATGAAAGAGGAGAGTGAAAAAGTTGGCTTAAAAGTCAACATTCAGAAAACTAAGGCATCTGGTCCCATATCCGGTCCCATCACTTCATGGCAAATAGATGGGGAAACAGTGACAGACTTCATTTCTTTGGGGGCTCCAGAATCACTGCAAATGGTGACTGCAGCCATGAAATTAAAAGATGCTTGCTCCTTGGAAGAAAAGCTATGACCAACCTAGACAGCATATTCAAAAGCAGAGACATTACTTTGCCAACAAAGGTCCATCTAGTCAAAGCTGTGGTTTTTCCAGTAGTCGTGTATGGATGTGAGAGTTGGACTGTGAAAGAAAGCTGAGCGCCGAAGAATTGATGCTTTTGAACTGTGGTGTTGGAGACGACTCTTGAGAGTCCCTTGGCCTGCAAGGAGATCCAACAAGTCCATCCTGAAGGAAATCAGTCCTAAATATTCATTGGAAGGACTGATGCTGAAGCTGAAACTGCAATACTGTGGCCACCTGATGTGAAGAACTGACTCAGTGGAAAAGACCCTGATGCTGGGAAAGATTGAAGGCAGGGGGAGAAGGGGACAACAGAGGATGAGATGGTTGGATGGCATCACTGACTCAATGGACATGAGTTTGGGTAAACTCCAGGAGTTGGTGAAGGACAGGGAGGCCTGGTATGTTGCAGTTTGTGGGGTTGCAAATAGTTGGACACAACTCAGCAAATGAACTGAACTGGGTTGCCAGTGTGGGCACTGGGAGCTCCTGTGCCCATTGCTTTAGGTCCACCCATTTCAAGCTGCCCTTGCACTTGGGCTGAACATAAATGGCTTGGGACAGAGTGTGGTGATGCAGATGAGTGTGTACCCTTGAGAAGGGATTGTTTCGGTGACATTGGGCCCGAGTTCACATGGAACTGTACTCTGCAGCTACAGCTGAATTCAGAATTGGGCCCAAGGCTATGAACCCACTTCGTCTGAAAGGCTCACCAAGCACGGTGACAGAGCAGCAGAGGCACAGTAATCTCTCCACTAAGTCCTGATTATTCTTCTGCTTCCGATAAATAGAAAAAGGCCTGCTGGTGTACCATGGAGCTCTCAGGGTATGTGATCAGATGGGTCCCTGTGTGGTTGGTGTACTGCAGGCAGACTTTCTTCTGGATACATTATCTCTTCTCCTTTTTCTTTCAAAATGCTGCTGGAATTATCTGGTTTTTCTGAAAAAGTTCTGGACAAATCCAATGAACAAGAGGCAGTCATTAAGACTCCATTTCCTTGTGGCTGCTCTTGAGGATAGTACTTAACTAGACCGAAATTGGAGGGATGTGCTTTAAATTAATACAGTTTTACAAACCCGGCGTGCTGTGAAGTCTGAAAGCCATATTCAGAATGACAGATGCAGCCTGGCTATGTCCTGAGACAGGCTGGGCGAGAGGCATTACATAGTGCGACTTTGGAATGAGATAGAAGGAAGCAGAAATCTGCTTGAGCGTACCTTGTATTTTCTTTAAAAACCAGCGACCAACATGTATTGAGCAGTTACTGTGCATTAAGTCTGTTAAGGCCACCTTGAGAGAGTATGGTAGTAAGTTAGAAAATGTATATTCAGGGAGCATAGAGGCACTTGGGCTGGGGGAGAGCCATGGAGGATCTCCTGTGGAGCTGACAAGGTTCTATTTCTTATTTCCAAGTGGTGGTTACAGAGATGTGCTCTGCGTAATATGCAGTACATTCATGCTGTATGTACCTTTTATTAAAATTGCATGACCTTTTGCAATTGAAAGAAGGTTAAAATATTAAACATTTGTTTAATGACTAGATACAAAAATTATAGCTTCTGTGGAGGAGAGAATAATAGTAAGAAACAGGTAAGGCTGCTGTTTGCATTATCTCACTTCATCCTTGGAACACCCTCTGAACTAGGTGACACTATTATTTTACCTGTCCAGTAAGAAAACCGAGGCGCACAAAGATCAAATTACTTGTCCCAAGTCACACTGCTGAATACGGTTCATGTGCCCAAAGCGCAGTGAAGTCAAGCAAACTGAGACAGGGTTTGGAGCAGAGAAAGGTTTATTGCAGGACCAAGCAAGGAGAGCAGGTAGCTTGTGTTCAAAGCTCCACTGGGACAAGAGCAAAGGGCCCCAGTGCCCCATGGAAGAAGTTGGTCACCATGTTCTTTCAGAGCAGCTGACATTTTTCTGCAGAAACCAGCCACTCTTCTCCATCTCTTGGGTTTCCTTTAAATTAAAAGTTACTAGTTAATTGTAGTTGCAAAGACAAGAGACCCCTTAATCTAGTTTCTCCAGACTTGACCCCCTTCCGGAGCAGGGTGCCATATTGAATGGGTCTGGGGTTTGGTTTCAGTTAGTAACCTTTCCATCTTGTGTCAGGTCTGATCATTTTTTTCAGATGATCTCTTCTTTCATACTGATGTCACGTGGCTGTGTTTGTGAAATGGGTATCTGAATAATCTCAGATGACTGTTAATAAAGGGCAGTTTAAATATCAAATTAAAATACATCCTTAGCTCTTAAAGGGCTAAAATTTGAATGCCAGTCACATCTGACATGCTTGATGCAATCAAGCAAGCTTGTATTTGGCATCTGTTTGGTGACTAGTTAGTGTGTGAGTTTAACAAAAATGTGGTCTTTAGTCGGGAGGATGGGGTATGTGTGAATGTGCAAATGTATTTGAAATCCTACCGGGGTGGGCTTTGAAATTGACATATAACATAATTTTCCATAATTCACCTTGTAATCTTAGCCCACGCACATCACAGCACTTCTCGATTGTTTTCATCGATGATTCTAGCACTTTAACCCTCTGTCACCCTTTGGGTATTGTAATCATTTTTAGCAACTTTCTTTTTCCCTACCTTTTCTCCTCACCCTTTTAACAGCTCACACAGAGCTTTGCACCTGGTAAGCACTCAACAGATGTCTCAAATAAATTAGTGCACACCAGAGCCTCTCCACTCAGTGCTTGATTTTTTTATGAACGGGAGGAGAATTTTGAATATTGATATTGTGTGTAGACTCTCATATTACCCTCTTCCTTAAATCAGGATGCAGCCCTCAGTGCTGGCCCTAGAAGCTGGACGGAATCAAATTCAATATTCAGTCAGTTTCTATGAATCAGAACTTCAGAGAAGTATTTTAAACTTTTCTAACATGGAAAATAAAAAATGAACTGAAGATATGATAGATTGTTCTGTTCTGTCCATTTTTATTGCCCTGAAGCACCTAGGCTTCCTGAATGTGGATGAAGAGTTACATATTCTCCATCAGTTACACTCAAGCACTGCGGCTCCTTTCCATTCTTTTGGAAGGCCGGAACTGAGGCATTTGGCCTCATGGAAGCAACAACCCATGAAGCCACTTGCCTGGGTTTTTTACCCAAGTCCTGGTGGCTTTTCGTACTTCTCCAGGAGGCCATTGCTCAGATACATGCCCCAGCAGGGCCCATTCTCAGAGAGGACAGTGGTACAGAGTAAAGAACCCACACACTGGCGCTGGAACCACCAGGGTTGCCCCTCTGGCCAGACACATTCGAGACTCAGTCTTCTGCCACCTTTCCTGCAGTGCTGAGCCTCAGATGCCCCGTCCATAGAGTGGGAGCTAGAGCACTTATAATGGTGGTAGTGAGGGTACCTGTGAACTAAAGGCACCTGGCCCAAAATAGGGCTTCCCAGGTGGCTCAGCGGTAACGAATCCGCCTGCCAACGCAGGAGACGCAAGAGATGCAGGCTCCATCCCTGGGTGGGGAAGATCCTCTGGAGAAGGAAATGGCAACCCACTCCAGTATTCTTCCCTGGAAAATTCCATGGCCAGAGGAGTCTGGCCGGCTACAGCCCATAGGGTCGCAAAGAGGCAAACATGACTAAGCACGCGTGCACACACACACACACACACACACAGAGCATAAATAGGCTCTGAACAAATTGTTCTTCTCCCCTTATTGGAGAGTTTATAAGAAACTTCCTTTCCCTTTTCAGGCTTTCTCTTTGTTTTGTTTTGTTTTGTTTTTTTTCTGACTCACTGGGAACAAAGTGAGGTGCTTCTTTTCAACATCCCTTATTCTTCCACAGCTTATTATCCATATAGGAGAAGACAGCAGATGGGGCCTTGTGCGTGGGAGGAAGAACGTCTCTTGCAGTGAAAGCCCAGTGTCCTGCAGTGTGTCTGTGATAACCTGATGGGATTAGAGATGGGTTGCTGGTTGGGAAACTGGGTTTAGCTTGAGATGCTGTTGGAAAACACCGGTTGACTTTGGAAATGACTTGAGCTTTTTCAGTGATAAAGATGAGCAGTTTCACGATCATCTGTCATTTTTCTCCTAACGCTGGAAGGCTCCTGGAGAGTCCTGCGTATCTTATGCTAAAGTGAATGGTCCTGAAATCAGAGGAAGTTAATGCTGTCTGATGCACATGGTGGCTCCTCTGGTCCCCTGGATCAAGGCAGGAGCAACAGCTTGGAGCACATGGTTGGCTGCGTTCTTGTCTCTGCTTCCCACAGAGAAGTCTCAGATGCCTGCGTGTGCTCGAGTTTTAGCACCGGTGACCTCAAATACCACACCCTGAGCTACGGGAACGCTTCCAGCAGAACTGACATTTCCCTGAAAAGCTGACCTGTGCTTTTCATTTCCCCTCTCACTATTGCCCGTGTCATCTCAGGAATCTAGACTCAGAGACAGAAACCCCAAGTGGGAAAGTGTGCTGAAGGGTCTTCCTTGTACGGAGGCACCCAAGTCAAACCCCACCTCCGTTTGATGAGGAGGTTGCTTAGTGACAGTGCACACGGTCCGCAGCTAACACCGGCTTGGGGTCCAGGGCGCGTGACCCGTCTCTAATCCTAGCTCCTGTTTAGTTTTGGTTCTTTCTGCCGTTCCCGTGGGGGAAGCACTTGCCCCCGGCAGTGCCTCAGGGCTGTACAGATCTTTCAAGAATTGTTCGCACATATAAAGGGTAAATGCAGAAACAGAATAAAGGGCTCCTCTCTCGGTCTACAGTCCAGTGCTTTCAAAGAACCTCTTCCTCCCTCCCTCTATTCTGGCCTCCTTTCCTGAAAGGAAATTAATCCATTTACACAAACTAGGGGAACGGGAAACCCGGCAAAGCTGAGTGATGAGGTGTCCCCACTGGGGCAAGCTGCACCCACGCCTCTGAGAGACAAGAGATGCTCCTTCATGTAGGGGGTTCATAGGAAAATGCTGACGTGAAGTGTGCTCAGCGCAGAGTTGGGACTGCTGGCTGGCTTCTGTCCTCATGGGGTAGGGACGTGGGAGGGTGGCGTGGCCTTCTTGTGTGCGTCTCTTGTTTAACCCTGCAGGACACAGATGGCCTTGGTAGCTCAGGACATGCTGCCCGGCCTGTCTTCCTGGCACCATCCAGTCATTTGTGGGGCAGTCAGGGCTGGAGGAAAGATAAGACACATTCTGTCAGGACTGATGTAGTCCTTGTTATCCACATGACTTTAAAGTCTGCATTTGCTGCTTTGGGAGAAAACTTACCCAGCATTGTGGCCTGTGAGGTCATCCCATTTCTTCCCCTTTTTATAATTGAAATTAGTAACCAGTAGTCGAGAGCCAGTCTTCCAAGTGATAAAGAATAAGTCAAGCTCCCCCCAGACTAAAGGACGGATCGTTGTGGGGTGTTCAGACAGTTGTGCAGTGGATGGCAATGCAGGACAGAAGCAGAGAAGGTTCAGAGGAGCTGGGGAGCTCTCAGTGGGAGAGGATGAGGCTAACTCAGGTCTGGGGGAGCCTGGCCAAAGAAATTTTACTCACACTGGATGTTTTCCCAGGTGAGGGAGGCAGTGCCAACAGAGAAGATCCTTGTGCTCAGAGAGAATGACTGGCTTAGGGGTGGAGGCGCCGAGAGGAAGACCTAGGGGGGGTGGGGAGCCAGGAGAGAGTGGTGGTTAGAGCCCGGACTCCAGAGCTGGATGGCCTGGGCTCAGCTCCCGGCTCTGTCACTTCATAGCTGGGTGACCTTCGGAAAGTTACTTAACCTCTCTGTGCTTGTTTCCCCATCAGTAAGATGGACATAATAGTACCTCCTTCATAGAGTTGTTGTAGAGTCTGCACTCTAATGTATCATGGATCTTACTTTACTGATCATATGATATGTAATAATTATAATTTTATGTAATGCACCTATAGTATGTGCTGTGCTGAGTCATTCAGTCGTGTCCAACTCTTTATGACCCCCTGAACTGTAGCCCACAGGCTCCTCTGTCCATGGGGACTCTCCAAGGCAAGAATACTGGAGTGGGTTGCCCTCCTCACATATAGTATAACAGTTTGTAGTTATAACTTTAGGTTCCATGGCACAGGGCCTAATATGCCAATCTGATGCATGTCGATTTATTCTGTAAGCAGTGGGGAGATTCAAAAGGGGCTCGAGGTGTATTTTATGTGGTCTGACATGATTTTTAAAAGATAATTCTGGCAGCAGTGTGAGGGTGAGAATGGGTGAGACTGGGAACAGGAAGACACGTCAGATGTCTCTTTCTGTCCAGACAGGGTGTGAAAACGATGGTAATCAGAGCTGCCTGGAATGAGGCTATGGATAAAGTGATGGAGATCATAGAAACAGGATTCCACAGTGAGCAGATGAGGGAAGCGGGTGGTGGGGAACTTAGTGGATTCAGATTTATATCCAGCAGCATGAAGTTCAAGGCAACTCTGGGCTTTAAATATGTATATTTAAATGCCTACATTGGAGAAGGAAATGGCAACCCACTCCAGTCTTTTTGCCTGGAAAATCCCATGGATGGAGAAGCCTGGCGGGCCGCAGTCCATGGGGTCACAAAGAGTTAGACACAACTGAGTGACTAACACACACACACACCTATATGTGTGTATGTGCCTCTGTGTGCATGTATGCTCAGTCACATAAGTCGTGTCTGACTCTGTGAAACCCCATGGACTGTAGCCCACCAAGCTCCTCTATCCATGGGATGCTCAGGCAAGAATACTGGAGTGGGTTGCCGTGCCCTCCTCCAGGGGATCTTCCCGACTCCGGGATTGGACTCGAGTCCCTTCCATCTACCTAATTGGCAGGTGGGTTTTTTACCACTAATGCAACCTGGGAAGCCCATGGGCATCTATGAATGTATCTGCATTTGTGTCTGTGTGTATATGTGTCCATATACAGAGGCAGTGTTGTAAGAGAAGTTATAGGCAGTGGTACGGCCTGCCGTGTGTCTATGGTGTGGTCGTGTGTTTGCTTCAGTGTGATAGAGGAGCAGCCTGTTCCAGAGCCCTGGGGCCAGCCCTCTTCTGTAAGAACTCATCTCCCGTCCAAGTGTTTGCCAGCATTTTCTAAATAGTAAAGAAAAAGAAAAATCCAGTGACAATTAAAATGATGCCTTAAAAATCCCTTTGAAGAGTTTCAGCGCATAAGGACTTGTTTTTCGCGTCTCGGTGCCTTGTGTGTTTATGAGTTACTTTTCATTAGAGTTGCATGACTTGTGACTGATTTAACCCCCAAATACATATTCCAGTTCCGTCTCTAATTAGACTAATGAAGAGAAGGTGTGATGAGCTTCCTCCACACCTGATCTAAAAAGAACTTTATAATTGTCAGAAGAAAGCAGGCAAGCTTTAACAACTTGTACGCTCATGTACATCAACATAGCACTTACAGGTTAAGACATCCTGACAGTGTTAAACTATTGCTCTACTCAAGTATGGGGCTTTTACTCCAGAGATGTGCTGACTTGTTTATCAACCTGGTAAGAATTTTAGTGCCACTTGTTGAACACAGGGAATGCATAGATGGGGCTCAGTGAGTGAGTGAAGTCGCTCAGTTGTGTCTGACTCTCTGCGACCCCATGGACTGTAGCCCACCAGGCTCCTCTGTCCATAGAATTTTCCAGGCAAGAATACTTGAGTGGGTTGCCATTTCCTTCTCCAGGAGATCTTCCCAACCCAGGGATTGAACACGGGTCTCCGGCATTGTAGGCAGGCGCTTTATCGCCTGAGCCACCAGGGAAGTCCAGATGGGGCTACATGGTACTAATTTCTCCACTTTAAAATGCCTTTAAAATCTCTTATTTTTTCTTTGGTTTCTAAGGAGAATTACACTGAGAGGAATTAGAAGATGCTGTTAGGAACCATTCTTAAGACAGAATATGGCATGATTTAAGGCCACTGGAGAAGACCGTTTATCCTTTCAGCCTAATGATGTCCCCACCAGGCTGAGCAACTCCATCAGTGAAGGTCATGCCTTGAGCCCTTTTGAAAATGAACCTGTGAGTTACCCAGTGTTCCAGAAGTATTCATTAGACAGCAGCAGTTTGCTTTGGTTTGTTTCATTTGTTTAATGAACAGATTCCTTTAGAAGCCAGAGGTGTGACGTTTAGGCCTCTCAAGAAAAAACTCATGGGATGAACATTGAAAAAGTGACCTAAAGATAAAGAACTTAGCAAGCTGCCCGATGACGGTGGCTCCCAGATCTTGGAAGGAGAAAAAAAGGACCTAAAGGTAGTTTTGATACTTAATTTCACCTAAAGCCAACTCAGCCTGTCCCCAGCTCCCGGGTGTGGATAATGATTTAGAACAGAGCTTTACTGCCTTTTTCTTGAGTGGCCAGAGTACAGCTGAGCTCCCAAGGGATCAGATTTAGTAGTGGGAACATGCTAAAGATGTTGGGAGAATCCAAATCTGCATATTCTCAAGATTGGAAGAATAGTGAGCCCTGGAGGGGGCTGTCACCAGAAAATAAATGAAAGACAAGGAGAGAGAAGCTTAATAGCTCGTGCCTCTCTCTCCCCAGGTGCAAAGCAGGAAACATTTAGGCGCTTATAATGGGTGCATGTCTCTTAAAATGAGAACTGGAAGGCCACTTAAATTTAAATCCTACAGCCAGCTCTGGTGGGGAAACATCACATTGGCCGACCTCTGTCTGTCCTTGCTGGTTTGAGGAGGGTTGGTTGGATCTAGGTGGGGTGTTTCGTTGTTCATCGCTGAAGTTTTGACAAGAGTTCCAGCATCCCTAGGCATTCCTCTAAAACAGATAAAAGAATATCAAGTTGAAATCAAGAAAATAGTTATGAATGACATCTGTATGTGTTGCTAGAAATGCTGGCCCTCATCACACCCTCTTCGTTACTTGCATCCCACGCTGGGTAGAGGTCACTTTGTATTCAGGCCATCACAGTGACATGTGGTCAGGGACTGGGGGGCTCAGACAGCCCTGAGGGGCAGTGTTGTAAATTGCTGATTTGCCAATGAAGGCAGTGCTTGAAGGTCAGACAGCCCAAGTCTCAAAGGGGCAAGAAAGCTTCCTGTCTCAGGTTCAAGAAGGGGAACCGGTCCTCCCATCTTCAAACAACCCAAGGAAATGCCCCAGGATTTTAAAGGCTGAGCAGGGTTTTCGTCAAAGGGTCTGGGGGTGTTGAGCCACGGAGAGCTCATTTGTGAGCATCTGTGAGGTCTCCCTCTCCCCAAGTTTTAACCAGACACATTACCACTGGGACCTGGTGGTGTGCATGGCTGGGCAGGGGTTTCTCCAGCCGACTTGGAAGAATCAGAGCATGGCTCCCCATCCCATGGAATTCCCTGACCAGTAGTATTCCCTGGGGTTCAGTTCATTAGAGGCAGTTGTAATGCCTGTTACCATGTATTTTCTTGATGAAATAGTTGTGTGTTCTCTATGAAACGAAACCGCTTGAGGCCATTCAAGCACACGTCCGTGCGAGCCCAGCGTGCAGGCTCTTTATGACTCGGTCTCTTGGTCAGTTTATTGTCGCTGGGACCCCAGTTTCCTCTGTGCCTCGTGGCACTACTGCAGTTCAGTTTTTAGTCAAATACTGTCTCATGTATGTCTAGAGAGGCCTTTTGATTAAAGACAGGATCTTGTATTTGGCAGCTCTGGCTGCTATAACAAAATGTCACACACTGGGTGACTCGGACAGAAATTTATTTTCTCACAGTTCCGCAGGCTGGAAGTCTGAGATCCGGGTACCAGCATGGTTGGGTTCTGAGGAGGACTGTCTTCCTGGCTTGCAGACGGCCACCTTCTCGGTGGGTCCTCACGTGGTGGAGAGAGCACGACAAAGTTCCTGGTGCCTCTTTTTGTAAGGACATTAACTCCATCATGGGGACCGTCCCTGCCCACATGACCTCATCTACTCCTCATTACCTCCCAGAGGCCTACCTCCGAAAACCATCACATTGACAAACTTGCGGAGGGATGGAGGGGATACAAATATTCGTCCACGTCAAGACCCAGATCTTGAAGCGCACCTTAAGGGCGTTCAGGTAATATGGTGGACTGAATCCGTGACTGTCACCACGCCCTCCTGAGACAGCGGTGAGTGATATTAAGGGACAACAGACATATGAAGCTGCTAGGACAAAGAAAATAACAGCAGAATAATAGAAATAAAATTCAACAACACTTTCAAAGCTGAAAAGTGGATGAACAGATTGAACAGACCAGAGAAAGGTGAAAACTAACTCTTCACATTTTGGGAGCCATGGGCCAGAAAATTCATGCTACAGAAACCCAGTAAGTTTCAGGAGCCAGAGGCTTCAGGCAGCTCTAAAGACAGGGTTGGGGGTGCAGGTGGGGCTGGAAAAGGTAGGTGCTTTAAAAGATCATGTAAGAAGCAGTTGGATCTCTGGATCCCCTTATGCACCCCATGCAGAGAAGCAACTGCTCCCTGCTTCAAATCCTGGCAAAAGAAGTGGAGCTCAGCCATTGTGGAGCTTGAACCAATGTGGTTATGGCCACGTGGGCCATGCCCACTGGGGTCATGGGACTCCATAATGAATAATGTATGACTGCTTGCTGACCTGTGATGAGGCCCATCTTTTCTCCCACCCCTGCCCTGAGAGCTAGGCATGCCAGCAGCCAAGGCTTGTGTTTCCCAAGGAGACTAGAGGACTCTTAACTAGGGAATGTGTTCAGGCCTTGGGAAAGCTCCCAGATATGGACAGTCTGGGATCCTCCACTAAACAGAGGGGTCTCCACCTGAAGCCCCTCACCTGATACTCCCCTCACTGTGCACCATTCAGTACAGTGACCCCAGCCACAGAGCACTGGAGATGTGGGTGGTAAGACTGAGGAGCTGGGTTTGTATTTGTGTTTGACTTTAATGAACTTGGGCTCCCCTGGTGGCTCAGCTGGTAAAGAATCTGCCTGCAATGCAGGAGACCTGGGTTCAATCCCTGGGTTGGGAAGATCCCCTGGAGAAGGGATAGGCTACCCACTCTGGTATTCTGGCCTGGAGAATTCCTTGGACTGTATAGAACATGGGGTCACAAAGAGTCAGACATGACTGAGCGACTTTCACTTCACTTTATGAACTTAAAAAGTTACGTGGGGTTGGGGGTGGGTGGGTAGGGGCTACCATAATGGACAGCATGAGCCAGGAAAACTGAGAATTTGATTTTGTTTTTCTAAAGGTTCTGGCCTCAATTTTCACTGAAGCAGTGGTATTAAGTTTTATACCCACCAGACAATTCCTGAGGAATTTTCTTTCTGCCAGACAGACACTTACTGTGTAGGTCACTGATCTTATTCTAATTCCGTATGTTCAAACCCTGGCCTCCACAGCTGGATTTCCATATTTTTGCATCAGTGTAACACCGTCCATGAGTAAGTAATCCTACATCTGGGTTGCCGATGCCATGTGTTCATATTTATGTGGGTATAGATTTGGGCTTCGTCTTACACAAAAAAAAGGCACAATTCCTTCCAAATCTTATTCCTAAGGCACTAGGGCAATTTGATTATCAATCTACCGTGGCTTCATTTGTAACAAGAATAGAGTTAAGAACTGTTCACAGATTTGATGTCTCCGAATTCACCTGCTCGCTACCATTTACTTGTAACCCCAACATCAGCGTTGGGACACTTCTGCAGTCATCTGCAGACATCTGCAGAGCAGTGAAAAATTTGAGCTCGCTGACAAAGTGCACCTTCCTTGCTGAGACGAAACAAGGCAATCATCGGCCCTCTTGTTTCGGTTCTCATATGGTGACTCAGTGCCCTTTTGCAGTCTACGTAGTGCCGTGTCTTTTCTGTTTTCAGGTTTTTTTGTTGGTGGTTTCTCCTTTTAAAATGATGCCCACACACAGTGTTGAATCGCTGTCTGGTGTTTCTTACTGCAGGAAGGTTGTGCTGTGCCATATGAAGGAAATGCATGTGTTTGATAAGCTTTTGTTCAGGCAGGAGTCATGGTGCTGTTGGCAGAGTTCAAGGTTAATGAGTCAACAACATGAAATAAATATGTGAGGTGATAGATGTGTTAATTAATGTAATGGAGAAATCTTCTCACTATCTGTATATGTTATCAACCGCTTTGTGTACTTTAAATATCTTAAAATTTTATTTGTCAATTACACCTCCATAAAACTGGGGAAGAAAAAAAAAAGAACAGAAACACATGTGAAACAAAATTACGTGTTGATCCCTTGACAAAAGTACTGTGACCCGAGGCTCGAAGGAACCTAACCCTGTGTTTCCCCTGGGAGAAATGGTTGAGTGTTCGTTAATCTGGTATTCTTACCAGTGTTAGAGAACATAGCAAATAGTGGGCATTGACTGTAATTGCTTCCTGCTGCCGTTGTAGTTTTAGGTACTTTTAGGCATAATCTTCTTGAACATTCTTATGTACTTGCTCTGCTCTGATTTGTATTCTTAGTAACTAGTAACCTCAGTGGCAGTCTTTCTGTTATGATTACCTTCATACCTTGATTTTATCTTGTTTTCAAGGCTGGCAGCTTTTTGAGGTGTTCCAGTTTACCTTGCAGTTTTCTTTAAAACTGTTATTATTTATTTTTGCTGTGCTGGGTCTTTGTTGCTGTCTGCGGTTTCTTAGCTTGCAGCGAGCGGGGACTGCCTCTTGCGGTGGTGTCCCGGCTTCTCCTTGCAGGGGCCTCTCTCGTTGTGGAGCACGGGCTCCAGGCAGGTGGGCTTCAGTAGCTGTGGTGCACAGGCTTAGTTGCCTCATAGCATGTGAATCTTCCCAGACCAGGGGTTGAACCCGAGTCCTCCGCATTGGCAGGCAGATTGTTCATGACCGGACCACCAGGGAAATCCACCTTTCAGTCGTTTTTAATGTTACTGTCAATGGAAGAAACCCACTGAAAAATCATTTATAATGGCTAGTCCTATGGCTTCATCTTCTCTCTCCATCTGTCAATGGAAGTAACCCACTGAAAAATCATTTGTAATTGCTAGTCCTATGGATTCATAGGACTATCTCCATCCAACAAAGGGAGAAATATATCATTCCTAAAAGTTCATCAAAATTTGAGTCTGTGGCTAAGGATTTAAAAGAGAAAAATCCCAATATTTAGAGGCATAGTTCTTGTATTTTAAAAAATACTGCATTGAACATAGGCCAGGTTAAATAAATGCTTTTCGTGTGAAGATATTTCCATGTGGAAAATGTCCAGATTCTGCATCTGTGTCTGGTTAATGTCTAATATTATGAATTTAATAATGTTTAAGAAACATTTTTCTTATTCAAGTAAGACCTCCTTCTCGAGATTCATACCACCATATAACCATGCAGGAAGAAAAAAAAGACACAAAAGGAACATAATGCTATGACTGAGTTCTGTTTATATGTGTATGTGAATTAGAAATTATCTCAATTTACTAAATGGTAAAGATACATTATTGTGTTTATGTTTAAGTAATAATAAGTATCAATGTATCCTGAATCTAGTAAGTACCAGATCAGTGTTTTGGGCAGGGTGGGGGAGGTTAAAAAAAAAAAAAGGCAAAGGGAGAGAAAAAAAAGGGAATGAAACTACTCAATTCTTCAAATGAGCAGGAAAGAAAATAACCACAGATGCCTATAAAAGACTACTTGCTAATTTTAAGTGTGTTAAATGCTGGTTAGATTTCAAGGTAAGAGAATGGGTGACTGGATTATACCAAGAGACTGAAGCCTGGTTCCCACTAAAGATTGGAATGGCCTTGAATAAGCCTTTTAGCCCTAGAACCAAAATGTGTAACCCACTGTAGTATCTAAGCTAAATGTCCAGCGTGTGTTTGGTATCTCCCTGCTCATTAAACATCAAAGCCACGTTATGTGGCACACATCATCGTTTCTGATCTACCAACAAGGAAACTGAGGCTCAGAGAGGCCCAGTAACTTGTCTAGGGTCACACAGCTAGTAAACGGTGGAAATGCAGTTTGAACTCAGGTCTGTTGAACTCCAAAATCTGTATTCCTTACCAAATGTTAAAACTTTATGTATCAACCTGTATTTGTGGATTTGAGTTTGAATTGTTGGAGATAAGTGTCAATATTCTTATTTGCCTTTTATCTCTCTAGTAGGTGCTGAAGTATAAATTGATGTATATACTTTTTAATGTTCTATACAGTGCAAACAATTGACACTATTTCTAAAGAATCATATAGAAGTTGACTATAGCTGTGAATCGTCTGACCAGAAGTTTTTAAATTTTGGCAGATATTGACTACCTGCAGAAATTTTAACTGTTAACCGTTGGGAAATCCTTCCTTTTCCATTTCTCCCACCTGACTCCTTGATAGAAGGTCAATATGAAGTGTGTATCTGGCTGTTTTGAGGGAATAAGACTCAAGGAATGAAAATGCAAAGTAAGAGAGGTTAGTGTATGACATGCATCTGATCTTCCTGACATTGATTCTCCATGTGACTGAAAGTATCTGAGAGTTCAGCTTTTGGATTTAGTTACTTACTGTGAGCGTTGAGTGCATATATCACTGGAATCTCTTCCGGCTTCTGTCTCTTAGAAGATTAGAAAGTCCTTGACTTCTCATCCATTTGTAAAAATATTTGATTCCTTAGTTCTTTGATATTTGTCATATATTCATACAACTTGACCCACTCCAGTACTCTTGCCTGGAAAATCCCATGAATGGAGGAGCCTGGTAGGCTGCCAGTCCATGGGGTCGTGAAGAGTCAGACACGACTGAGCGACTTCACTTTCACTTTTCACTTTCATGCATTGGAGAAGGAAATGGCAACCCACTCCAGGGTTCTTGGCTGGAGAATCCCAGGGACAGGGGAGCCTGGTGGGCTGCCATCTATGGGGTCGCACAGAGTTGGACACGACTGAAGCGACTTAGCAGCAGCAGCATACAACTTGAAAATACATACGCTAGTTTATAACCTATAGAAAAAATTGAAAGTAACGTATGTGTATGAGAATATAAATGTAGATGTACCCCTGATGTATTGTGTGGATGATTCGTTATGCTTGAAGGCGATGGTTTTAGGGTTGTTGTTTTTTTTCCTGTGCTAGACTTTGTCCCGTCTTTGGGTTGAATGGCTTATACAAATTATGGCTTATTTGGAGCCATTTTTGCATTCTTTTGTGTTTGACCAAAGAAGATATTCCTCAGAATCAGAGACCAGTGGGATCCCCCCAAAGTATCTTCTTACTTTCTAAATGGTAGATGGCTTTAGTGACAGCACCCAGAAATTTTAATTCCCACTGGCCTCTAGGAATCTAGATTTAAACAAACTAGGCTTGAAAGGCGATGGCACCCCACTCCAGTACTCTTGCCTGGAAAATCCCATGGACGGAGGAGCCTGGTAGGCTGCAGTCCATGGGGTTGCTAGAGTCGGACACAACTGAGCGACTTCACTTTCACTTTTCACTTTCATGCATTGGAGAAGGAAATGGCAACCCACTCCAGTGTTCTTGCCTGGAGAATCCTAGGGACGGGGGAGCCTGGTGGGCTGCCGTCTATGGGGTCGCACAGAGTCGGACACGACTGAAGCGACTTAGCAGCAGCAGCAGGCTTGATAAGCGTTATACTATAGAATTAGAACCGTGTCATGGCTTTGTCACTTTGAAGGTGTAATGTGTGTTTTCTGAACTTCAGAAATACAGATTAAGGTTGTTGAAGTGCTTAGAAAACAATAACATCAGTATGCCTTTATTACATTATTAATTTCTTCAGTATTTTTAGCCAAGTACAGGCCCACAGCCTTATTGAGCTGTGTACATAACCCTGTCTCCATGTGATTTATGTCAGTTGACATCATTATGGAAATAATGTAACACTTCGTTAAGCATTAGGAAATTATTGTTCTGTATTAGTCATTTTACCAAAAGAGTCTCTCTTCAATGCCTTAAAGAATTTAAAAAATCAATTTCTCTTTGAAATATGTGCTTTCCCATTTCTCCTCAGAGTACAGTAAGCCTAATTTTATACTTTCAGGATGCTTCAGGGTCCTTATTAAAACATTTCTTACTATGCATGCCCTGAATAATGATGCTCACAGGGGCTATTAAACGGTGTAGAACCATTTGGTCTTTTTTCTTTAAAATCCCCTCCCCCATCTCCATCTCTCTATAATGCTACTTCTATCTGGCTGCTGCTTGCTTTCTGATTTATGTTTCTATGGTCTAAGAAACCAGACTACCAAGCCCATTCAGATTGTAACTAAAATTAAAGTAAACTAGCTGGGAGTCGGAGCTTGGGGAGCCCTCAGAATGATTTAACTGCATGAATTTTAATGCATGGATTTGTGCCATCCTTTCTGCTGGCTGCATTGCTTTTTTGGCTTCTTGCTGGCTGGAAAGTTGACTTCAATTTAGATTTGTGAATGCTGTGGTGACTTAAAATGCTAACAACTCTTTCAAAGTAATGCCTGGATTCTCAAGAGGAGGACAGTTCGTTGAATTTGTTTCAAATCATTAGTAAAGGTGAAAGTTCTCTAAGTTAAAATACATCAGTATAAAGAAACAAGTATTACCTGAGTTTCAGATTCATACTCATTTAATTGGCTCGCCTGCTATTCCAGTGGTTTTTTTAAACTGGGAAGGAATTGACAGGTATGGAAGATTCAGCTTCAGCTCACAACGTGAAAGCCTTGTTCTTCTTGCATATTTTTGCTGAGCCAACCATGAGCCCAGTATAACTTTTGCAATTCCATTGAGGCAAGTTAAAATTTTAGCTGAACCTTCTCATAAACTGGCAACATGAGACTTGAAAATAGTTTAATGACCTCATTAGGAAATTCATCCAACCTGTGATTTTAGATAGGTGCATTTGAAAATAACCTTTTAGGTGTATTCTAAATGACCAAAGCCTGGTATGCTCTAAGCTAGTTCTATAAAATTCCCACCTCAAATTTGTAAGCTGAGACTTAGATTTTTTTTTAACCTTTTTTACTCTTCAAGTGAGTTTCTTATTGTGGGGGGGTCTTGGTAGGAGAATGCAACTCTGAATTTTCTCTGTAACTGAATAAATCAGTTGTAGGCTAATACTCAGTGGCACAGATGGTGAAGAATCTGCCGGCAGTGCGGGAAACCCGGGTTCAATCTCTAGGTCGGGAAGATCCCCTAGAGAAATAAATAGCAACCCACTCCAGTATTTGCCTGGAGAATGCCATGGTCAGAGGAGCCTGGCAGGCTACAGTGCATGGGGGTGCAAAGTCTAACACAACTTAGTGATTAAAACAATTTCAGGTTGTTGTTTAGCCCCTAAGTATGACCCCATGGACTGCAGCACACAAGTCTTCCCTGTCCTTTAGTATCTTCCAGAGTTTGCCCAGACTCCGGTCCATTCAGTCGCTAATACCATCTAACCATCTCATCCTCTATCGCCCCCCAACTCCTCCTGCTCTCAGTATTTCCCAGCATCAGGGTCTTTTCCTGTTAAGTCAGCTCTTCACATCAGGTGGCCAAAGTATTGGAGCTTCAGCTTCAGCATCAGTCCTTCCAATGAATATTCAGGAATCGTTCCAATGATTTCCTTTAGGATTGACTGGAGTGGGTAGCCATTCCCTTCTCCAGGGGATCGTTCCGACCCAGGGATTGAAGCCAGGTCTCCTGCATTGCAGGCAGATTTTTTAACATCTGAGCCACAAGGGAAACCCATTCATAGGTGGATACATATCAGTTTTGAAGGTGTAATTTTCTTATTTGTAAAGTTAAAGTGCTTTTCTCTCAGCTATGCAAATTAGGAAATGAGGGTAACTTTATCATGAATATTTAAGATGGTAAAAATTCTACTTTGATTATGATTGACATAGGAAATCCTTAAGGTATTGTTCAAACAATAGTTACACAACCCCTACATGAAATAGAGGACCTCTGGGAAATAGAGTAATACTACTTCTTACATATAACTTTCAAAATACCTAAAATTTGTTACTGCCCACTTTCCAGCAGCTTTGCTTTTTCCCTCTCACTTCTCTGAATGTGTCTCTTTCCACTGCATCCCTGTGTCTGTCTCTAAGGCTCACTCATTGTTCTTTTGTGGTTTCTTGTCCAATTTCATTTCCCCGTGAAGCCCGTTCTCTCCCTTGATTTTATACTGAGACTTGTTTGGTTGTCCCTTTGCTTCAGATTTCTTGTCAGTTCTCCAGTTTGCATATGTTTCATTTGACATACATATCAAATGTATGTCAAATCATTTTGTATATCATGTACATCAAAATGATATACATGATATATCATTGGGATATCCTAACTCATTCAAAAGACGAACCTGTCTCACCCCCAGCCCAAAGTCAGACCCCTTCCTTACCTCCCCATCAGGATTGGGGCATCAGTTGAGTTCAGTGCAGGAAGGGATTTGATATAAGAAATTAGGCGCTTACATCACTTGGAGAATGAAAAGGTAATGGAAAGTTATCTGAATACAGTTAGATAGGAACAGGCCTGTTGATTCAAACTCAGGATTGCATTCCCAAGCAGAAATACTCAGGGGAAAAACAACAACTTAGCCAAAGTGGAAGAAACAGACTCTTAGTCCCTTAGAACAGAGTTCTAAGATGAAACTGAGAAAAGGACTCAGTTACTAACACTGGGGTTCCAAAATCAGAATACCTGGGCAGAGCAGGATCAGCCACGATTCTTAAGACCAGGTTAGATGCCTTATTCTCCACCCTGTTTCCAGTGCCTGCCTGTATGCCTGGAACATAGGATCGGCTAAAATCAAAACATAACAAGAAACATTATTGGAAAAAAAGATGAATGAAATCCACAGATAAAATATTCAAAAATTGTTCATTGACTTGAAGAAGAGCAGACAGTTGAGGTTTGGCAGTCCTTCCTGTTAGTATAGAATCCTGTGAAGTCTCTGGGCACGGAAGGCCAAGCAGAATCTGCCTTCTGGTTGGGGTGAATCTTCCATTGAGATTGAGCCCATTCAGTGAGATGTATTTCACCTTGCATTTCTCTAAAAATGACATTAGTTACAAGCTGTGTAGATGCTACATTTAATTCCTATAACTCTCAGTTAAGTCAAGAACAAGGTTTATTTTAAAATCCTTGCAGTTAATATCTCCATTTCAAAAGCCTATTCAAATGTTTGTGGAATTTTAACTTCATTTAATTTGGTAACATGTAGCACTCTGCTTTTAAAATGATAAAATAGTTTAAAAGCTTCCTTGGCTTGTTAGATCTGTTGTGTAGACCTGTGTTTTTGTTTTTTTTAGGGATTCATTTCAGTTATGTGACTGAACCTCAAATACAAACATACAACTTTCCCATGTTGTTTTAGTAATATTGGAAGGAGCTTTTAAAAAGCAAGAAGTTTAGAAAAAGAAGCTTAAACTCAGATGTCATTCAAAATTTGAGTTTCTTGAAATTCCCTAATCTCCTTTCTTTCTAATATCCTTTCCAAGAACCACTATAAGTAAGATAGTACACTAGACTCCCTTTTAAGGAAGGAAATTCAATATAAGATAGATAACCGACAAAGTCCTACTGTGTATCACAGGGAACTAGACTCAATATTTTGTAATAATCTATAAGGGAAAGGAATCTGAAGAAGTAGATATGGATATGTACAACTGTATCATTTTGCTGTACACTTGAAACTAACACAACAGTGTAAATCAACTATACTTCAATTAGAAACTAGAAAATAAATTCAAATGGCCCCTCATCACATGCATCAATTTCTTCTATTAAAGTAGAGGTTCGTGTGGGTAACCTTCTGAAAAGAACCTCTCTGAATCATTAACTCAGAAGAGGTTACAATCAGTTGGTGGGCGAACTGGTTGAGATCTCTGTTCTAGTTCTGATTAACAAGCGGACCTTCCCAGCTCGGGTTCTCACAGAACTGACTTCTGCCTTCCCGTCCGATCCCAGCCAGGGTCCCACCTGGCTCGCCTACCCGGTGACTCGTCCTTCCTCTGAACGCACAGCATCCCCTGCTGTCTCCCCCCCTCACTCGGCCCTGAGCTTGAAAACTCTGCCCAGAGACCTGTGCCCTCATCTGCCCTGCACGTTCTGCAGACACTGAGGCCTCCCACTACCCTCCACAGCCCACGCGTAGTAATATTGACAGGTGTCCATGACATCATGGCTGATGATGTAGTAATGGTGATTACAATCTATTTTATTAAAAGGGAATCACTGTCTTCTGGAAGCACTACAGAAAATTAGCAGTTGAGGCTGCCAAGGTAATCAGTGGATACTCTTTGGCATTCTAGATGTGAAATCTTCTTTGCAAAGTCTGGAAGTATGGGATGTTAGATTTTGGCTTGGTTTTGTCCTGCTCTCTTTTTTCTTTTTTCTTAATTTATTTTTAATTGAGAAATAATTGTTTTTCAATATTATGTTGGTGTCTGCCATACATCAACATGAATCAGCCATAGGTATACATATGTCCCCTCATTCTTGAACCTCCCACCCCATCCCAACCCTCTACGTTGTCACAGAGCCCCGGTTTGAGTTCCCTGAGCCTTTTTTTTTTGAAGTATAGTTGATTTACAATGTTGTGTTAGTTTCAGCTGTGCAGCAAAATGATTCCGTTTTATATGTATTCTTATATATATATAAATATTCTTTTTCAGATTTTTTCCAGTAATAGGTTATTACTAAATATTGAGTATACTTCCCTGTGTTATACAGTAGATCCTTGTTGATCATCTATTTTATATATAGTAGTGTGTCTATGTTAATCCCAAATTCCTAATTTATCCCTCCCCTTCCAGTTTTCCCCTTTGGTAACCATAAGTCTGTTTTCCATGTCTGTGAATCTGCTTCTGTTTTGTAAATAAGTTCTTTTGTATTATTTTTTAGATTCTACATTTAAGTGATGTCACATGGTATTTGTCTTTCTCCTTCTGGCTTACTTCGCTTAACATGATACTTCTCGTTCCATCCATGTTGCTACAAATGGCATTATTTCATTCTTTTTTTTATGGCTGAGCAATATTCTGTTGTGTATTTGTACCACATTTTCTTCATCCATTCATCTGTTGATGGACATTTAGGTTGCTTTCATGTCTTGGCTATTGTAAATACTGCTTCATTGGCATTGGGGTGCCTGTGTCTGCACCCCAGTGTATATACTCTTGTTTTTTCTTTAGAAAGTACAGAAGACAAAAATTAATTTTTCAGGGTGTACTGAGGAAAGTTAATGGAATGCGCCTACCATCTGAAGCTAGTCCAGTGCCTTAACTATAAAGATACTCAGTTTTTGGTGACTGAATAAATGAATAACCGTGTGAACTAGATTTGAGCACAAGCCATCTGAATTCAGAGGTGTTGCATACAGCGGTACTTGCAAAAGTTGTCTCGCTGGTAGGTTTACATCGTTGGGATTAAGTCATCCATATTCCTTTCCCCCTCCTCTTATTTGTCCAAAATACAAATAAAGCAAGTCTGGTTTCTGTATTTGGTAATTCCTGTGGTTTGACTTCTACGATGCTGTATTGTACTGAGATATGGTTATATTGCACAGGTGGTCCCTGCACGTGGGGACGGGGACTGGTGAGTCTGTTCCTGTTGTCATCCACCTGGACAAGGAGGCCGGTCTCTCTAGAAACCTGAAACGGGGAGAGCAGGCTCCAGGTGGCGGGAGAGGAAAATACGTCTCTTGGATTCGCCTGTGAAGCTGGTTGGGCCCCTTGTGTCTCCCACCTGCTAACAAAAAGAAGAGGAGGCCTGTCCTTCTTGGGGCCTGAGCATTAAAGATGGAACCGTGTCTCTTGAAGGCAATGTGGAGCAGTAGCCATAGCCACAGAGAAAGCTGGACATTAGTTACAGGCAGTGAGACAGATGTTAGTCCTTTCTATTGCAGTGGTAGCACCCAGTGTGACCTGAGCTCAGCTTCATGCAAACAAAAGGCTGGAGGCCTTTAAACACGGGGTTTGCTAAAGGCCCTGGAGCTGGTCAGCGCTGTGAGCAGGCCGTCTGTGTCTATTCGCAGGCTGTTATTGAAGTTTGGCTCCCAGCCTCCCACAGAGCCTCGGAGACAGGGGTTCTGTCATGTTTCATGATTAGGCTTCAAAGGCCTGGCTTCCACATCCCTGAGAAAGACGCTCCTGGGTTGTAGAAGGCGGCACATGTACATCTGTGTCTGTCTTGAAGGCGCAGAGAAAGACCTACTCCTGCCAGTTTCCTAAAGTAAATGCCCTAAGAAAAGGGAGCCAGGAGCCTGTGTCGGGTTTTGCCTGGAACAAGCAGTCCCTTCGTTTGGCAGCATTGAGCTTCAGTCAGGCACTTCTGGGGGCCTAGAGTCATCACCCCAAGGACAACGCCTTGAGCTGCTGGAAACTGTGTGTTTCTTCAAGTCTCCTAGTGTGAGGGGGCGGCGGGGTGGACAAAATCGTTTGTGTTGAAAATTGAGTTCTTCCAGGCCAAGGTGGGGCTTCCCTGGAGGCTCAGACAGTGACGAATCCGCCTGCAATAAGGGGTACCCAGTTCGATCGCTGGGTGGGGAAGATCCCCTGGAGAAGGAAATGGCAACCCACCTCAGTATTCTTGCCTGGGAAATCCCATGGACAGAGGAGCCTGGCGGGCTACAGTCCACAGGGGTCGCAAAGAGCTGGACACAACTGAGTAACTAACACACAGGCCAAGGTGGAGCCCAGGTCAGCAAGAGGTTCAGAGAAAACCTCTAGACTAAGACTTGGGTTCGGTCAAGGAGAGAGTCTTTGTCACCACTTTGGGCCAACTGCAAGGGGAAAATGGGTGGACCTGAGAGGGAATGTGCCAGGAGCCAGCATATTGCATATTGAGTGCATATTGCATATTGAGTGCAGCACTTTACACAGCATCATCTTTTAGGATCTGGAATAGCTCAACTGGAATTCTATCACTGCTGGGAGCCAGCGTGAGGAACTCCGCCCGTGGCAAAGGTCATGAGGAAGGAGGCTTGGCATACGCAAAGGCGGGATCAAGCCTCAGGAGTCTCCCTGGAAATTCTGTAGCATCTACCCCCAAAACCAGAGCCTGCCTACTTTCTGCTCTCGCCTACACCTCTGACTTTACGGGGGGCTGTTCCCCACTACCTCTCTCTGAAAAAAGAGTTAGCTTACAGCTCCAGTTAAGCCGGCAGGAATGGTCCAACATTCCCTTCCAGTGGTTACCTGGGAGCCTCCAATCGTATTTCATGAGGAAAATGGCATTTCCTTCTCCTGACAGCAAGAATTTAAGTGACTTGTGATGAATCGGACCATTTCTTCTTTGTAAAGTTAAACTCTAGCTTTTGAGCAACTTAGGATTTCAGGTTTCTACATCTGAGGTTATGTCGATTCTCATGTATGATAAGCTTCTTTAGATCAAGGATCAAAGGTGTGAAAGTAACATTGGAGCCCTGAGGTACATTTTTTATGGGAAAGCCACAGTTTTGTACTTAGTTTTGAAAGAAATGTTGTCAAGGTTTCTTTTGCTGTTTGTCCTTTTTTTTTTTTGCCACAGTGCTTGAAGATTTGTTCTTCCTCTTTCAACGGACAGGAGAACTGTAAAGTTCCTTTTCTTGGGTCTTCTAGAGCAGGGGTTAACAAACTATGACCCACAGGGAAAATCCATCTCCAGTCCTGTGTTTGTAGATAAAGCTTTACTGGAACACAGCCGCCTTATTCATTTGTATACTGTCTAGAGCCGCTGTGACAGAGTTGAGTATCATAGTTTCCATAAAGACAGTGGCTCTGTGGCCCTTTACAGAAAAAGTTGGTCAATACCTGTTTTACATAGTCACAGATTCTTTTTTCATTATAAATATATTCTCCATCTGTTTGAGGCGTAGAGTTGAAAACCTTACAAAATCTATACTTGCTACCTTTGGACGCAATTGTATTTCCTCCTAAATTTTTATTTGAGGAACTCAGGTTGAGTGGACAGCATTGTTTCAAGGCCCATAGAAGTTTCAAAGAAAGAGAATAAGTGCATACCAAGTAGCCAGGTTTCCTCATAAACTGGAAATGTTGACTCTGTATAAAGACTTTCATCACACACAGTGGAGAGCGATAAGAATTTGCAGTGAAGTTACTGTCCTTCGTGAATTGTGAAGAAATTTCTGGATAAGTTTCTATTTTGAAAATAAAGATGACAATAACAATGAAACCTTTATCTCTGTCTCTGAAAAATATAACCTTCCTTCTTATTCATCCTTTCCATAAAATGTATCCTTACATTTCCTCTATAACGAAATCAAGCCTTATAATCCCAGAGGGTCAAAGGAGGCCTTTAGCTTGTAATATTTCTGTGCCCTGAGGTGAATAAATGGTAGCTTTTAAAAGCATTTAAGCTCATAGCCAGATATTAGATACTAGATTCTTATAATTTTCCTGCCCCTGAGTTTTGACCTCTTCAAACTAAGCTCATCTCCTCACACCCCTTCGGATGGCTACATTTAAAAAAGCAAAAATGGTGAGAATGTGGAAAGATTGGAGCCCTGTGCACTTTGGGTGGGGATGTAAAATGGTGCAGTGACTCTGGAAAACAGTATGGTGGTTCCTAAAAATAGTAAACAGAACCACCACATACATGGCGCGGCATTCACTTCTGGATATGCACCCACAAGAACTAAAGCAAGATCTCAAAGGATATTTGCACACACATGCTCACGGCAGGGCTATTCACCATAGCCAAGAAGTGGAAGCAACTCCAAGGGCCTGTCGACAGATGAATGGATAAACAGAATGCACTGCATATACAAATAAAATGGAATATTTTTTCAGCTGTAAGAAAGAAGTCCTGTCAGATGCTACAACATGGATGGACCTTGCTAAGTGAAACAAACCAGTCACAGAGAAAAGACATATTGTCTGATTTCATGTATACGAGGTACCCAGAGGAGTCAGATTGACAGATACAGAAAGTAGAATGGTGGCTGCTAAGGGCTGTGCAGCAGGGAGAAGAAAGGGGAGTTACTGTTTAATGGGTATAGAGTTTCGGTTCCACAAGATGACAATATCGGTTACACAGCCATGTGAATATACTTAACACTACCGAACTGTACCCTTGAAAGTGGTTATGATGGTCGATTGTATGTAACATGTATGTTACCGCAATTTAAATAAGGCTAAGCTGATGGAGTCCCTGAGCTAAGAGTTCTGACAGAAGTGTGACAAAGTCCAGACTGTTTCTGTTCCGGCTCTGTCTTCGTGCTTTCACAGCGGTTAATTTATCGCGTTAGCTCTGTCAGGTGACAGGATGTTTTAATAGGGAAAGAAATCAAATCAAGCTGACTGACCTGTTTTCAGCGCTCACTCCTGTAATATTGTATAGACACAACGTTGAGCAAGATTTGCTATTAACTTGCTGACAAGGCCAGGGAAACCACTTTGTGGGTTTGTGAGGGAGAAAGAAAAAGGGGGTGATGATTTACTTGGCCTGTGAGCACGGTTGAGGTCAGCTGGATTCCTGGCAGGACCACGGCGATCAAACACTTCATCCGCTCACTTACTCAAGCTGACATGGTGCTGCGTAAATGCATCCTAAGTCATTTCAGTCGTGTCCAACTTTTTGCAACCCTATGGACTGTAGCCCACCAGGCTCCTCTGTCCATGGAATTCTCCAGGCAAAAAATACTGGAACCCTCCTCCAGGGGATCTTCCTGACCCAGGGATCGAACCGGCATCTCTTACGTCTCTGGCTCTGGCAGACGGGTTCTTCACCACTAGCACCACCTGGGAAGCCCGAGATGGAACTAACAATCATTAAATCTGACTATTAGGGGACTTCCCTGGCGGTCCAGGAGCTAAGACTCCACACTTCTAATGCAGGGGGCCAGGGTTTGATCCCTGGTCAGGGAACTAGATCCCTCATGCCGCAACTAAGAGTTTGCATGGCACGACTAAGACCTGGGGCAGCCAATTAATAAAATAAAAATAAATAATAAAAAATAAATTGCTGCCCTGGCCCAGACATTTCCTCAAATCATCTCATCATTGACTGTCAATCCCTAGAAATGAGAAACTGCTAGACAGTGTTATGTGGGAAAAAAGATCCACGTATGATGTCATAAAGAATCAGTCCCAAGCAAAGAAGGAAATTGAATTCTGCTATTTTCATTGGTGAATTAGAGGTTGCTCGTTTGTCAGCTTTCACTGTTCATGTAACAGTTGCTTCAAAAGGAGTGCAAAAATACCCATCAGAAACAAAACTCAGAAGTTGGAACCACAAAAGATGAATGGAGAAGGCTGAGCATTCATTTAAGGGCGCACCATGCTGCTCGTCACATCTCACTGGCTTGTCATTACGGGGGGGCACTAACAGTGTCTGTAAGAAGCAGAGCCTCAGGGAAAACTCTGAATGGCCCCATGCTTCTGGACCTTTCTTCTTCATTGCATTTATTTTGAGATTTCTTCTTTTGGCAGTGTTTATGTTTTTCAGTTTTTCCAATTGCTGCTGGGTAAATGTTCAGTTCACACACCTGCTATTCAGATAGTCTGGTATTTTTTTTTTTTTAAGGGAATAGTATCTAGGTACTGAAGGTTGATTTTTTTTCCCCCCTCCTAATACAGATGAATAATTCTCTTCTCCTATTTGAAGGTCATGGCTATTTGGCCATATTGTTTTTATCATTAGCTGGTGAATGCTTGGAAAAAGGGTAGCCAAACCCAGTTTGTTTCTGGGTGAAGCAACTTACCTTGCAAGAGCAAAAGATTGAAATGGAAATGAGAAAGTACGTTTGGTGTGCAGAATAGGAAGGGAGAGTCCTAAGTTACTTCAACTTTCTCTTATATTTGCAAGGTTTTGTTTATTTAATACATGTGATTATTATGCATTTCTTCTTCATGAGCATTTCTGTTTTGCTTTGGCATAAAAGTCTTTATGTAACTCAGTTTTTCAAGGACATAGCAAATCCACACATTTCTTACCTGTATAGTTCTCTCCATCAGAAGTGACCAATGAGAAGTAACTGAGTAGATGCTGACTTTCCTAAACATGAACATCGTTTATCGTACTCATATCAAAGAAAAGAGTGAAATGATAAATTTTTGTGTGACCCTGTATTTCCTTTGGCATGTTTAACTTTTTCCTAAAGTTCAACGGGATCCTAAAAACAATCATAGTTTATTGAGTTTTATGTGCAAGACAGGATGCTTTTGTCTTCTTTTGTGAAACCTCATTTGATGACAATTAAATCACAGCTAAGCTTTAATAAGATGATTCGAGAAATGATCTTACAAGCGACAAAGTTTTGGCCAGAAGTGAGCAAATGTTACATCTTTTGTTCTTTTATGTATGCACTGTAGCCTGTCTGTACACAGTTGTTTGTTTATGGATAGTCTGGGTAAGTTGACAGGCATATCCTGGCTTTGAGAGCCTGGGATGGGCAGTGTAATACCACACTTAAGCTTTCACACGCTGGAACCGTGCAGCTTGGGGTCGAGTGCAGTTTTGCACCTTGGGCAAGTTGCTTAACGTCTTCTTTATCTGCAAAATAGTGATAATGGTCCCACGTCTCTAGAGTTCTTTTGAGACTGACAATGAAGTACTACATGGAAATGAGTAGTTCCTAATATTATACAGTATGAGTGTTACCATGGCAATGGAAAGGAGAAATCGAGTCTTCATAAAAATATCCCTTTCAGGCAAAATATTCATCTGAATAGACATTTGACATAACTATACATAGTATTTTCATAATTTTTGTTCAAAAATGTTGACTTTAGTTCTGACTAGATAATAAGAACAAATAAAAGCCTTCAATCTAACACCGTCATCTCTGTCTTAGAAAGTATTAGAGAAGGAAGATTTACATCTCAGCACTGCCTTCTGGAAACTTCATTGCATCAGAGTTGATCAGACCATGAGTGGAAAAACAAGCAGGGAAGTAGGCAAACCTATTTCCATTAACTTGGCGCCACACAGCCCTTTGAACAAGTGCCCTCTTATCTTTTAGGTAACAGGTGGTTGCTGGGGGTATTAAACTATTCTGGGCAGAATTTCAGATTTCCGTCTTCAGTGCGTTGGGCAGTACTCTTCAATCATAAAGCGATCAATAATAATTAGGTGTCTGGAATGAAATATAGTGCAGCATTATGCTCCCTACATCTGGAAGAGAAACTCACTTAACTAACTCAAAATCAATGAATTTTCTTTTTATTCCTGGGAGGGCCAGGGAGGTATTAGAGGTAGCAGAGAACCCGGTGGAAATGTGAATTGTAGCTTTGTACACAATCAAAAAAAATTAGATGTTGGGACGTATTTCCCTCTGACATATTTCCCTCTGAGTAATAGAAACAAACCCTAAAGCATCAAACCTTTATTTCTAACATAAATACTTTCATTCCACTGCATTCTCGATCACTGTTGGGCCACCTCTTCCACATTTAATGAAAAAGATCCCTTATAGTGGGTGATCTATAGGTGAAAGGATGAAGTGAAGCTTGTAAACAGGGCTTAACATACATTATTTTTCAGATCTTAGTTTTAAATGGAGAAAGAATTATTTCTGCTGTGTCTTATAAATCTCAGAAGACAAAACTGATGGTTATTCTGTTATAATTTGGTCTGAACTTTTTCTCTGTAAATTGGAGTAGAGCTAGAGAGAGCCCATGGAATCTGCAAACTGTAACAAACTTTCCTTAGCGCCCTCCCCAGAGCTTTGAGCCTGAGCCTTGCAACACTCCCCTAAATTGCTTCTTACATGTTGCTTCCAGGATGGACCTCAAGAATCAGTTAAGTTCAGTCACTCAGTCGTGTCTGACTCTTTGCAACCCCATGAATCGCAGCATGCCAGGCCTCCCTGTCCAACACCAACTCCTAGAGTTCACTCAGACTCACGTCCATCGAGTCAGTGATGCCATCCAGCCATCTCATCCTCTGTCCCCTTCTCCTGCCCCCAATCCCTCCCAGCATCAGTCTTTTCCAAGGAGTCAACTCTTCGCATGAGGTGGCCAAAGTACTGGAGTTTCAGCTTTAGCATCATTCCCTCCAAAGAAATCCCAGGGCTGATCTCCTTCAGAATGGACTGGTTGGATCTCCTGGCAGTCCAAGGGACTCTCAAGAGTCTTCTCCAACACCACAGTTCAAAAGCATCAATTCTTAGGTGCTCAGCTTTCTTCACAGTCCAACTCTCACATCCATACATGACCACTGGAAAAACCATAGCCTTGACTAGACGGACCTTTGTTGGCAAAGTAATGTCTCTGCTTTTGAATATGCTATCTAGGTTGGTCATAACTTTCCTTCCAAGGAGGAAGCGTCTTTTAATTTCATGGCTGCAGTCACCATCTGCAGTGATTTTGAAGCCCAAAAAGATAATGTCTGACACTGTTTCCACTGTTTCCCCATCTATTTCCCAGGAAGTGATGGGACCAGATGCCATGATCTTTGTTTTCTGAATGTTGAGCTTTATGCCAACTTTTTCACTCTCCACTTTCACTTTCATCAAGAGGCTTTTGAGTTCCTCTTCACTTTCTGCCATAAGGGTGGTGTCATCTGCATATCTGAGGTTATTGATATTTCTTCTGGCAATCTTGACTCCAGCTTGTGCTTCTTCTAGCCCAGCGTTTCTCATGATGTACTCTGCATATAAGTTAAATAAGCAAGGTGACAATATACAGCCTTGACGTACTCCTTTTCCTATTTGGAACCAGACTGTTGTTCCATGTCCAATTCTAACTGTTGCTTCCTGACCTGCATATAGGTTTCTCAAGAGGCAGGTCAGGTGGTCTGGTATTCCCATCTCTTTCAGAATTTTCCACAGTTTATTGTGATCCACACAGTCAAAGGCTTTGGCATAGTCAATAAAGCAGAAATAGATGTTTTTCTGGAACTCTCTACCCTATTTTCAAAAATCTGAATTCTAAGTTCTGCAAAACTACTCAGCTCTAAAACTTTCTATCAGTTTTCTTCCCCCCAAAACTAAAGGTCTCTCTCCTGCTATCCAGATACTGGAAGGCATTAAGAGCAATCATTCTCTGTTGATATCTGAACTATTTAAAGAAATGACCAGGAAAGAACTTGTGGCTTTTATTGTCTTATGATCACCTTTTCTTTCTAGTCTTCTGACCAGCTGTATAATTGCATTATATGGTGGCTAGGGTTATTATTCCCCTTCAGAGACTATTGAATCAGTAAAAAGAGAAGCAGAGTTAGTAAGAAGGTCCTTTGAATGTTTTTGCTTTGGAAAATAAAACATACATTGAGAAAATTCATTAAACCTCAATATATAGTTTAACAGATGGTTTTAAAGCGAACATCATATAACTGCTGCCAAGTCTCTCTGTGTGTGTTTGTGTATATACATATATATATAGAGAGAGAGAGAGAAAGCTAGAGAGACAGCATCTGGGAATCCCTTAATGTGCCTTCTGATTGCAGTCTCCCTCCCCATCAAAGGTGGTCACTGTCCTGTATTTTCATCATGCCTTTCTTTGTAGTTTTGAAGTTTAGAGACATACATCTCTAAACCTTACATTTAGTTTTTCCAGCATTTGAGTAAATGGAATCAAAGTATGTATGTTCATTTGTCTTGCTCTTTTAACTCAGCATTACTTGTAGGATTCGTTCATTGTTGTGTGTTAACTTTTTATTTTGAGAATTTTCAAACATGAGAGAATCATATATCATTGTACAATTGTGTAGTTATATAGCCATCACCTAAGAGTTACTAAGATATGGCCATATTCATGGTTTTTTTTTTTTAATCAAAATAAATGACAGACATCTCTAATCATTCATCTCTAAAAACTCAGGAAAATGTCCCGTATCACTCCAAGACCATTATCGTAGGTAGCAAAACTAAAAACTCAGGAAAATGTCCCGTATCACTCCAAGACCATTATCGTAGGTAGCAAAACTAATAGTAATTCCCTAATAGCATCTAGAACTTCCCTGGTGGCTCAGATGGTGAAGAATCCCCCTGCAAGGGGGGAGACCTGGGTTCACTCCCTGGGGTTGGGGAGATCACCTGGAGGAGGCCATGGCAACCCACTCCAGTATTCTTGCCTGGAGAATCCCATGGACAGAGGAGCCTGGTGGGCTACAGTCCATGGGGGTCACAAAGAGTCGGACACAACTGAGCGACTAAGTACAACACAATATCATCTAATATTTATATTTTCCCAACTGGCTCCCCCAAACACTTTTACAACTAGTTTGTTCAAACCAGGATCCAAATCAAGATCCATGAGAAACGTGCTGTTAGAAACACAACTTACAGTTTAAAAACAAGTCTGTGATCCTTTTTCTCCCACACTTCATCAGTAGATAAGGCTCTGGTGGGGCCTGGCTGCAGGCACTTCTCCCACAGTAAGAGGAGAATAAATCGCCTCGTCTATGCTAATGACATGTCCAACTTTCATGCTCCTTGACTCCAGAGGAAATTATACTGTCTGCATTACTGTCAGAAAACCAATTATATCCAAAGCCAAGCTGTTACTTTGGACATATACTCTGTAGTATTGAGCTGATCAAGGCTATGTCTAGTCTTTACTTATTTGGGAGATGGATAGTGGGCTGCCCATCCAGGGAGACCGCTGGAATACGGATGTCTCCCAACTGAAATTCCCACCAGGACTGCAGGACAAACAGGTGGATGGCTGGTCACTCTGCTCTGTTCGGATCTTTCTGGTTGGTCACGCCTTGCTCATTTAATATGGCAGGACTTCGGGTTTTCAGTTCTGTTTGACTCAAACTTTGATCAGAAAGGTCTTTGTAAAAGATCTTGGCCACTCTGTGTCCCTGCTGTGTTGGAAGAGCTGACCTCCCTGGCTCCTTTTTACAACATACGCTTCCTGCAACCTGGCATCTATTTTATTTTTTTTAATATTTATTTATTTGGCTGCATTGGGTCCCAGCTGTGGCACGAAGGATCTTCATTGTATCGTGGGTGATCCTTCGCTGTGGTTCAGACTCTCTAGTTATGGCACACAGGCTCAGTTGCCTCTTGGCATGTGGGATCTTAGTTCCCTGCATGCATGCTCAGTCGTGTCTGACTCTTTGTGACCCCATGGACTGTAGCTGCCCAGGCTCCTCTGTCTACAGGATTATCCCACCAAGAATACTGGAGGGGGTTGCTATTTCCTCCTCTAGAGGATCTTCCTGACCCAGGGATCGGCACCTATGGCTCCTGCATTGGCAGGCGAAATCTTTACCACTAAGCCACCTGGGAAACCCCTTAGTTTCCTGACTAGGGATCAAACCCACGTCCGCTGCCTTGGAAGGCGGATTCTTAACCACTGGACCACCAGGAAAGTCCCAGCCTGACATTTAGATCAGTGTTTCCCAAAAGATTTTCCTCAGAATAAAAGTCCCTGTGGTCCTCTATGAAAGGGTTATATTGTCAAATGAATTTGAGAGAAACACTGGGTTAAACTGGTTTCTTTAGGTCCTCTCCTGCTAATGAATACAATGGTTCTCTAGTGGTACATGGCATTTAGCAAAATTACTGTCCCCAAACCCTTTCCACAGAGCATCTCTGGGGGTTACTATACACACTATGACTTGGGTGTGATCACAAGCAACAGTAAACAAACAATCTCATCTCCTGCCTCACGGGCTGTGAAGAGTTTATCTAAGCTAGCTACCAGTGTTGGCCAAGTACAGTGGGTGGGTTGCCGTACTGGAAACGAGGAACTTCATTCACGTACTCACTCCCCTTGCACTGTCGCTGAAGTTCATATTGTAACAATGGGGGGAAATATGGAGCTGTGCTTACGTGATGAAGACACTGAAATGTTAGTTTCTACCCTTTAGGTAGAATTTCCCATGCTTTAGATTTTAGAGGGAAAAGAGTTTCAATAGTGCCTCTGTTTTGTTTTGTTTTTAATTTTTTGAAGTGTAATTGATTTACAATGTTGTGTTGATTTCTGCTGTACAACAAAGTGATTCATTTATATATATATATATACTATATATATTCATTTATTTATATATATATACACACACCTTCTTTTTTGTGTTCTTTTCCTCTGTGGTTTATCACAGGGTATTGAATTTACTTCCGTGTGCTTTACAGTAAGACCTTGTTGTTCAGTCTCTGATTTTGAGGATCATTTGATGTTAATTATGAAATATTTTAAAAGATGTTTTTCATCTTGAATTAGGTTCAGTAAGCTTTTCTTTGGATAATCAATGGATAATCAATGGAAAAACCTTCTTGCCTAGTGACTCTACACTTAGCAAAATGTTTAGATATGCATCAGATCAGATCAGTCACTCAGACATGTCTGACTCTTTTCGACCCCATGAATTGAAGCACACCAGGCCTCCCTGTCCATCAGCAACTCCCGGAGTTCACAGAGACTCACGTCCATCGAGTCAATGATGCCATCCAGCCATCTCATCCTCTGTCGTCCCCTTCTCCTCTTGCCTCCAATCCCTCCCAGCATCAGAGTCTTTTCCAATGAGTCAACTCTTCGCATGAGGTGGCCAAAGTACTAGATATGCATAGGACTCCTGAAATCATCTGAGTTGGTAAAAATTTGGTGCTTACACAGATTGCTTCTAGATTAACAGAACTTCTTGAGTGTGTTTATCATACCATTCTGTCTAAAACTAAGCATTTAGGATCAAATTTTTTTTTAATTCTTTCTTCAACACGGCATTTAGATTGACATGCGTGCTCAGTTGTATCCAACTCCTTGCCACCCATGGACTGTATACCACACTGTATACCATGGAATTTTTCAGGCAAGAATACTGGAGTGGGTTGCCATTTCCTACTCCACTTAGATCAACAGTGTTGTTGCTTTTCTCATTTATTTTCTTATGAAATAAGAGATAACTGGCATTGGCTCTCTAATCTTTCAAAATGGAAGACCTCTGGGTTTATTCTGTTCCTCCAAATCTTTGCTTCTCTTTCTCCTCTTTTATATATTGTTTGTATACACTTAACTTGGAGAGTCTCTTCATCTTAAAGAAGATTGAAATAATATAAGTGTGGGTTGATTGTTTCATGTTGGGTTTTTCTAGGCTGTAGTTGTTGCATCATATTAATAATCCTCCTTTTTATGATGTCATATGGGAAGTAGAGGTAGATTCCAGGTTCCGGAGGCTCATTCTGTTTGTTACTTGTAGATCTCTAGCCTAAATTCACTTTCACTGAAATTGTCAAATTTTAAAGGGATAAAGGCTGCAGATTTTACTGGATTAACCAAAAAGTTCAGTCAGGTTTCCCCACACCATCTTACGGAAAAACCCAAATGAACTTTTTGGCCAACCCAGTACTTGCAGACTGACTGTTTTAACCACTGAAGGCATAAGGCTCCACAGTAAGCTACTATAGATTTTATCATTTATCAATTGTTTTTTCCCCTTCAAATTTCTGTCCCATACAGAGTGTAATTTAAAGCAGTTGCGCAGAGAATTCAACAAAGATAAATTATCCTAGAGAACTATACGAATAGCTCCCTGCCCTGGTACTCTGAGAAGAAGCAGATGACTACAAAGAATTGATATTGCTTTTTCCCCCATTTCCTCATTTTACGAAATATAAGAGTTTCTTTCTTCCATCAGTACTGGAGCACATCAAAAACACCCTCTGCCCAGTAAGTCTAGTGATACATACTAGAAAAATTCTTATGCCTGTTCATGTGGGTGCCTGAACAGATATAATCACAGTGGCAATGTTTATGGGCTCAAAAGGTGAAGCAACTTAAACTTCTTCAGTTTCAGATGGTGAAATAAGTTCTGCCACTTCAGTTCAGTCACTAAGTCATGTTCGACTCTTTGCAACCCCGTGGACTGCAGCACGCCAGGCCTCCCTGTACTTCACCAATTCCCGGAGCTTGCTCAAACTCATGTCCATCAAGTTGGTGATGCCATCCAACCATCTCATCCTCTGTCATCCCCTTCTCCTCTTGCCTTCAATCTTATCCATTTTCTGGGTCTTTTCCAATGAGTCAGTTCTTTGCACTAGGTGGCCAAAGTATTGAAGTCTTAGCTTCAACATCAGTCTTTACAATGAATATTCAGGACTGATTTCCTTTAGGATGGACTGGTTGGATCTCCTTGCAGTCCAAGGGATTCTCAAGAGTCTGCTTCAACACCCTAGTTCAAAAGCATCAATTCTCTGGCGCTCAGCTTTCTTTGTAGTCCAACTCTCACATCCATACATGACCACTGGAAAAACCATAGCTTTGACTAGACAGACCTTTGTTGGCAAAGTAAAGTCTCTGCTTTTCAATATGCTGTCTAGGTTGGTCATAGCTTTTCTTCAAAAGGAGCAAGAGTCTTTTGATTTCATGACTATAGTCACCCTCTGCAGTGATTTTGGAGACCAAAAAATAAAGTCTGTCACTGTTTCCCCATTTATTTGCCACAAAGTGATGGGACCAGATGCCATGATCTTAGTTTTCTGAATGTTGAGTTTTAAGCCAACTTTTTCACTCTCCTCTTTCACTTTCATCAAGAGGCTCTTTAGTTCCTCGCTTTCTGTCATAAAGGTGGTGTCATCCGCATGTCTGAGGTTATTGGTATTTCTCTTGGCAATCTTGGTTCCAGCTTGTGCTTCATTCAGCCCAGTGTTTCTCATGGTATACTCTGCATATAAGTTAAATAAGCAGGGTGACAGTATACAGGCTTGATGTGCTCCTTTCCCTATTTGGAACCAGTTTGTTATTCCATGTCCAGTTCTCACTGTTGCTTCCTGACATGCATACAGATTTCTCGAGTATTCTTCTGGTATTCCCATCTCTTTAAGAATTGTCCAGTTTGTTGTGGTCCACACAGTCAAAGGCTTTGGCATAGTCAATAAAGCAGAAATAGATATTTTTCTGGAGTTCTTTTGCTTTTTCTGTGATACAGTGGATGTTGGCAATTTGATCTCTGGTTCCTCTGCCTTTTTTAAAACCAGCTTGAACATCTGGAAGTTCACAGTTCATGTACTGTTGAAGCCTGGCTTGGAGAATTTTGAGCATTACATTGCTAGCATGTGCTGCTACTGCTACTGCTAAGTCACTTCAGTCGTGTCTGACTCTGTGCGACCCCATAGACGGCAGCCCACCAGGCTCCCCCGTCCCTGGGATTCTCCAGGCAAAAACACTGGAGTGGGTTGCCGTGAGATGAGTGTAATTGTGCAGT
This sequence comes from Bubalus bubalis, assembly GCF_019923935.1. Classification (NCBI taxonomy): domain Eukaryota; kingdom Metazoa; phylum Chordata; class Mammalia; order Artiodactyla; family Bovidae; genus Bubalus; species Bubalus bubalis. Next base: position 9,045,076 of record NC_059158.1, read on the forward strand.
AGTTTGAGCATTCTTTGGCATTGCCTTTCTTTGGGATTGGACTGAAAACTGACCTTTTCCAGTCCTGTGGCCACTGCTGAGTTTTCCAAATTTGCTGGCATATTGAGTGCAGCACTTTCACAGCATCATCTTTTAGGATTTGAAATGGCTTAACTGGAATTCCATCACCTCCACTAGCTTCGTTGGTAGTGATGCTTCCTAAGGCCCACTTGACTTCACATTCCAGTATGTCTGGCTCTAGGTTGGTGATCACACCATCGCGATTATCTGGATCGTGAAGAGCTTTTTTGTATAGTTCTTCTGTGTAGTCTTGCCACCTCTTAATATCTTCTGCTTCTGTTAGGTCCATACCATTTCTGTCCTTTATTGTGCCTATCTTTGCGTGAAATGTTCCCTTGGTATCTCTAATTTTCTTGAAGAGATCTCTAGACTTTCCCATTCTATTGTTTTCCTCTATTTCTTTGCATTGATCGCTGAGAAAGGCTTTCTTATCTCTCCTTGCTATTCTTTGGAACTCTGTATTCAAATGGGTATATCTTTGCTTTCCTCCTTTGCTTTTCACTTCCTTTCTATTCACAGCTATTTGTAAGGCCTCCTAAGACAACCATTTTGCCTTTTTACATTTCTTTTCCTTGGGGATGATCTTGATCCCTGCCTCTTGTACAATGTCACAAACCTCCATCCATAGTTCTTCAGACACTCTATCAGATCTAATCCCTTGAATCTATTTGTCGCTTCCACTGTATAATCGTAAGGGATTTAATTTAGGTCATACCTGAATGGTCTAGTGGTTTTCCCTACTTTCTTCAATTTAAGTCTGAATTTGGCACTTAGATCCATGTAATGGTAGGCGGTACTCAAAAAGAATGAGGTGTTTTCTGTATGTACCAACTGGAAGATTTCCAAAACATATTCACAAATGAGAGGAGGAAAAAAAGAATTGTGGAATAATGTGAGCTAAATGAGCCCATTTGTGGTTTTAAAAACTGTATTTATATAGTGTGGGAGTGTGTGGGAAAGGAGCAGAGAGAGACGGCAGAAAGAGAGAAGGACGTTACCAAAGAAAGGCAGTGGTGAGAGGTGATGAGCTGGGTGTTTGGAAGGAGGGACGATGAAAAATAAGTTTGTTTTCTATTTCTTAAATTATTTACTGTTAAAATGCTTCATCTATTTCCATAAATTAAAAAAAAAGCATGCATGTGTGCACATGCGGAAAATAAAAAGAGAATGTTCAAGCTATTTTTAACAAATTGATCCAGCCCAGGCATTCACTAAGCAAGAACAAGCCCTTCCAAGATGCCAGTTTTAATTCTTCTATGTCAAAGAAGCATAGGATTCCTTGGCTTAGCACAAATCCGAATGTATAGGGAAACTGAAGAAATTAATTGGAGGTGATGGGGAACTGGCTTTTAGTAAACATGGCATAGACTGCAGTAACTGGCTCAAAAAAGTTTACAAAAGCGATTAAAGCTGCTGTCCTTCCGTGCCCAGAGCTGGTCTCTGGGCTTTCATGGAATTGACTGTTGAGAGTCTTTCTTTCACCAGATTTCCTATTTATAAATCTTTCACTCAATTGTAAACAGACTTCCAAGCAATAGAATGGAACATAAAGCTGTGGAAAATAATAACCTTAGTTTTTTACCTTTGTTTACAAACCAGTGCAATGATAGGTATGTTTTTAAATGTAGGTTTTCTTATTATTCCGATATGGTGAAGCCAACAGATCAAGAGACGATTGCCATTGAAAAGAGTTTGTTTATTTTTGCTTTTATTTCCAATATTCTGGGAGGTGGGTTATAGAGGATCCTGCTGTGATGTATGTCGAAGAGTGTTTTGCCTATGTTCTCCTCTAGGAGTTTTATAGTTTCTGGTCTTACGTTTAGATCTTTAATCCATTTTGAGTTTATTTTTGTGTATGGTGTTAGAAAGTGCTCTAGTTCCATTCTTTTACAAGTGGTTGACCAGTTTTCCCAGCACCACTTGTTAAAGAGATTGTCTTTAATCCATTGTATATTCTTGCCTCCTTTGTCAAAGATAAGGTGTCCATATGTGCATGCATTTATCTCTAGGCTTTCTATTTTGTTCCATTGATCTATATTTCTGTCTTTGTGCCAGTACCATACTGTCTTGATGACTGTGGCTTTGTAGTAGAGCCTGAAGTCAGGTAGGTTGATTCCTCCAGTTCCATTCTTCTTTCTCAAGATAGCTTTGGCTATTCGAGGTTTTTTGTATTATACAGAGTGAAGTAAGCCAGAAAGAAAAACACCAATACGGTATACTAACACATATATATGGAATTTAGAAAGACGGTAACAATAACCCTGTATACGAGACAGCAAAAGAGACACTGATGTATAGAACAGTCTTTTGGACTCTGTGGGAGAGGGAGAGGGTGGGATGATTTGGGAGAATGGCATTGAAATACGTATAATATCATATATGGAATGAGTCGCCAGTCCAGGTTCGATGCACAATACTGGATGCTTGGGGCTGGTGCGCTGGGATGACACACAGGGATGGTATGGGGAGGGAGGATGGAGGTGGGTTCAGGATGGGGAACACATGTATACCTGTGGCGGATTCATTTCGATATTTGGCAAAACCAATACAATAGTGTAAAGTTTAAAAATAAAAAAAAAGAAAAGTTTGTTATCCTCACAGCTTGCAAGGGAAAGGGCGTGCCAGGCCATGGAGGGCCAAAGCGGGTTATTCAGGAGACAGAAAGAATGGGAGGAAAACGTGGGCAAGAGCCTTTTTCGTGGTTTCCACAAGAAGCAATGGGCAGGACAGGATAAATGGGCTTACCTAGCTGGTTTGAATCGTTGTAGTGGACTCTGGGGCTTAAGGAGTGTCTCCGGTTGTCTGGTACCTAGCCCTGTGGTGATTAGGGCAGAGAAAGAGTGGCCTATTTTCTGTAAGAACTCTGTGAAGGAGGTGGTTGAGGGTGGGGCTCTGGATTGGTCAGTTTGCACAGGAAAGGCAGGCTCCCTGCAAGGGGCCAACTCTAGGATCAGCGTGGCCCCAAGACATCAACAGATCAAAGAAATGGAAAATAAAAAGATGTGATCAATAGATGTTGATAAAGATGCAAGGATAACTATGCACTTCAAGGTTTCCTGGATGACTTTTACATTAATATTTTGTTTAATGACAAGCTTAGAGAGCCTTCCTTAGATGGGCTAACCTTTTAATATGTTTTTGGGAGCTGTATTGGGTACAGTAACTGAGAAGTCCTTCTCTCACTCATTTCAGGCAAGAAACAGGGGATATGTGAAGCTTTTTAAAAGGTGTTTGGATCTACTCTTCTCGTTCTTTGTTGGTCTATAAAAGCCAATCAGTCATTTCCCCCCTTTTCCTCTTTAGGCTGTTTCATATGTTGGTGTGGAATTTTAGACTGGATGTCGCTGCTTTAGCATTTGCACATTTTTTTGTTTATGCAACTTTATTTGGTGTTTCAGTTGCCACAGGACTATGTTGAAAGCCTTTTACAGTGTTTTGCATTTACTGCATTACTGCAGCCCAGAAATTGGATTCTTTTCTGAAGACCCAAGGAACTGTATTGTTGCCACCTAGGGCGATGGCCCCCCACTCCATACTCCTGCCTGGAGAATCCCAGGGACGGGGGAGCCTGGTGGGCTGCAGTCCATGGGGTTGCTAAGAGTCGGACACGACTGAGCGACTTCCCTTTCACTTTTCACTTTCATGCATTGGAGAAGGAAATGGCAACCCACTCCAGTGTTCTTGCCTGGAGAATCCCAGGGACGGGGGAGCCTGTGGGCTGCCGTCTATGGGGTCACACAGAGTCGGACACGACTGAAGTGACTTAGCAGAAGCAGCAGCATCAGCAACCTGTATTTTCATTTTGATGGGGGAAGTCAGCTTCCTGCTTTTTCTTTTTGGTTCTTTTGTGTTAGAGGTTAAAATAATTGGTTTTAGAAATTCACCTTTATGTGCCCGTGCTCATGCTCACTTGCTCAGTCATATCTGACTCTTTGTAACACTGGGAACTGTAGTCCACCAGGCTCCTCTGTCCGTGAGATTTTCTGGCAGGAATACTGGAGTGGATTGCCATTTCCTCCTCCAGGGAATCTTCCCAACCCAGGGATCACACCCGCATCTCCTGTGTTCCAGGCAGAATCTTTACCACTGAGCCACTGGGGAAGCCCGTTCACCTTTATATCTTTAGATATCTTCGCCATATATCTTTAGACATATGCTGTATATCTAATCTTTGTATTTTAATGCTGCCCTCTTGTTCACTGTGGCCTAAAGTTTAATCATCATCTGCTTAGATTTACTATTTTTGTTTTTAACTGATGTTTTTGCTCTTGTGGTCGCTATTTTTTTTCATTTCTTAACAACTCCATGTTTATCTTCAGCGTTCTTGTGTATCTGCCTTCATCTTCTGCTCAGGCTTCTGCAATCATCCAGTAACTGGCCTCCGTCCAGTCCATCCTCCAGGCTGAAGCGGACATTGGTCTGTCAAATAACTCAAACCCGATCGGTTTCTTCACATTTCCCTTAGAAGAACGTGGTCAGGAAAGCCCTGCGTGGCCCAGCGCCCCCTGCCCCTCTGACTGCATCTCAAACCATCATCCTCCAAACTGGTGTTGGCTGTGCAGTCACACCGGCTTCCTCTCTGCTTGTCCACGGCACCCTGATCCCCCCAGCTTGCTCTGTCTGGAGTGTTTTCCACTTCCTCCCCGACTGCCCTAAGCTAAGATAACATACATTCAGCTTCCAGACCCAACTCGGGGGTCTCTTCCTCAGAAAACCCTCCACTTATTCGCCAGTTGTTGCTGTTGTTCAGGCACTTAGTCATGTCCGACTCTTTTGCAGCCCCATGGACTGTAACCCGCCAGGCTCTTCTGTCCATGGGATTTCCTAGGCAAGAATACTGGAGTGGGTTGCCATTTTCTTCTCCAGGGGATCTTCTCAACTCAGGATTGAACCCGAGTCTCCTGCATTGGCAGGCGGGTTCTTTACCGCTGAGCCACCAGGGAAGCCCCAACTCCCCCATGGAGGAGGTTATTTAGCATCTGCTCTGATGGAAGCATGTCTTCTTTTGAGGCCCATCTCAATTTGCAATCATGGATGAGGTGGCATCTCCTTTGATGACTGAATCGCACCTTAGCCTGTGATCTCTGGGAGGGAGGGGCTCTGCTTACCATTATCCCCAGCCCCTGATGGAGTCCCTTACGCTGTGGGCAGCTGGTCCTCAGTTGTTGACTGAGTGTGGAGAGACAGCTGAAGTCCAGATAACAGCGGTTGGCCTGAGAGCATCCATATTCTGCTGGTGCTGGAGCTCTCGGACCTCTGTGTCCAGGGCTCTGCCCGCCTGCCTGCAGAACCTTCCTTTCCGTCTGTGGCTCTGGTTCACCCACTTTACTCCAGGGTTTTGAAAAGCCCCTGGGAAACTTGTTTTGTTGAAGGGAAATCTGTTCATTTACATGGTTCAGGCCAGGGTAACACTTCTTTATTCATCCAGAAGGTGGCTAATAAACTTTTACCTTGAAACCCCCACTTCATCTTGCCTATTCAGTCTTTCCTACTGTGCTGCTGAGCAAATGTTTTTTAAAATCAGGCAGAACTTTCTGACCTAATGGCACACACTTCTCTTCCCCTTCCCCGGGTATCCCCTTTCTGCACGAGAGCACTTTCTGCCCTCTTCCCACCATATCTTGTCCTTTGGTTCAGGACATAAAACTCCTTCACCTCCCAAAGCGAACACTGCTCAATAGTTTCCCCACGCACCTCTAACCCTTGTCCTTCCATACAGACTTCCTGCCCTCACTTCTGGGGGCTGTAGGTTTATATACATCCATCTTCTTATTAATATGTTCTCAGTAAGCTATCTGCCAGAGCTAACATTTATTTTTCCTTCTCATACCACTGAATTCATTGTAATCTAAGGGAGGGTGTTAGAATACATCTCTAAAATAATAAGTTTCAAAATGGATAATCAGGGATTTTCAGTCCTGATATGCTTGAGAATAACCCAGAGGGCTTTTTACTGTCATACAGTTGTCGGGTCCCAGGCTGGACCTCTTAAATGGCGGCAGGGGAGGCATCAGTGTCTTTCCAGACCTGCAGAGTGACTTGGTGAAGATCGGACAGCTAGTGGGTAACAGAGTTCAATCACAATTCTTGTTTCCTTGCTTTCTTTCTAGTTCTTACTCATATAATTTTTTTGCATTAAATTCAATTGAGACTTGTGTGTGTTTAATTATCTGTACCTAAATTTATCTGCATGAAATTGTTTTCATATTTTATAAATGATGTTTCCACCGCCCCCCCACCCACCGCTCCCGGATGACTGTGTAACCAAAGCATGCAAAGAATCTCAAACTGACCAAAGGGACCACAACCACTTCTCACCTCCTCCTCTCAGTGCTTCCTGGATGTCAGCGCTGGAAGAGCTTTGTTTCCTCTACGGGCTCCGCCAATCCCCCCTGCCCCCCACCCCGTCCTGCCTGGAGCCACCGGCCTGCCCTGTGTGCTGCGCCCCCCTTCCCCACTCGCGGGCTCTGTTCCCACTTGACTTGCCCTCCATCACACCACTGATCCAAGGAAATGCTTCCTCTTCCCTCCTCCAGCCCCTACCTGCCTGAGCAGCTGGCTCAGGTGAGAGGCTGGGTCCTTGTAGAGGGACGTTTGGGAACTGAACCATTCCTTCGTTCCTCACTGGGAGCCGAGAGAGATGGGTGGGTGTCCTACGGAGGTCTCCCCCCACCCCCTCAGTCTCTCCTCAGGAACCTGGGTACCAATCCAGGGACCTTTAGAAGAGATGTTTTCATACCATTTTTTAATAGTTGAGAAGTGACTAAATCTTCAATAAGACAATAAGACATGATCTGTATGAACTAGGTAATTCAAAGAGGAATCCCTTTTGAGGAATCCCTTTCTGAGGAAAGGTCACACTCTAGAAGATGCTATGTGATGCAGAAGTTAAGCCAAGGATGAAGTTAGCATTTCTGGCTTCGAATCCTAGATCCTCTTCCCAGTGTGGTTCTGAGAGGTGGTTGAGCTGCCCTGCGGTACAGTTTCCTCAACCATATATCACAATTAAATAAAGTGAAAATGCCTACACCATAGGTAATTTGATTGTCTTGAAGATGAAATGAAATAAGCAGGTTAAGATGCCGATCATAGTAGCTGTTCACTGGTGTCATTAGCTGACATTAGTCAAGTATGATTTACAGACGCTTTCCATACGTTATATTTTAGCACATCTTAAAATATGCTTTTTTTTTTTTAAATCGTCTTTGTTACCGACTCACACCTGCTTCTCTGTGTTTTGCTTGCAGCCCTGGAAAGGAAAATATCCATGAGGCAAAGCAGAGAGGAGCTGATAAAACGAGGGGTCTTGAAGGAAATCTATGATAAAGGTAAGGGGACCACTCCCGGCTCCACGGGCCAGAAAGAAGCCATGCTTGGAATCTGTGTGTGTGTGTTTCCCAGAGTAGGATTTCGTTCTCTGCATTGCTTTGTCAGAGTCTGAATGTGTAGAAGTCCAGACACTTCTGGAGAGATCAGAGAATGGAGCTGACAGCGCTGAAGTGATTGGTGTTGTCGTGAAGGTGAACCCTCCCTTTTTCTCAGCTTTGCAATCAAACCACGGGATGCTAAGAAAAGTGATGGGGCCCCAGGAATGGTGTCAGTACTGGGGGTGAGCCTGTTGGTGTCTGAACACACACAGCTGGGGTAAATTTAATTGCTTCAGTTCTTTCAGGCACCAGGGATTCCCAAGACAAATGTTAAAAATCCACAAGCGTCTAGAATATCCTGAAGAGCTTTTTTTGGGCAGTCCATCTCCCAGCATTAGGAGAATCAAAGTGGAGAAAATGATAAAATATAAATGCACACGTAAGAGATTTCAAACGATAATATTTACAATGATTACAAATGCTCTGTGAATGCGTCCACAAGCGTTCGCCAGTGATTTATCACGTGTCTTTTGCTGGTTGAACTACTGCCTTTAGAGACAAAGGTACACAGTGGTTTACATAGCATATTTACTAGTCATCACCAGCCCCCCGCCAACCCTTCTCCTCCCTCTCCACCCTTCCCCTCATCACCCTTCACTTAAAGCTTTACGAGAAACGTTGTTTAGTCTCTGTGCTGTGTGCTTAGTCGCTCAGTCGTGTCTGACTCTTTGCGACTGCATGGACTGATGCCCACCAGGTCCCTCTGTGGGATTTCCTAGGCAAGAATACTGGAGTAGGTTGCTGTTTCCTTCTCCTGGGTATCCTCCCCACCCAGGAATCAAACCTGCATCTCCCGCATTGGCAAGTAGATTCTTTACCTCTGAGCCACCAGGGAAGTCCTTTAGGAGAAATGACAAACTCTTATTCCAGCTTTGTTACGGTCGTCCATACTCTTCAGGTCTTACTGTTTGACGCCAGCGTTGTTTGTTGGGCCACATTATTAAATCACACGCTCTCCTTTAAAGATCCACCCTAATCATCACAGCGATCTTGTAATTCTTACAGTTCACACATTTTCGTAGGTCTTCTGCGTGCTGAGTTGGTGTCCTGACACCAAAAGGCAGGTGTGTTTCTAACCTGGGTGTTTTTCTCTGATTCTGCTGTCCTCAGTGAGTTGGTCCTTATTCCTCTGGTACAACTCACCTCATTCACCCCTGTCATGGAGCATCCTGACGGCGCTTGTAAAGTATTTTTAGAACACTTTGCCACTCTGAAATGCTGCAAGTCGTAAGGGCCTTGTATGTAATAATAAGATCTCCTAGGCAACAATTAGAGTGAAAAATCTGTGTCAATTTAGAGTGTTCTAAAACTAATGAAATAAAACCCCGTCTATTTTTAACACATTTTAAAGTTCAGTCTTTATTATTAGCTAAATCTAAGGGTTTTTAAAAGTGAATCTGAATTAGTAAAGTTTATTGAATAAAACTAAGTTGTCATATATCATGAATATATTGGAAAGGCCTCTGGAATATTTTCATTCAGGCAAACCAGGAGTTCAAGTGTACCCTATCAACAATCATACCCACACCCCCAAACACACACATGATCTTCCCACATATATTTTACTAAATACACAAGAAATCTGCACCACCGCTCACTGGTAGGGTGTGAAGTTGTATTATTTCATGTTTCCTGGATTAGTTGGTGCCTCAGATGGTAAAGAATCTGCCTGCAGTGCAGAAGACCCAGGTTCAATCCCTGGGTCAGGACAATCCCCTGGCATAGGAAGTGGCAACCCACTCTAGTATATTTGCCTGGATAATTCCATGGACAGAGAAGCCTGACAGGCTACCATCCATGGGGTAGCAAAGAGTTGGACTTGACTGAGTGACTAATTCTTCATTAATTATCATAGCCTTCTGGCACCTCCTGGATGAGCCATGCTAGCCTTCTACTTCTGAGCAAGCCATGCCAAGAGATAGTTTCTTTGGCTGATTAGGCTCTCCAGAGAAAAAGAATCCATAACTTTGTCACTTTTATCCTATGTCTTACTTTGTTATTGTTCAGTCGCTCAGTCATGTCCAACTCTTTGCAACCCTATGGACTGCAGCACTCCAGCCTTCCCTGTCCTTCACTATCTCCAGGAGTTTGCTCAAACTCATGTCCGTAGAGTCGGTGATGCTATCTAACCATCTCATCCTCTGTCACCCTCTTGTTTTGCCCTCAGTCTTTCCCAACATCAGGGTCTTTTCCAATGAGTTGGCTCTTTGCATCAGGTGGCCAAAGTATTGGAGCTTCAGCATCAGTCTTTGCAATGAATATTCAGGGTTGATTTCCTTTAGGATTGATTGGTTTGATCTCCTTGCAGTCCAAGGGACTCTCAAGAGTCTTCTCCAATAGCACAATTTGAAAACATCAAATCTTCAGTGCACAGCCTTCTTTAAGGTCCCCCAAACCCACCCTTTTGTTGATCTTAACTTTCCCTCTTTCATCTCAAACTCCTTTCTCCACATTCCCTCCCCAGTGAAGATGAGAAGTGTCTGACTACAGGTCTGGTATTCCACAGTCAGCATCCAAGGGCTAATACTGTCAGCAATAAAGCCTGTTCAATCCAGTTCAGTGATCCTTCCCTCCGTTGTTCCTGCAACCTTTATGTCTCTCCCTAGAAGACTTCAGGAATCCTCTAAAGGAGAGAATACATTTTATTATAGTCTTTATAATTTCCATTATGCTTAATAACTGCTGCTGCTGCTGCTAAGTCGCTTCAGTCGTGTCCGACTCTGTGCGACCCCATAGACAGCAGGCCACCAGGCTCCCCCGTCCCTGGGATTCTCCAGGCAAGAACACTGGAGTAGTTTGCCATTTCCTTCTCCAGTGCATGAAAGTGAAAAGTGAAAGTGAAGTCGCTCAGTCATGTCCAACTCTCAGCAACCCCATGGACTGCAGCCTACCAGGCTCCTCCATCCATGGGATTTTCCAAGCAAGAGTACTGGAGTGGGTTGCCATTGCCTTCTCCTGCTTAATAACTGAGTTAGGGTAAATATTGCCTGAATAACTTCCTGACTTAATCAAGGAAACCATAGGCCATTAGAGAAGACCCTGATGCTGGGAAAGATGTAAGGCGGGAGGAGAAGGGGACGACAGAGGATGAGATGGTTGGATGGCATCACTGACTCAAAGGACATGAGTCTGAGTGAACTCCAGGAGTTGGTGATGGACATGGAGGCCTGGCATGCTGCAGTCCATGGGGTCGCAAAGAGTCGGACACAACTGAGCGACTGAACTGAACTGAGACCATTAGAGCAAAAGGCCCACTTTATAGAGGAAGAAATGGGGGGTGCATTGAGTCTGGGGGCTGCCAGCCCACACTAGGAGCTGCCCCAGAATTAGGAGCTGAGGCCTGTTTGAGGTCATCTCATGGCACACGTTCAGTCACTGGCTGTGGAGAAAAGGGCCGGTCTGGCCCCCATCTGTCATCACAACTTCCGGTTTCATTTTTGTCTTTGCGCTTATCAGTGTCTGCTTTTTTCCGTTCGGTGGTTGACTGGCCTTCCTCACTGGCACGTAAACTCCAGGAGAACATGGACCTCATAGGCTTGCTGCCAGACCTCCCGAGCCTCAGATAGAGAAGCTTGAGACAGGCTTACTCACCAGAATACTTACTGTTTGGACAATGCGAAGGAGAGAAGTAAAATTGCCAAGTAAATTGTATTTACTGTAGATTTTTCTGATAAAAGTGTTATTTTTCTTTTTTTTTTGTCACTGTAGATATTAATCACATGACCTTTTATTGTGTTTCATCAGCTGTTAGGAATGTGAGTCCTGAAATCATTGCTTGGATTCAGTTCTAGTTCCACTTCCCAAGAGCTGTGCAACTTTAGTCAACTTGCTGAACGTCTCTGGTGCTTCTGTCTCTGTATTTGAAAGTGTGGATGATAATATAATGTGGATGACATGAGATCACATATCTGCATTAGATTGTCAAAGCTGCCATAACAAAATAACCAGAGGCTGGGTAACTTACACAAGAGAAATGCGTTTCCCCATGGTTTTGGAGGCTGGAAGTCCAGGATCCAGGTGCCAGCAGGGCTGGTTTCTGGTGTGCCCGACTGTCAGCTTGCAGATGGCTGCCAGCTCCCTGTGACCTCACGTGGTCTTTCTTCTGTGCGTGCACAGTCCTGGCGTGCCTTCCTCTTTTCACAAGAAAATCAGTCCTGTTGGACCAAGGCCCATTCTTCGGACCTCATTTAACCTCATTACTTCCTTAAAAGCCTCATCTCCAAATACAGTCCCATTGGATGTTTGGGCTTCACATGTAAATGTGGACCGTCGGCGGGGACGGATGCAGTTCCATCTGTAACAACGTGCAGAGTGCACTGGCGGCTGTCATTCCATAAATCCTTGAGAAATTGTTAACCTCTATTGGTAATAATCTCATCGTCATCACCCTTTGTATTTTTTGATACCCTTGACATGCCTCTTCCTAGCTCAGGCCCCCTTCAGTGTTACGAAGGGACATCGTTGTCCCCTTTTATGTTCAGGAATCTTCAGCCCCCTTCACGACTGTCTTACCATGTGGGTAGCCGAGAACCCAGGCCCTCGATGTCTGATTCATTGCCTTCTCATCCTTCCCCTTTCGTCCTCTTAGCCTCTAAACACGTCGTTTGCTTGTCATCAGCCTTCCCTTTCCTACAGCATCACTCAGCGGCTGTGTCTGAGAGCCTAGGGAGTAGGACAGACAAACTTTGATTGCCACAACCTGAGTGAACAGCAAGGGGCCAAGAGCCTCTCATCCTTTTCCAAGTTGTTCGTTTCAGAGATTAATTTCATAGATGTTCAGCCGTCCTTCCTCGTCGCCTGGCTGGTCAGTCCTCATTTGGCACTGCCTCCTGTGTTAGCACCTGGGTCTGGTCATCTGGCAGCAAAGCGCTGTCCACCAGAGATTCAGTCCCCTACAGCTGCCCAGTGGTTTGAAGTGACTGCCAGCACGTCTGCCAGGGCCGGCCTGGGTTCACGCTGCAGTTACATTGTTTTGGATATGATATTGGATGGCAACCCACTCCAGTATTCTTGCCTGGAGAATCCCAGGGACAGGGGAGCCTGGTGGGCTGCTGTCTATGGGGTCGCACAGAGTCGGACACGACTGAAGCGACTTAGCAGCAGCAGCAGCAGCATTGCTAATGCGGAAAGCGGTTTGTCTTTAGTAGCTGAGCTTGTCTCTTCCAACTCTTTGTTATTGATTTTGCTTAATAACACCTTACTTGTCTATAGAAAGTGTAAAGATAAACTGTGAGAAGTGCACCTGTTTGGGCAGAGGGAACTCAGAATTACTGAGGTTTTGTTATGGCTTCCCTGGTGGCTCAGATGGTTAAGAATCCGCCTGCAATGCAGAAGACCCAGGTCTATCCCTGGATCAGGAAGATCTCCTGGAAAAGGGAATAGCAGTCCAGTCCAGTATTCTTGCCTGGAGAATTCCATGGATAGAGGAGCCTAGCAGGGGGTCCATGAGGTCACAAAGAATTGAACACAACTGAGCAACTAACACTTTGGATTATTCTGACAGTTCTCCTAGAAATTCCTTATCTTATTCTTTCTTGGTTTAGTCGCTAAATCGTGTCTGACTATTGCGACCCCATGGACTGCAGCCCACCAGGCTCCTCTGTCCATAGGATTTTCCAGGCAAGAATACTGGAGTGTTCTTTTTATACTGCATATATAATACTGGAGTATATTTTTCTTAGCAGGTTAAAATCCCAAGTAAAAGTAAATAAAGTAAATGTCCCTCAGTCGTGTCCGACTCTTTGCGACCCCATGGACTGTAGCCTCCGTCCATGGGATTTTCCAGGCAAGAATACTGGAGTGGGTTGCCATTTCCTTCTCCAGGAGATCTTCCCAACCCAGGGATCAAACCCAGGTCTCCCGCGTTGTAGGCAGATGCTTTACCGTCTGAGCCGCTGGGGAAGTCTAAAATTCCAAACTGGTCACTAAATTTAAGTCAGACAAAATGAGAGCTTGGATTGAAGAGCAGAGATTTTCTCAATATCTGTAGAAACTAGCTCAGGAATCCTTCATTTAATGGAATGCAGGTGTGACGAGCAGGAGCTACTGGATGGCTCATATTTTTTATTGGTTTCCCTATCGAATCATGGAAGTATAGAGTTCAGAAGAAAGTTTAGATAAAACTTTAAAAATCAAAAAAATGTTTGATCTCTGGATTTATCAAGGCCATATAAAAAATGCAGCAAACTTTGAAAACTATGAAGAAAATTTTAAACCGTTTAATCATGATGGAGTAGGAACATAAAATGTTAAATGCCTTTTCCTCCATTTCCCACATTTCTCACAATATGGATATAGCAATTTTGTGAAAAGCACAACGTAAACATTGCAGTGAACCATCATCAATCTGAGGAATAAAAATGTGAAACCAACTAATGATGGAAAATAACCTGTCATTTTGTAGACAGCTTATTTTTAACTATTCACCAATTTCGTAATCTATTTTTTTTTTTTTGAATGAGAACTTAAGGGTTCTCCTAGACTCTTAGAATGTTCATTCATTCAAAAAATTGGTACTGACTCCCCATCCTGAGCCAGGTGGTCAGGTATCAAGCTATAGTGATAACCAAAAGAGTAAAACCCTCACCCTCAGTTTACATTCTTCCAAAGGAGTCAGGAGATAATTAAATAAGCATATGATAAAGACTCTGATTCTGGGAGGGATTGGGGGCAGGAGGAGAAGGGGACGACAGAGGATAAGATGGCTGGATGGCATCACCGACTCAATGGACGTGAGTCTGGGTGAACTCTGGGAGTTGGCGATGGACAGGGAGGCCTGGTGTGCTGCGATTCATGGGGTCGCAAAGAGTCAGACACGACTGAGTGACTGAACTGAACTGATGATATACTGTCAAGGAGTGATGAATACTATGAAGGCAAACAAAGCAGTAGTGTAAGGAGATAAACTCAGGGTGGGGCATGATTTTATATAAACGCAATCATGGAGGCCCTCTGGAGGAGGTGATGTTTTACACAGAGACCTAAATGCCGTGAAACAGGCGCATTGGTCCTACTACTAACTCTAAACGACGTGTAACCGAATTCTTGAGCCCTTAAGTTGTCTTGGTATGTTCATTAAAGCCTCTGGGCTGCATTTGCTTCTCTCTGTAAATCCAAACATGTCATCCCCTACTCAGAGAAGTTCCAGGTTTCTCTAGCAGCCTCCCAAACCCTCTGTGATCTGCCCTCCAGCCCCTAAGTTTGCTTCAGTTCCTGGGGTACCTCCTTATAACTTCCTCTTGTGACATCTCGCCTGCTTCCAGCCCCTGGCACTGGCATTGGCTGCGCTGTCTTCCCAGCACTCTCTTCCCCGAGACATCCATCCACGTGGTTCACTGCTCTTTTAATTCTTGGCTCAGATGCCACCTTCTCAACGAACCTTCCTTGGAAGCTCTGGATTTTAAATTGTCGCCTCCTCCCATAGGTCCATAGTCCCCTGACCTTGCGCCACTGTGTTCTTTCTTTCTTTCTCTCTTTTTTTCCTTCTGTCTATTATCACCTGCAGTCTATAAATTACATATATATTGTGTTAGCCTTTTCCTCATCGGTCTCTCCACACTGAAATGTGAGCTCCACCAGGCAGGACAGGATCTCTGTCTGATTTGTTCATGGACCTTATAGGCATCCTGCTGCCCGCAGCAGTGCTGGGACGTAGTCAATGCTCGGTACATGTTTGCTGAAAAGAACAACAAATGCCAGCTTGAGACTGTCTGCATATATATGTGACTTGGTCTGTTCACCTGTGTTGGCAAAATCCAGAGCCCTAGAGGTCTGATCCCCCTTGTTATTCATTGGAAGGACTGATGTTGAAGCTGAAACTCCAATACCTTGGCCACCTAATGCGAAGAACTGACTCATTTGAAAAGGCCCTGATGCTGGGAAAGATGGAAGGAGGGAGGAGAAGGGGACGACAGAGAATGAGATGGTTGGATGGTATCACTAATTCGGTGGACCTGAGTTTGGGTAAACTCCAGGAGTTGGTGATGGACAGGGAGCCCTGGAGTACTGCAGTCCATGGGGTTGCAAAGAGTTGGACACAACTGAACTGATGATACATGAAACTTTATTGCCAATTATTTAAATAGGAAACACTATCTTGGGTGTATATTCATGTATAGAAAGAAAGTGTTAGTCTCTCAGTCGTGTCTGATTATCTGATTCTTTGTGACCGTGGGATTCTCTAGGCAAGAATACTGGTTTGGGTTGCCATGCCCTCCTCCAGGGGATCTTCCCCACCCAGGGATCCAACTGAAGTCTCCTGCATTGCAGGCTGATTCTTTATCATCTGAGCTACCAAGGAAGCTCCTATATTCATATATATGGATGCCAAACACTCTACATACAAATAGTGCCTTCTAAATGTTACGGAGAAGAATATCCTGAAAACAGTGAGCTGTTTGGCCATTAGTGAAATAGCGCTGATTTTTCTCAGACTTAGCAAGGATCTCATGAGGTCACCTGGCCTGGCCTCTGTTGTTTTTCTAATGTGGAAATGAAGCAGCTGTGGCCCAGTGAGGTTACAGCCTTGCCTAAGGGCTCACAGCCAGTGAATGTAGACTCTGAAAAACTCTACTAAGACCTTCTGTCCTTCGTTTGGAATTTATGTTGTTGTTGTTATTTAGTCACTAAGTCATGTCCAACTCTTTGCAACCCGATGGACTATAGCCCACCAGGCTCCACTGTCTCTGGGATTTCCCAAGCAAGAATTCTGGAATGGATCACCATTTCCTTCTCCAGGAGACCTTCCCAACCCCAGAGATCGAACCTGCATCTCCTGCATTGGCAGGCGGATTCTTTACCACTGAGCCTCTTGGGAAGCACTTGGAATTTATAGGAACACACACAAAACTGTAATATATTACCTATTGGTTATCAGAGGATACTGATAAATACTGCTCCTAGTGGTTATTGCAGATGATCTCTACAAATAAGCATGCTGCTGTATATAAAGAACATTCAGGATAACAGTGGCAAATGTTCTGTATTTTTCAACCCTGGGTTTTGCGATGAAACCTCAGTTCTATCACAGTCCTGTCACATGCTTCGTAATGGGTGAGTGTGTTTCACTCACGCAATCAGTGAGTTTGTATCACTGATCAGGAGGGGAGGAGAGGGAAAGAAGACCCTCTCTCTCCACGAAATGACATACTCTTATCCCCGTATATTACATGCATCCAGTCCCCAAACAGGAGCAGGGAGCTGGGATGTGCGGCTGTGTGCAAGGATGGAGTTGAGGCCGATGCAGTCAGTCCCTGGTCACTAGGCGACCGCTCGCTACAGTCACACCAAGACCTGGGGGAGGAGATACATAATCCCACCAGCGCAGAAAGAAGGTTGGGATGCGGTGTAGAGGGAGTAGTGACCATGTGCCAATGAGAGTCTTCCCTTTCCCCTGTGTGCTGGGAATTAGCGATAACATTTCACGGCACATAATAAAGTGCATTGAGGTGCTTTTTTTCCCTTCATCGAGTTGGAGCAACATTTTGGAAGGTGTTATTTTTAATTATCAACACAAACAGAACCTCCTTGAAATGGATGACTCTTTTATGCGGAGTCTATATTCTTCCCCCAACTCTCAGACAATCATGACAAAAAAGCCTGGTATTTAAATGAAAAGGTCGTCGTCTTTTAAAAATAAAAATAACAATTCTCTCCTGTATCAGAGGAGACGGATTCGTCAGTTTGCGCCGTTTAAGTCTTGTTGTCTCTCTGGCGTCCCAGGTGCATAGACTTATAAAGCCGTGAGGTTTATGGGAAGAAGTGCTTTTCACAGCCTTTCCGAGGCACTGGTATTTTGTCAATTTTTAGCTGTTTCTGATGTCTCACCTAAAAATGGCATCTTCTGGAAGCTGTGATTTGGAGTAACTGTGTGAAAATGAAAAGAATGTTTACTTTGGCCTCAGTGACATAAAATCATTTATGTAGCACCTTGGCACCTAATGCAGTGGATAGCCCCAGTGGGGTAAATGGAAAGCAGATTAAATGGTCAAGAATGAAGAGAAATTGTGCTCTAGATTCTCCTTCAGATATCACTGTTCTTTCGGGAAATCACTATCCCAAGTGAAAAAAAATTAATAAAGTAGTTTTTATTATAGCTGTGAGCAGACGTTCCCCAGCAAGTGGATTCATCTCTTGTGTGTTTGTTGAATGAATGCTTGTTATGTTGAAGGCATCATTCTGGGTGTCATGAATACCAGGAGGGGCAAGTGAGCTCCCCTAACTAATAGAACTTATAGTCCCAGAATGAGTTCAGGTGCTTGATGGATGCAACGAGGAAAGTACAAGATGTTTCGGGGGTGGGGTGTCTTGGACGCATTATCCAGGCCTGGAGACTCAGGGATAGCATCTTGGAAG